>NC_089743.1:33481197-33851197 GCF_040412425.1 Macrobrachium rosenbergii | reverse complement strand
ATGACATTCACTTAGCAGCTAAAAGTGTTATATCAGTAAGGTGCGCTTTACACACCATGCAACTCTGTGTGCATGATGTTCTGAAAACAGAGTGTAAAATGATATTTTAATGATAAAATAAAGTTTGTTCATACTTACCTGGCAGATATATATATAGCTGTATTTCTCCGAAATCCGACAGAATTTCAAAACTCGTGGCACACGCAGTGTGTGGCCAGGTGGTTAGTACTCATTCCCGCCGCTGGGAGGCGGGAATCGGGAACCATTCCCATTTTCTATTCAGATTTTCTAGTGCCACTGTCTCAAGAGGGAGGCAGGTGGGCACTAAAAGTATATATCTGCCAGGTAAGTATGAACAAACTTTATTTTATCATTAAAATATCATTTTGTTCATGACACTTACCTGCCAGATATATATATAGCTGAATCCACCGTTGGAGGTGGGAAGAGACAGAATAGGATTTAGGAAACAAAGAAATGTAGGCGATTGACGCCTTGGTTCCTTACCTGTTAGCATAGCTGACTTCGAGGTTACTGTCACCCAAGCCTGCTTCTGCTTTTCTAGAGTCTCCAGCAAGGTAGGGACCTATAAAGCTGGAGAGATCTAGATGACCTGTCCACGGGGGCGTGACCACAATAGGACTAGATCATGCGACCATACAGAGAGGGAAAAGGAGCAACGACCAACCAACTGACCGGCCTATCTAAGCAATGAACCTAACATAGGCTAAAAAATTGGGACGTCCATCTCAATGGCCACCCAACAACCAAAAACACAACAACAAGATTAAAAAATACTACCTAAACCCTAAAGGATAGGATGAGTATTGCCCTCTTCTCCCAACATCGTGTCTGCGGAAACGTATGGTCCCAGCGAAGAGCAGTCTTCAAATGTTGTCTTCACATCCCGCAAGTAATGCGAAGCGAACACTGAATTACTTCGCCAGAAGGTGGCACCAAGAATATCATTAAGGGACATATTCTTTTGGAAAGCCACCGAAGTCGCGATGGCTCTTACTTCATGAGCCTTTACTTTCAGAAGTCTCATGTCACCTTCTAGGCAGGAGGAATGAGCCTCTCTAATAGTGCTTCTTAAAAAGAATGCTAAGGCATTCTTAGACATGGGAAGATCAGGTCTCTTCACCGAACACCACAGACTGTCCGATGAGCCCCTAGTCTCCTTGGTCTTGGCTAAGTAGAACTTGAGAGCCCTGACAGGACACAGGACTCTTTCTGACTCTTGCCCAAGCATCTCCGTCAAACCTTTGATTTCAAAAGACTTGGGCCAAGGGTTTGAAGGATTTTCGTTCTTAGCTAAGAACAAAGGATTTAGGGAGCATACAGCATTAGGACCCCTAAAGCCAATATGTTTGCTAATGGCTTGCACTTCACTAATCCTCTTAGCTGTCGCCAGAGCCGTTAGGAAGACAGCTTTCCTAGTCACGTTCTTGAGGGAAGCCGAAGACAGAGGTTTGAAAGCACTTGACATAAGGAACTTCAGGACAACATCCAGATTCCAAGAAGGCGTCCTGAGTTGAGGAATTTTAACAGTCTCGAAGGATCTCAGTAGATCGTGAAGATCCTTGTTGTCGGACAAGTTCAGGCCTCTGTGCCTAAAGACTGCCGACAGCATACTCCTATAGCCCTTAATAGTTGAGACTGCCAGTTTATTCTTATGCCTGAGATGAAAAAGGAAGTCAGCTATTTGTGGTACAGAGGTCGTGGTCGAGGAAACTCCTTTACTCCTGCACCATTTCCTAAAAACAGCCCACTTGTACTGATAGACCGCATTCGAAGAAGGTCTCCTGGCACTGGCGATAGCCTTTGCCACTGCTCTCGAAAAACCTCTTGCTCTTGCCAGCTTTGTGATAGTCTGAACGCAGTCAGACTCAGAGCGGGGAGGTTTTTGTGGAACCTTTCGAAATGCGGCTGCCTGAGAAGGTCCACCCTCAGTGGAAGCGTCCTTGGAAAGTCCACCAGGAAGGCCAAGGTCTCTGGGAACCAATCCGCTGCTGGCCAGAAGGGGGCTATTAAAGTCATCCTTGTTCCTTCCGACGTTGCAAATTTCCTTATCACTTCTCCCAGAATCTTGAAGGGAGGGAAAGCGTAAAGGTCGAGGCCTTTCCAGTCCCAGAGGAGGGCGTCTATGGCTATCGCTCCTGGGTCTAGGACAGGAGAGCAATAAAGAGGGAGTCTTGTCGTCCTGGACGTAGCAAAGAGGTCCACTAGAGGACGTCCCCATATCCTCCACAACTCTAAACATACCTCCTCGTGAAGGGTCCACTCGGTCGGTAGGAGCTGATGTTGCCGACTGAGAAGGTCCGCTCGGATATTCTCCACGCCCGCAATGAACCTCGTGAGGATCGTGACCCCCCAAGCATGAGTCCAAAGCAGGATCTCCCTCGCTAGGATGAACAGGGAACGGGATCGAGTACCCCCATTTTTTGAGGTAAGCTAGAGCTGTGGTATTGTCCGAATTTACTTGGACAATTCGGCCTGAAACTCGGTCTTCGAAGAATTGAAGGGCCAGAAAGATAGCCCCCAATTCCTTGAGATTTATGTGCCAGGACACCTGTTCCCCTCTCCAGGTGCCTGACACTTCCTCCCCTCCTAGTGTTGCTCCCCATCCTTCCCTGGACGCGTCGGAAAACAACACTAGGTCGGGGCTCTGAAGACGAAGAGAAACCCCTTCCGCAAGCTTTAAGGGGTCGAACCACCATCTCAGGTGATCCTTGACTAAAGGAGAGATCGTCAATGTCTCTTCCAGATCCTCCTTGTCCATCCAGTTCTCCGCCATGAAAAACTGGAGCGGTCTGAGATGAAGCCTCCCCAGGGAAACAAACTTCTCCAGCGAGGAAATGGTCCCCAGCAAACTCATCCATTCCCTCACCGAGCATGTTTCCTTCCCTAGGAAGGACGAAACTTTTTCTAAGCAAAGCAGCTGCCGTTCTCGGGATGGAAAAGCTCGAAAAGCCACTGAATCCATCTGAATCCCCAGATAGACGATGGACTGCGTCGGGATCAGATGGGACTTTTCTTGGTTCACAAGAAGTCCCAGGGACTTCGTCAAATTCAGCGTCAAAGTCAGGTCCTCCAGACACTTCTCCCGAGAAGAGGCTCGGATGAGCCAATCGTCCAGGTAGAACGAAACACGAACACCCGCCAGGTGAAGCCACCTCGCGACATTTTTCATGATCACCGTGAAAATCATGGGAGCAGTGCACAAACCGAAGCAGAGAGCTCTGAACTGGAAGACTCGTCCCCCCAGCACAAACCTCAGGAACTTCCTTGACTGAGGATGTATGGGAACATGGAAGTACGCGTCCTGTAAGTCCAGAGAGACCATCCAGTCTCCTGGCCTTAAAGCCCCGAGAACCGACTGGGGCGTTTCCATCTTGAATTTTTCTTTCAAAATAAAGCGATTCAGGATGCTTACATCCAAGACCGGTCTCCATTCTCCCGACTGTTTCGGGACTAAGAATAGTCTGTTGTAGAACCCCGGAGAATCCAACTTCAGAACTTGTTCCACGGCTCTCTTCTCTATCAACTGCTCCAGGAGGTCTAAAAGAATCTGTTGCTTCTCTCGGTGGTAAGAAGGCGACAGATCCCTGGGCGACGTGCAAAGGGGTGGCAACACGAGAAAGGGGATCTTGTAACCCTTCTCTAGAACACTTAGAGACCAGGAGTCCGCCCCTTTCGTTCTCCAGGCTCCCGCAAAATAAAGAAGCCTGGCTCCTACTGGTGTCTGGAGGCGTAAGGAGTCACTTTTTTCCCCTAGGTTTTGAGGGGGCCGCTCCTCTGGTGAAACCTCTTCCTCGCGGAGACGATCTAGAGGAAGAAGTTCCTCCGCGAAAGGGCTTCTTCTTCCTGGTGGACAAAACTGAAGCTGAAGAAGAAGGAGCTGAAGGACGTCTCGAAGAATGCGCCAGAAGATCTTGCGTGGCCTTCTCCTTAAGACTCGAAGAGATGTCCCGAATCAAAGACTGGGGGAAAAGATGGTTGGACAAAGGGGCGAACAATAACTCTGCCCTTTGCGAAGGAGAGACAGATTTAGATGTGAAGTCGCAAAACAAGGCCCTCTTCTTTAAGAGGCCCGTACCAAAATGAGAAGCCAGTTCTTCTGATCCATCCCTGACTGCCTTGTCCATACAGTTAAGGACACTAGAGAGCTCCCCCAGGCTGATCGAATCGGAGCTCCTAAGCTTAAGGTCTAAAGCTCCCAAGCACCAGTCCAAAAAATTAAACACCTCCATGGTGCGGAAGAGACCCTTGAGATGATGATCTGTCTCTGACAAAGTCCAAGAAACCTTAGCAGTAGACAGATGGGACCTTCTGGGAGCGTCGACAAGGCTGGTGAAATCCCCTTGAGAAGAGGAAGGAACTCTAGGACTGATATCCTCTCCCGTCTCATACCACATACCAGCCTTGCCAGAAAGCTTAGACGGAGGCACTGCAAAAGAGGTCTTGCCATGGGACTTCCGTTCCTCCATCCATACGTTGACTTTCTTAAAAGCCCTCTTGGTAGCCAACGAAGAAGTCATCTTCATAAACCCTGGCGCTCTCCTCGCTTTGGAAGAAGCTAACTGTGAAGGAGGAGAGAGAGGAGCCGAGGGTTTAAACTTGTCTCCGAACAAGTCTTTAAGAAGTCCGGTTAAAACTTGATAATCGGAAGTAGAGGAAGCAGACGAGGGCTCGACGTCAGCAGGATCCGATTCGCCAGAAACCTCTCCCACAACAGCCGGAGAAACAACGGAGTCACCCAACACTTTAGGGGAACGAAGGCCTTGAGGTCCGATACGAAGAAGAGATCTTCTTTTCCCAGACGAAAGAGAATGCTCCGTAACGTCTTGAAGAGCAACAGAAGGGACGTCCTGGGGAGCGTCCTGGTGAGCGTCCTGAAGAGCGTCCATCCGGGCGTCCCGCCCAAAAACCAGAAGAGTGTCCTGCCGAGCGTCCTGCACAGAAGCGTCCTGAAGAGCGGCAACCGAAGCGTCCCGGGAAGCAGCTCGCGAAGCGTCACGTTGACGAGCGTCACGACGGGGAACTTGTGAGCTAAGAGGGCGACAAGGCGACGACACAGGAGACGGAGACGAAGAAAAAGGAGCAGGAGAGGGAGACTTCCTGGACTTCTTGACGGGCAAAGTCAAGTCCTTGCGACGACGAGGAGCTGAGTCCCTCTCAGCAATAAGAGAAGACAACTGCCGCTGCATCTCCAACAAAATCTTCTTAGACGGAGAAGAATCAAGTCTGGGGGGAGAGACAATCCTATGGGAAGACGAGGGGCGAGGGGACGCCTTCTTCTTCCTCACAGGAGCAATAAAGGTTCTCTCCTTAGAGCGACTGGGGCGCTCAGAAACGTCCTCATCAGACGAAGTCCTAGTCCTCTTCTGCGGTGGAAAAGCTTCATGATACCCAACAGACGAAGAAGACTGACGAGAAGCGTCCTCTTGAACGAAGCTCCTCTTCAGAGGACGAGAGTCCTTACGAGAGTTCCACCCCTTACGAGGGGAGGACGCCTCGGAGGACGAAAAGCAGTCCTTGAGAATGCGTGCCGAAGCACGATCCCTGGCAGCCTGGGAAGTGACAACAGGACCTGCCGAAGGGACGTCAGACCGGTGGGAAGCCCCCGTAACCTTCTTGCGGCTTTCGACATGCCTTCTCCCTGAGTCCTGGGAGTCTGACAGCGGTCCAGGCCTAGAAGCATTATGGGGCCGATCTGATGCCCCCTCCACAACACTGGGGGGAGCACTACACTTCACAACACTTTGAAGAGATGTCACTTTATTTTCGAGCGCACGGATGGAGTTCATGATCTCCGCCAGGGCCAAACCCTCCACAGACACAACATCAGGGCCCGAAGGCAAAACCACAGGGACAGGTGCAACATTAACTACATTAGGATTATCAGGAGAGGAAATAACCTGACTCTTGCACACACTCCTGGAGGAGGACCTCCTGACCCTGTCACGCTCCAACTTGAGAACATACGAATCATACGACTTCCAGCTCGCATCAGATAAAGGTTCACACTCCTTACATCGATCATCTATTAGACAAACATGGCCCCTACACCTCAAGCAAACCGAGTGAGGGTCTACCGAAGCTTTCGGTAGCCTCACCTTACAATCACTCATGCAACATACACGAAAACTAGCAGAACTAGATCCAGACATATTTAAAGAGCAGTCATATGCAAAATCAAAAACAGTCCAGAAAAAAGCGTGTGCCAATCCACAGTCCAAGATCCAATACCAAAAGTCAAGAGAATACTTAAGTGGAAAACTATGCAAGTTAACGAAATCCAGAGGCGGAGGTACTGTAAACAGATGTTAACAGTACCGGCGACAGAGAAAATCTGAATAGAAAATGAGAATGGTTCCTGATTCCCGCCTCCCAGCGGCGGGAATGAGTACTAACCACCTGGCCACACTGCGTGTGCCGCGAGATTTTGAAATTCTGTCGGATTTCGGAGAAATACAGCTATATATATATCTGGCAGGTAAGTGTCATGAACAAAACATATCTTATGTAGGGTGCGGAAAGTGGTGAACAAGATGCATACACAAAATATGTGCTTAATATTCAAGAACAGCTCCATATCACTTCCAAAACTAGACTGTGAAACAAGATGGGGCTCAACGTATGATATGTTGGACAGTGTACTTGAAAAAAAGTTATTCTTGAACCAAATTGCCCTAGCTAATGAATCTTTACTTATTTTAGATCAGTGGTTCCCAAACTATCTTACCTGACGCCCCCTTTTTGCTTCCAGTAGACCCGTACACCCCCACTCCTCTCTTTTTTTTTTATATGAAATGATTCTTACATTTATTTCTTAGCATTGTACAGGAAAACAGATTTCTGTTTGTATTACATTTTAATAATGAAAGCCACTCAAACAAATAATAGTACATTCCAGTAACTAAAAACGAAACATTTGGTTCAAAGTGAGCGAAAAAAAGTTTGAACATTAGCAAATTGGCAAAATTGAGTTGCAATTTTAAGAATAGATAATTTGAAAACATGGCATATAATATTTGGAAATACTTATGAGACTAAGGCACAATTTCTGGTCAAATTTAGTGAGATGGATGCTGCTGCTTCTTCCTCACAAGATCAGAAATTCTAGGATTGAAGGATGACAGCGCAACGCAAGTCATTTCCTACATCAAGTCGGTTGCGCTGTTTTGTTTTCAGAACAACAATAGCTGAAAATCCTGCTTCACAAAGATAAGTAGAAGAAAAGGGAAGAATCACACGAAGTGCTTCTTCACCTACTTTTGGGTACATGGGGAGATACTTCACCCAAAACTCTTCTAACTTCATTGTTTCAAAGTCCCTTTTCGCGCTAGAGTCACATTTCAAATCGATGGCTTCCTCTTGCAGTGATTCCAGTAGCAACTCCACATCAGTGTTAAATGGATTCTGCACCAATGTCCAAAGATAATTCTCCATTGAGACATCTGGAAAATAGTGTATAAATTCCTCAGCAAGGGAATCCAGATGTGATAAAACCTCTTTTGTCACGTCATACTGCTCAATTTTTCTCTTCTCAGACAAGAGCTCATTCAGATGTGAGAATGATGAAAAGTTCCCAACTTGTACTTTTCTTTTCCAAAGATGAATTTTTTCAGTGAAAGCTCTGATTACATCAGAGTGTGCAATGATGTTTGTGTTTCTTCCTTGTAACTTCAAATTGAGGTTGTTGATAGCCTCAAAAAGTCCACAAAGTATGCTAGTGAGAGCTGAAAGTCTTCCTCTCTGAATGCTTCATACAGTTTGTCTTGTTTCTGCTTCTGCAAGAAAATTTCCACCTTTATCCTTGAGCTCGTGAAAGACGACTCAGCATGTTTCCCTTGGAAAGCCAGCGGACTTGGTGTGAAACAGGAGAGTCTTGTAATCAGTGCCCAGATCTGAGCAAAGAGCTGCGAAAAGCCTAGAATTCAAAGAGCTATTCTTTACAAAATTCACCACTTTTATTGCCAAATTCAGTGAACTGCGTAGATTACCTGGCAGAGTTTTGCTTGCTAATGATTGTCTGTGGATAACACAGTGAGTCTCAGTTACAGCAGGATTTTTTTCTTTCACCAGTTTCACAAATCCAGAGCGAGATCCAATCATTGCTGGGGCACCATCAGTACAAACACCGACTAATTTTTCCCATGAAAGACCGTACTCATGGAAAAACTCATGCACCTTTGAAAAAACATCGATGGCCTTTGCTGTTGTCTCCAGTGCTGCTGAGAAAAGAATTTCTTCTTTCACAGTTCCTTCATCCACGAATCGAGAATAAACAAGCAGCTGGCAGAGGTGAGCAACATCAGTACTTTCATCGCAATGTATTGCAAAGAAGCGAGATGCTTTTATTTTGTCCAAAACTTGTTCTTTTATGTCTTCTGAAAGTTCATCAATGCGATGCTTCACTGTTATCCGATAAGGAAATCTTTGATAACTTTCTTTGGCTTTCTTCCCCAAGCACAGTATTTGCAGCTCTCAAAAGGCAGGGCTTTACAAGAGTCTCCCCCACAGAGTGAGGCTTCTTTGCTTTTGCAATAAGTAGTGACAGCTCGTAAGATGCTTCGACTAGTTTCCACGTTTCTTGATGAAAAACACTGCTTGAGTCCAGCTTCATATGATTCAGCTCATGCAGTTTGGCTGTGAAGAACTCCGTTGGCTTTTCTTTTAATGCTTTGTGGTTTGTGCTCAAATGTCGCTCCAGATGATCAGGTCTTAAGGCGTCATTGCTGAGGACTGTATGGCATATGACACACTGAGGGAGATGAATTCCATTCCTCTCTGTAACAGTGAAGCCATACTTGATATATTCATCTGAATACTTTCTTTTCTTTGCTCCAGACATTTCTGCAAAGTGAAAATAGCAACAAATTTATAATCTGCACCATGGAACAACTAAGTAGTTATATAACATACCGTATTCGTATTGGCATGCACCACACCACACATTCATATAACATAGGTCACACAACTGGAAATCATAAATCTGTAACATACCACAAATATTCAGCACACAACGTGGTTTATATCTTAACAATAATGACAATGAGAACAACAGCGGAAAATACAACGAGAAGAAGCAAATGAAGTAAAACTACACGCACGAAAATGCTCAGTTATACAGTACACTTAATTTGTCACACACACTGCACCACATACATTCAAACTAGCATACAAAACTCACAGCGTATTATTCACCTTTCACACTTTCGATCACAACAAGTATTTCACACAATCAACAAGACATTCCATACTGCATCGTTCTACCCTTGCAAATCGTCAAGGTTACAATGTCACTCATACACGCCCACATCGTCCCCGTTCACCATATCATATACTACACAAAAAAACACATGCAATTTCAGTTGACCACTGCTACAACAACCATCGATACGCAACTGACAACAACCATCGATACACACAAACAAACATTTCAGATATGATGTAAGAACGTGCTGAAAACGTTGACACAATTATACGCAGCAGAACAGCCATTGTAATATCACATATGAAATCACAATAACACTCCATAATCACATATGGATTGAAGAGTGAAATAAATCCCTATCGTGGACAAGGGGAATATGTGCTCGGGTTGACGGGATGGAGTATTGGGCGTTTGTGATGAGTCCCTCAGTGGCGTCAGTTGGTTGGTATCAGTGACGTGTCCAAAACGTGTAAAGAGAACTAGCTTAATAGAAAATGGGTTGGAGTGACTGCTATAATTATACTTTGCATGTATGTAATGACAGATATTTGTTCTTTTAATGATTTTATTATTCTATTAAACAAGTAATTTCGAGCAGATGACTTCACACCCCCCTTGTATCGTCCTCACGCCCCCCAGTTTGGGAACCACTGTTTTAGATGAAGATTGGGAGAAAATAAGTGACATAACAGAAGCTCTGAAACCACTCCGTGAGGCTACATGTGCACTACAGATGAAAAATCTCACAGCTGGAGAATTCCTTGCTCAGTGGGTTAAGTGCAAAGTTGTTTTGGAAAGAAGCACTGCAGTCACAGCACCACTTCTCCTTCAAGCCATGGAAAAACGGCAAGATTCTCTGCTTAGGAACCCTGCTTTCCTATCTGCTGTGTATCTTGACAGAAGATATAATGTTCTCCTCACCGAAGAATAGAAGGAACTTAATACATCTTCTTGGACTCTGGAAAAAAAATTAAAACTATTTCTTCTACTAGTACTATGTCGTCAGTCTCAATGCTGGCAAAAGACGATTCATTCATATGTGCGGCGATAGTGATGGTGAAGGTGACTCAGCACTTGGGTCAGTAGATATTGTAGAGCAATTACTCCAAGTCAGTGATGTAAGCAGAGCAACTGATACTGCAAGCAAAGAGAGTGAAGTGGCTGAGCATATCAAAATGTTCGCCAAAGCTTCACGTATCAGTAAAAATGAGTGTATTTTCCAGTGGTGGCATTATCAACAAGAAAGTGCACTAAAAATCTTGCTGAAGTAGCAGTTGCTCTGCCTGTTACTCAATAAAAAATTAAGAGCACACATTCTCTGGGTTGCGCATATTCTTAATGATTTAAGACTAGGTCTAAAAGAGGATATTATTGACGCTGTAATGCTATTACGCTGTGTCATAAAACTGTATGAATGCCTAATACTGTATAACTGAACATTTTCCTTTTGTAACCTTAGCAAAATAAAATTGTATTATATCATTAATGTATTAAATAACACCAATCTTCTTGAAGTGGCAGTGGTGGTAATGGTAGTAGTAGTAGTAGTAGTAAAAGTGCCATGTTATGTCTATATGAACTGCAAAAAAAAAAAAGTAGGTACGGAAACTACGAAATTACATTTCCAGTGACGATAAAATATTGTACTAGTACTGGGACCACGGTATGAATTTTTAGGTACTGTACGAAATTACAGTACGGTAAAAATGCGTGGGTACGAATTACGAAAAAACAAATCGAACCGTACCGTACTACATGCCCTGGAGATAAGGACGCCCGGAAGGTGAATTGGCTGGCAAGAGGAACTCTTCCTTTAAAGTGAGTGAGTGTTTTAAAAACCGGTAGGTTATTTTTCTGAGTCCAGCCCCGTGTCAGCCGGTGAAATTCCATTGTTGCACGAATTTCTAGGTATAAAATGCTAGATATACCAGAGAAAAAAGAGCTTTCAGGAAAGCTGGGGTTACTACCCCCAGATCGAGCGTCTTCTCCAAGGAAGACGTCGGTATAACGAAGGGTGAGTGAAAGGATCACTACCACGGAGTCTCACTCGAAAGACATCTCCCTGTTAAAACCCCCAGAAGAGAGCGGTGAGCCGTTACAGTCCCCCCACACACAGACGCCCGCCAGTTCGGCGACACCAGCGCCACCTACCTCATTCCATTTTCTAGCACGTGACTTGCTACCACTCTCTTTTTGTGCTTGTGCCTTTTATTGGATTATTCTTCCAATTAATCATGTCTTCGAGCAGCTTTACCATCTCCAAGTTAAGTACCATCTTATTGTGGGGTTTTGTTCGATAATTTGGCTGTAATTGTCTCTGTTTTCACAATTATGAGAACCTTGTTATGACGCCACGGCATCCCCTGCCAGCCATGTCGACCGCGAGGCGACCCAATCAGTCTTTTTCTGTTGGGGTTGTCTCCTTGTCGTTATATGTTATTATCTGCCCCCCGGTTCTCCTC
This sequence comes from Macrobrachium rosenbergii, assembly GCF_040412425.1. Lineage (NCBI taxonomy): Eukaryota > Metazoa > Arthropoda > Malacostraca > Decapoda > Palaemonidae > Macrobrachium > Macrobrachium rosenbergii. The sequence goes on along the minus strand of NC_089743.1, from coordinate 33,839,512 downwards.
CTGGCGGGTTTCCTGCGGTGGCCCCACCTTTTTGAGTCTTAATAATTTCGATAGACCTTTACGGTCCATATTAGGGTGGTGCCCCGTCTAGGTTCCCCCCCAGGCTGGGTTCCTTGTTGGTATTACTTTATTTTAGTCTATATTAAGGCTATATTTTAATTTTTCTTGGCGTTGGTGCTCTGTTTTGTTTTTATTCATTGTTTACCTCCTCGAGGTAGCGGCAGCCTCAGATCTGACCGCTTCCCCGAGGTAGGCTACGCACCTTGCACGAGCACATTTTTGTTCAATTCTATGTTTTTGTGTGTGATGGTTTTTATGGGTGTGGGTCTTCCCTTGCCTATTACATTAGGGCTCATCCCTTCCTCTCGCCCTTTAGGTTAGGCGTGGAGGATCCATCGGGTTGAGGGAGTTTTGTTGCTGTTTCCTCCGTGGTCGTTTTTTGGGGTGGCAGAGTGAGCCCCTTAGTTCTCTTCCTTCCTTCGAAGGAATAGAGTTCATTGGGTGTGTCTCCTCTAGGCTAGTCGCCTTTTTGCCCCCTCTTTTCGGTCCCGGTTGGCTCTCGGCACAAAATTTCTCTCCCTGTTTGCCTTCCTCCTCCCTTCCCGTTCTCCTTCCGTTAACCTAGGCTAGGCCTGGTTCGGTATTTTATTAGGCTTCGCCTAGTCCGGAGTTGGGCATTGAGGCTTGGTCGCATCCCTCCCCTAGTAGTAGGCCACCCTCCTAAGTTTTCATTATTCTTGGAGCGGTGTGTGTTTGCAGTTGAGCGGGTGAATCATTTTCCCTTGTCTCCTGTTTTCACTCTCGTAGCCTACCATCCTTCCCTACCCCCCACCACCTCCCCTTCCCCCACCTCCTTCCAGCTTTGCTCTACTCGTGCAGGTGACGCTAGATGGCGTTTTCTCCGAGTTGAGGGACTCCCCCTGGTAGAGGGATTCGCTCCCTCCCAGACAGTCCCAAGCATCGCTGTGTTTGTGTTGGTGGTTCGTTTACTCGCTCCGACTCGAACGGGTTCGAACACTCTCTCCCACACTTTCATTCCTCTCCGTCGGGTTTCTTGGTTGGGTTGTTGACACTTGCTCCGGCTTATGTTATGTACTTGGCCTATCATGACGAGCATCTCACCGATCCCTCCGGTCTCCGGAGTGGTTTGCTCCTTTTTACCATCACTTGTTTATTCTATTAATTAATTGTATATGTATAAGTGTATTTTATCTAACGGAGTGGGCTTCTCACTCCGTCTCTACACTTTTAATATGCTATTGAGTCCGGTACTACACCCGGGGGTTCCGCCGTTGTTTTTACTGGCAGCCCTTGCGGTGAGTTCCTGTTGTCTCATACCTTTCATTCCGCCGGAGTATTCCGGGGTCTAGAAGTAATTTACCTTCCACTCTGTTTAATTTGGAGCTCGTTGGCCTAGTTTTTAATGAGGGGTTTCCTATCCACCGGAGCATTCCGGTTGTAAGCTGAAATTCCCGGCCTTGCCAGCTTTAGGTTACTTAGAGTGGTAGGTTCATGTACTTTTTACACTTACAGACTGTTCGCTGTGAGGAGCCGGGGTGCACCGCCTCATTACAACAACCCTATGGACACGTAGTGTGCTGGACCCACGCTGGTTGTGCGGTCCAGTTAGACGACCTGGTAGTCTGGCACCCCGACGGCTGTGAGGTTTGCTTTGCCTTGTGTGCGAGTGTCCAGGACGAGTCGGTAAGATTTAGTTTTCTTCCATATTACGCTCCTCATATCGAAATAATGTTTATGTGGTTCTCGAACCATTCTTTCGTTCAACTCTAATTGTCGGTTCTCTTACAGGCGGACGAGTCCTCCAAGAAGTCTTCCTTGGAATCTCTCCGCGCTTGGGTGGCTGGGTTCGGGAGGAACGTTCCGTCGGGGAAGCCTTATGTCCTCGACGCTAAGTTGAGGGACCTGCTCTACCCCGGTGCACGGGTGGCGGCCGCATAGCCAGAAGAACTTGCCACCCCCATCATCCAGCAGATCCGGGATGCGACCCAGCCACCCCAAGTGGACATCCTTTACGCGGAGGTTTCGGAGGACGTCACCGCGTTAGACTTGGACCTGGAACCTATGAACACTGAACAGGACCAGGTGGTAAGTAGCGAGGTAAGTGAGGTTGCGGGGGCGGGCCCCCTTTTTGACTCCCCAGCTTCATCAGTGTCTTCCTTTGCAGGTTTTGTGAAGTCTTCCTCCTTGGGTGATAGAGCTCCATCAGCTATCCCCAAGTTGAAGTTGAAGACTTCATGGAAGGAAAGGGCTTTAAGTCCTCGTCTTCCAGGAAAGCCTTGCCTTTCCCCCCGTCGAAGGCTAAGGTCTCAGCACCGATAGCAAGTCTGGTTCCTCCGGCAAAGGCGCGAGTAAGAGGGCATCAAAACCAAGCCCTCCTCACCAGCCTGCCTTTGATGCGGAGTCTTTCGCTAACCAGCTTTTCGAGCGGTTCTCGGCGGAGGTTGAGTCCAAGTTCACTCAAATCTCGGAGAAATTGACCAGTCATGACAATATACTGGCGGGGATAGCTCGCCCAGGCGGAGCCAAACCCCAGTATGCCATTCCAGATACAGCGGATCTCCCTCCCTTTGATGTCGGGAACCCTTGGCGTTTCGCCCTCCGGGCTATCCAACACGAGGGCACCTTAACGGTTGAAGGTCTTCGCATGAGGCGGTTGGAAGAGCTTGAGTTCTTTCCCGCCGATCTCTTGCCCCCTTACCCAGGCTTCGTTAGGCTGACGGAGGAAGCCTGGGTACGTTCAGACAAGGTTCCTAGGGAGACAGTGATCTTCCCTAGAGACCAGGCTCAGTCGGCTCTCCTGCGCACTCTGACGGAGTGGCAGGCCGATAACACGAAATTGATGCCTTTCAAGGGCAATTTTACTATGTTCGCCCTGGGTGACAGGTTGCCGACTCCCTGCTTAAACAAAGTCGCTCTAGCTACGGCCCGAGCGTGCTTTGATGGGAATCCTTTACCACAATTAAAGGAAACAGACTCCACATCCCTGGTATTCCCAGGGGGCGATGAGTTTTAGACTGACGCGCCGTCCACCTTTACTGTTGGAAAGCTGGACGCTTTTTGTGCTCAACGCAGTTTAGCCGAGCAGCTTCCTAAGTTACCGGAAGCCCTGCTGAAGGCGGAGTTTGAGGCCCGGACTAAGCTAGCCCGATCTTTGAACTCCGTCTGCCTCACTGAAGCCACTGCCGTCTCCTGTGCAGACGAGCCTTTCTTTCAGGTCTTGGCTAAATCCCTATTGGCGGGATTTCAGTCCGACCTGTTTGACTTTATCATGGCCAGGCTTGAATGCAGGAAATTTATTTTCGCTGATGCCACCATCCGTCACGAGCCTAACAAGCTCGTGAAGAGCTCGATCTGGGGACCTAACCTCTTCCCTGAAGAACAGGTTACGAATGTTCTTAGGGAGGCTACAAGGGCCAACCAGAGTCTGCGCTCTCGCTGGGGCATTTCTGCCTACAAGCGTAAAGACCACAGAATCTGGCGGCCCCCAGACGAGAGGAGGCAAACGATTCAGGAGGCACAAGAGACCCCATCATCAGGCGGTAGTCCAAGCCGTCCCGGTCTCGGCAGTGGCACAGCCCTCCACCTCAAAGGCCCATCCCCAACAATATGTGCTGGTTCAACCAGCCCATTCCTGCTGCGCCCTCGTATGTTGCTTCACCAGCATACAATCCACCTATGAGGGCCGTGGATTCTTTCACGGCCTTAATAGGAGCGCAAGGGGGAAGAGGTAGGGCTCCTTACAGAGGAAAGTCCAACACCACCCCAAGAGGTAAGCCTGGACGTGGTAGAGGGAACAAACCCGCTCCTCCCACTGAGAACAAACAGGTAGGTGGTCGCCTGTATTGGTTCAGGGACCAATGGACCTTCAGCCCTTGGGCACACAGCATTGTGTCCAAGGGTCTAGGATGGAGCTGGATCAAAGACCCTCCTCCTCTGATCAGGTTTTACCAGCCACCCTCATCAATCCTGCAGGACTACGTGGCAGAATTGCTCAACAAGCAAGCAATAAAGAAAGTAAGGCACCTAAAGTTTCAAGGCAGGTTATTCACTGTTCCCAAAAAAGACTCCGATCAGCAAAGAGTGATCCTGGATCTGTCGCGTCTAAATCTCTACATAAAATGCGACAAATTTCGCATGCTTACGGTAGCTCAGGTAACGGACTCTACTTCGCGTGGAGCCGTCACCACCTCTATCGATCTTTCAGACGCTTACTATCACGCCCCGGTTGCGCGGAGCTTCTCTCCGTTCCTGGGTTTCAGACTCGGGAATCAAGCCTACTCCTTCAGGGTCATGCCTTTCGGTCTAAACATTGCGCCCAGGATATTTACCAAGCTGGCAGACACGGTAGTTCAGCAACTCCGGTCCCGAGGATATCCCCAGCAGCATACCTAGACGATTGGATAATTTGGGCTCCAACAGTTCTAGAATGTCGGAAGGCTACGTCCACAGTCATCAACTTCCTGGAGTCGTTAGGTTTTCAGCTGAACAGAGAGAAGTCCCGCCTGACTCGGAGTCCCGGTTTCAGTGGCTGGGTCTCCAGTGGGATCTGTCCTCTCACACGTTATCCCTCCCGCCTCCCAAGCGGAAGGAGATAGCATCCCTTACCAGGAAATTTCTGAAAAACCAATCAGCATCCCGCCGACCCAAGAAAGAATCCTTGGATCTCTTCAATTTGCCTCAGTGACGGACCTGCTCTTAAAAGCAAAATTAAAAGACATAAACAGTGTGTGGCGGAGTCGAGCCAATGTCAAGCTCAGAGACAAGGTCTCCTCTATTCCCCGAATCTTAAAGGCGAGACTGCGGCCTTGGTCCACAGTCGGTGGCCTGTCCAAGACAGTTCCACTTCAGTTTCCCCCTCCGGCACTAGTTGTTCACACGGACGCTTCTCTAAGCGGCTGGGGAGGATATTCGCCAAAACAAAAAGTACAAGGAACGTGGTCCACTATGTTTCAGCAGTTCCATATAAACACCCTGGAAGCTATGGCGGTTTTTCTAACTCTAAAGAAAATCCGCCCCCCCAGCCGGATTCATATCAGGCTGGTATTGGACAGCGCAGTGGTAGTTCATTGCATCAACAGGGGCGGCTCCAAATCAGGTCGAGTGAACCAGGTTATGATTGCTATTTTCTCTCTGGCGAACAAGCACAGCTGGCATCTGTCAGCCACCCACCTAGCGGGGGTGCGGAACGTGGTGGCAGATTCCCTGTCCAGAGCTACTCCGTTGGAGACGGAGTGGTCCCTGGACGGGGAATCCTTCAATTGGATTTGTCGCCAGGTTCCGGGTCTCCAAGTGGATCTGTTCGCGACGGAGAGCAACTTCAAGCTTCCTGTTATGTGGCTCCGAACCTGGAGCCCCATCAAATGCACGCCACGGATGCAATGACGATAGATTGGAACAATTGGGAGAAGATTTATCTGTTTCCCCAATAAACTTGCTGCTGAAAGTATTACACAAACTCAGGACATTCAAAGGTCAACCAGCCCTGGTAGCCCCTATTGGCCGAAGAGCAATTGGTTCCTCTTCTTCAGGAACTGGGATTGCGAAGTCTTCGGATTCCCAAGCCCAAACTGACCCAGACAGTACAAACCAAGACTGTGTCAGCTTCCTCAAGGATTCAGAATGCCCTAGTTTTATGGACTTTATAAAGTTCGCAGCCCAAAAGGGAGCAAACATTGACCCCGTTAACACTCTGTTTTTAGTATCAGACAAAAGAGATTCTACTCTTAGACAGTATGACTCGGCAGTCAAAAAATTGGCCTCCTTTCTGAAAGCATCTGAAGCCCAAATAATGACGACTAACCTAGCAGTTACCTTCTTTAGATCATTGTTTGAGAAAGGCCTTGCCCCGGCCACTATTACCACAGGCAAGTCAGCCCTGAAGAAGGTATTCTTATATGGTTTTAAAATTGACCTTACAGATTCCTATTTTTCATCTATTCCCAGAGCATGCCCTCGTCTGAGACCCGTATCACGCCCACAATCTGTTACGTGGTTCCTCAATGATGTTCTTAAGTTAGCATCTGAGATTGACAACTTTCAATGCTCTTATTTGGATCTGTTAAGGAAGACTTTATTTCTGATTAGCTTGGCTTCAGGTGCCAGAATCTCAGAGCTATCGGCTCTCGCTAGAGGTGATGATTTTGTTAACTTCCTCCCGTCCGGAGAAGTCCTCCTTTCCCCTGACCCTAGATTTTTAGCTAAAAATGAAGACCTGCAAGACAGGTGGTCCCCTTGGAAGGTGGTGCCCCTTCCACAAGACCAGTCTTTACGTCCAGTTTATACCCTAAAGTCTTACCTTTTAAGAACTCCACAGTGTAAGTCGGGTCCTCTTTTTATCAGGGAGAAAGGTGGTACTCTATCGATAAATGCAATAAGGCAACAAATTTTGTATTTTATTAAACAAGCCAACCCAGATTCAGTTCCTAAGGTTCATGATATTCGAGCAGTTGCTACTTCTATTAATTACTTTCATAATATGGATTTCTCAGAACTCTCTAAATACATGGGTTGGAAATCACCTCTAGTATTTAAACGCCACTATTTAAAAACACTCGAAGCCCTGAAGTTTTCTACAATAGCTGTGGGAAGTGTCATCTCCCCACCTTAATTAGTCATCTTCCTTTATCCTTCCCCTATCCCCCCCCCGCCCGCCTGCCTCATTTACTTCTCTGCTTGTCCTCCTGGTTGATCATGCCTCACTGCCTTGCTCCTCATATTGATGTTATAGTCTCTGTTGAGTGGAAACTGTAATTTGACATGTTATGATTGTGTTTTTCCTTTGGGGTACTGGGCAGTTTTATTTTGCTCCATGTAAATATATATATATATATATATATATATATATATATATATATATATATATATATATATATATATATATATATATATATATATATATATATATATATATATATATATATATATATATATATATATATGTATGTCATTCTTCCCATGTTGTATTGTCTCTTTGCATGTGTAGCTATAAGGTTGTATATACTCTTTAGTCTAAGTAATTTTTCAGTTATCATTATACCCTTGTAGTCTTAAGTATTTCTGGGTTTTTTCCCTGCCACACTGTGAACTTGCTCACATTTCGTAATGTTAAGCTTTTTTACTATACTTTTCCAATTTAGTATTCAATTTCCCATGTGAGAGATACCTGATTAAAACCATTTTCGTAACTTGTGTTTTTCTTCAGATTACCTTGTTTCCTCGTAGTTAGCAGCCTTGGCATGATTCTCTATCACTATTTCACCGGCTGACACGGGCTGGACTCAGAAAAGGGATTTTGACAAAGGAAAAATCTATTTCTGAGGAAGGCCCCGTGTCACCCGGTGACCCTCCCTGACGCACCTGTTGCTCCCCCCCTACTTGCACATGCCAAGCCTGGGGGTAGTGCTAGCCTGGAATGAGGTAGGTGGCGCTGGTGTCGCCGAACTGGCGGGCGTCTGTGTGTGGGGGCTGTAACGGCTCACCGCTCTCTTCTGGGGGTTTTAACAGGGAGATGTCTTTCAAGTGAAACTCCGTGGTAGTGATCCTTTCACTCACCCTTCGTTATACCGACGTCTTCCTTGGAGAAGACGCTCGATCTGGGGGTAGTAACCCCAGCTTTCCTGAAAGCTCTTTTTTCTCGGGTATATCTAGCATTTTATACCTAGAAATTCGTGCAACAATGGAATTTCAGAAATAGATTTTTCCTTTGTCAAAATCCCTTTTTCCTATTACAGTCTATTTCTTTTGCTCTTCACCAATACACAGTCTCTTCGGAGACAGCTTAAAGGGTGGGCTGTTACAGCCGTAAAGGGAAAGGATTTTAGATTTCGGTTTGAACCCAAGGGAAGCGAAAAAGCTTTTTTGGTCAGGGATAGTGGCTAAAAGTCCATCCTTCCTGTCAAATGATGTTTGATGGCTTTATAAATATACAAAAGCCTCTTTAAAATGTTCTCTGGTACACCTGCATGAGGCTCTCGCTGCTCCCTTTGACTAAAAAACAGGGTTTGAACCCGAAGGGAAATGAAAACCCTATTTTTAGTCTGGGAGCCGCTAGAGCCTCAGACCCGTCCAGTTAGCATTAAGTATATTGGGTTATGCCCACCCCTTCATTTGCAGGGAGTATAACCTTTTAGGGAGGCACGGCTATTCCTACAATGGGTTGGCAATATGCGCATGCGCAGTAGATGCGTAGTCGCGTTTTGACCCGATTCATTCGAACTAGCCACGGAAGCGCAAATGGAAAGGTGTAACCAGTGGAGATGTTTAGCCATGAATTGATTCATCAATGCGCGGATAGGGGTCAAAGTGCAGACCCCCGAGACCTGATATCCTATCACAATAGTGACAAGCTTCCGTTAACCAGAATGAATACGTGCCAACCCTGTGCTATAAGTTATCTGATAAGGGATTTAGCCGGGGCGCTGCCAAAGGCAGACGTAACTGCATGAGGCTCTCGCGGCTCCCTAGACTAAAAAAGGGATTTGACAAAGGAAAAATCTATTTCTGGGGGAAGACCTGTGTCACCCGGTGAAATTATCCTTTAGCACATATTTCTAGGTATAAGTATTGCTAAGTATACCAGAGAAAAAGCTAATCACAATGCCAGGGTTACGACCCCCGGATCGAACGCCATTAGATGGTGTCGGTATACACAAAGGGTGAGTGGTTGCCACTACCACAGGCCTCCGCCCTAAAGATCTCTCCAATCTCAAAACCCCAAAAAGTGAGGGGCCGTTGCATACCTCATCCTCCGCATCCAGCCAACCACCACCCCGGCCGCCATCTTGTAAACATCCCAAGTTAGCACCCCCCAAGCTTGGCATGCCACTCGCGGGGGAAAAGGAAATACAGGGATGGGTCACCGGGTGACAGAGGTCTTCCCCCAAAAATAGATTTTTCCTTTGTCAAAATCCCTTTTCTGGGCTCGACCTGTGTCACCCGGTGAAATTGTAACAGAGAATCAGCCATACAAAAGCTTGGTGGAGCCCTCTAAGAATTATCTTAATGGAGCTAAATAAAACTATGAGAAAAAATTACTGTGTTTTAATAACCCAAAGCATTTATAATAAAACATAATATTATAGGGCACACAGTCTAAAACATAAAATAACTACACCAAGACACTTAAGGCTAACAAAAAAGATTACAGCATGATATGCAAAAACGGCCAGGAGTCAGGCTGTGAAGCAGGCCTGACCTAAAGGTTAGAAGGCATGGCGAGTAAACGAGGCAGGCAGGCGAGAGAGGAATAAACAATAGGATAAACTAAGGTTACATAAGCTAGTCTAGGGCTGGGGGAACAATACTTCCTGCAGCCACTGTGGAGTATTTAAGAGCCTCTAGAGACTTAAGATAGTGGCGTTTGAACACTGTTGGTGATTTCCAGCCCGTATACTTTTTAAGGTCATCAAAATTCATATTATGGAAATAATTAGCTGAGGTGGCCACCACCCGAATATCATGTACCCTAGGTACTGAATCCGGGTTTGCTTGCTTTATGAAATACAGTATTTGTTGCCTGATGGCCTTTAAGGAAATGGTTCCTCCATTTTCCCTAACAAAAAGAGGGCCAGACATTCTATTAGAAGTTCTATTTAAATAAGCTTTTAAAGTGTTAACTGGACATAAGGACAGTTCCTGTGGAAGGGGAATAACCTTCCAAGGGGACCATCTATTTTGTGGATCCTCATTCTTTGCTAGAAACTTGAGATCCAGAGACAACAGAACTTCTCCTGACAGGAGGAAATCAACATGGTTCGGTTCTCTAGAGAGAGCAGACAGTTCAGAAATTCTAGCCCCTGAGGCTAGGCTTATTAGAAATAACGTTTTCCTTAACAGACTCGAGTATGAACACAGTTCATTATCAGTGTCTGATGCTAATTTAAGAACGTCATTTAAGAATCAGGAAACCGTGTGGGGACGGGTTGTTGGTCTAAGACGAGCGCATGCTTTAGGAATTGACGAAAAATATGAGTCTGTAAGGTTAATATTGAAGCCATGTAAAAAAAATATTTTTCTTAAAGCAGATTTTGCTGTAGTAATAGTACTAGAGGCCAGTCCTTTCTCAAATAATGATCTGAAGAAAGAGATTGCAAGGTTCGTGGTCATTTCCTGAGCTTCAGATTCCCTCAGAAATAATGCTAACTTTTTAACTGCTGAGTCATATTGTCTGAGAGTAGATTCCCTCTTGTCTGATTCTATGAACAGTGTATTAATAGGATCAATGTTAGCGTCTTTCTGAGCTGCAAACTTCATGAAGTCCATAAAGCTAGGGCATTCAGAATTCTTGAGGAAGCTGACACAGTCCGAGTTTGTACTGTGTGTGTCAACCTTGGACTGGGGATTTGTTTGTGCCGGAGTTTCAACTCTAGAAGAAGAGGAAACCAATTGCTCTTCGGCCAGTTGGGTGCCATGAGTGCTACTTGACCTTTGAATGATCTGAGTTTGTGTAAAACTTTCATTAATAGGTTTATTGGTGGAAACAGATAGATCCTTTGCCACCTGTTCCAGTCTATTGACATCGCATCCGTGGAGTGAGCTAGAGGGTCTAGATTGGGAGCAACGTAACATGGAAGCTTGTGGTTGCTCTCTGTGGCAAACGGGTCCACCTGGAGACCTGGTACCTGAAGACAAATCCACTCGAATGATGCTTTGTCCAATGACCATTCCGACTCCAGCGGAGTTGTCCTGGACAGTGAATCTGCAATGACATTCCGGACACCTGCCAGATGGGTAGCTGACAGGTGCCAAAGATGTTTCCTTGCCAGAGAGAAAATTGCAATCATTACCCGATTGATCCGGCTCGACTTGGAGCCCCCTCTGTTTATGCAATGTACAACTACTGTAGAAATAGTTGATTAGAGAATGGTAATTTCATTCGTGGGAAAATAGTCGAATTGACTAGTTCGTTTGGTTCTTACTTTTTGTCCCCATTTTTTGGTGTTCGTTTATGGACGGAAAGTAAACTGAATGATTGCCATTTGTTAATATTAAATGTAAATTCTTAACTTTCCCCTTTTTATATTCTAACTGAATTAATTAATTTAATGTTAAATGTATTCCTTATAAGGAAACAGTTTTGTTTTCCCGTCTTTATTTTTCAACGTTGTTCGAGAGTTTCAGACAAAGTGAAAGAAAACGGAGTTGTTGACGGTTTTGGTCCGACAAGGAGTCTTTAGTCTTGCGGTACCAGTCGGACAAAAGAACGGGTGTTCTTTTGCTTAAAAAGTGAATTCAAGAATTTTAAAATTCGAAGGACATGTAAAGAAATTGATCTAGAAGACGGTGCAGGTAAGTTGAGAGATAAAGACTTCCCTAAAATTGATTTGAGTTAGATAATTCTAACATATCCGAATTTTAAAAGTTTCACTCCGTAAGATTTCAGTTTACTTTTTCGTCTTGTTTGTTTTGTTTTTGTGGCCATGACTCTTGTTATTGGGCATAGCTGGGTGCGTAGGTTGTCCGACTTATGTTTAAGAGAATGTGACGGGTTCAATTACATCTGTAAAAGGGGTGCAACCTTTGAAAACATCAAGGTTGAGGTAGAGCGGTATTTCGCTAACCCTAGGAGGTCTAGGCCTAGTCGCATCTTTGTGTTCCTGGGCAGCAATGATTTGGATGCTATCCACAGTACTGCGGAGGTATGGAAAGTAGAACAGTGTTGTGAGGCTTTGCTGAATTACTGAAAAGTTGTGTCCTGATGCTAAACTAATTTTTGCCCAAATAGAGGATAGATTCTTTTGGAACCACTGTGAAAGTTTTGACGCGTTGCGGCAGGATTTCAAGGCTAAATCTAATAAATTCAATAAGTGGTTGAATAAATGGTCGGGCAAGGATAGTTTGTTTATAATGAAAGGGGTTAAGGGATTTTCCGACCCACGCCTTTATGCCAGGGATGGAGTACACCTCAATATTGATGGTAATGAGAAGTTGGCTGGGAGAATGGCTGACTTTTAGTATGAGCAAAAGCCTAAAGTAAAGTTAGTCTAGCTGTTCTAGTGTCAAGTATATTTTTTTCTCTAGGCTCATTTGGTTTTGTAATGTTAGGATTTTTTGTATACTGTTGTTATTCCTTATAAGGAAAGGAGCAGTATTGGTCCTTACTTGTACTTGTATTAATTTAAGCTTAGATTAAGTTTATTTAGGTTAAGTTAGTAACCTTTTCATTTAAATAACCTGTTGATTAGCCTAGCTGATGTTAAGTGCAATCTAAATTATTTTTCATCAAGTTTCAGGTAGGCTAGCTTAGTTTTGCTGTTAGCATAGTAAGTTGTATATTTTTTTTTTCTCTCTCTCTCTCATTAGGGAGTAATTGATGATAACTTGCTTTGCATTGACTTGATTAAGTTAAGTTTAGATTTTTTCTTTGGGTAATTTAGTTGGTTAATAGCATTGTTCAAGATGACTAATTCTGAAATCAAAAAGTTAATTAAAAGGAGGGCTTATGTTAAGGGTTTAATAACTCTTGATATTAAGAAGGTTGACTCTTTAAAGGACGATCAAATTAATAGTCATTTGTTACAAGAATTTATTCGTAAAATTGATGCTAATTTAGCAATAGTTGAGAATTTTGACGAAAGCATTTGTGAAATTGCTGCTGAAGATGAACTAGAGAGTATTATGCAAGCAGCAAGAGATTATCATTATGAAATACAGAAAACTCTGTCAGAATTTAGAGTAAAATTTTATAATTTGTTTGGAGATAAGAATACTCCTCAAAATAGTTCTAGTAAAATTGTAAAATTACCTCTCCCTCCTATTCAAATTCAGAAGTTTGAAAACAATGCAGTTAATCCATTTGCCTATTTTAACTTTAAGAAGGCTTTTAATAATGCTTTGGCTGGTATGCCTAACTTAACTAATGCTCAAAAGTTTATTTATTTAAAGGGTTATTTGTTAGGTGAAGCGTTAAGTATAGTAGAAAACATTACAGTAAATGATGAGGGTTTTGATTTGGCTTTTAAGCAATTAGATCTAAATTTTCTGGATGAAGACAACATAATTGATCAAGTAATAGGTGAAGTTTTGAACACTTCTGAAGTAAAATCTCTTAGTGAAGTAGAATCTTTGGTTAGGTCTTTGAATAATAAACTCATTGACTTGAAGGGACTTGGTATAGATCTGATTGAAGTCGATTCGGCTGCTCTATTGCTAATTAGCAAAATTGTAAATAGGAAACTTCCTAGAAATTTTTTGATAGAACTCTCTAGAACTACAGGATCTTCTTATCCTAATTTTAACCAGTTGTTAGATAATTATCAGAGTATTATTGCACGCCTTAGTTTAGGTCATAATGAAAATTCTGGTGCAAAACCTAAAGTTAAATATGAAGGTAAAGACCGTAATTTCCAACAATCAAAGTATAGTAATAAATCTACTGCTAGTAATGATTCTAATAAAGTTCAATTTACCAGTAAACCTTTATCTTCTGGTAGATGTAAATTTTGTAAAGAAACAGGTCATAACTCTTCTAAATGTACTAGGTTTGATACTTTGCAAGCTAGGAAGAATAGAGCTGAAGAACTAACTTTATGCATTAAATGCTTGAGTGATAGGCATAGGGCCTCGGAATGTCCGGGAAATAAATCATTGTTACCTTATAAATGTTTTTCTTGCAATAAATCTGAACATCATGGAGCAATGTGTCCTCATGCTATTAAGGATTTTGGTAAAAAAGTATTAAGTTGTCAATCAGGGTCTGAAATATTTGTTCCCTTTATTACACTCAAAGTTGGTAGGGGTAGGAAATCTTTTAAATGTTGTTTTCTATTAGACACTGGAGCCCAGTTTAGTGTTATTAATAAACAAATTGTTGATTGTAAATTAGATTATTGTGGTGCTCCTTTATCTAGGTTAGTTTCTTCTTTTGGGTTGCCAGCTAGAGTTAGTGAGGGATTTCATTTGGTAGCTGATTTAACAATGCCTTGTGGGAGAAAGTCTAGTTGTCTTTTTTGCATTGAAAATTTTAGTCTTTCCTCCAAATTCCTATGTTGCCTTCTGTAGTTAAAAATTTGGAATCTGCAGGTTATTCTGTATGTAATAATTACCCAGGAAGGAATTCTGAAATTGTAAATATATTAGGTATCCTAGGGAATGATATCCTTCAGGAATTTAGTCAGTTAGAATTAGACTCTGTAGAGTTGTTTAATATTAAGGTTAGAGTAATTAAGTTGGCCAATAGGGTTATTCCATTTGGTACAGTAGTCAATTTTGTTCATCCTTCACAAAGGAAGCTTTTTTATGAGAGAATTGATTCTTATGAACCTTGTGTTAGAGATAAACTAGTAAGGGAGGTAGAGTCTTGTCCTATAGTTGATAGTAATAAAATCTTGGAAAATAGACCAAGAGGTAATGGTAAAACTGAATCTGTTAGGTTTATTCCTAATAAGGAGATTAAATATGTACCTGAATGTAACAGAGAATCTAGAGTTTTTTATAATTCTTCCCTTAATTTGGAGATTAAACAGACTTCTAAGCCTGATAAGATTAGACTTCTGGAATTTGTTCCTCCTAAGCAACTTGGAAAACAGAAGTTATTAGTAAATTTTGCAGTTAATCCAGTAGGCTATAAGTTCGATCCATTGAATGATATCTTTCCTGATTCTTGTGTCGAGTATGGACTCGACAATTTCTACAACCTGGAATCGATTGGGATTAAAGATGAAAATTCCCTTCCTTATGAAGATCAACAAGTTGCTGAATTTGCTAAATCTATTTCTTATCATGAAGGACATTATCACGTTCAGTTACCATGGAAAAGGATTTAATTGAAAAAGTCCCTAACAATTTAAAGATTTCATTGGCATTTGCTGAGCGGATTTACTCTAAATTAGAAGATCAGAATATATCCTCTAAATATGAGGAAGTTTTTGATAGACAAGAGGAGCTTGGCATTATTGAGCCTGTTAAAAATAGAGCCGCAGGCCAAGTATTCATTCTTCATCGTCCTGTCATAAGAAAGGATGAAAATGCCACCACTAAAATCCGTCCTGTATTCAATTGTAGTTTAAAGGTGGGAAAAGCTCCTTCATTAAATAAAGCCGCTTTTCCTGGTATTGATTTGATGAACAACTTGTTGTCATTAGTTTTGTATTTCAGGAATAATGATTATGTAGTAGTAGCTGATATAGTGAAGGCTTTTCTCCAAGTTAGGTTATCTTTAGAGTCTGATCGAAATAGATTTTGTTTCTTTAGAAAGATAAATGGGAAGTTTGTTGCTTATAGGTATAATACCATAATTTTTGGATTTGTAAGTTCTCCTTTTATATTGAATTATATTATTCAACATCATTTGTCTAGTTATAGAGGGAATGAAGTAGCTTCTCTGATTAAAGACAAATTTTATATGGATAACTTGGTGCTCTCTTCTAATCAGGAGCCCAGATGCCATTTATTATCAATTCTATTAAGGAAATTATGAATTCAGGGGGGTTGCCTTTACGGGAGTGGGGTTCTAATTGTCCTGCTTTGTTATCTACTCTTGATGAAGGTGAAAAGGTAGCTTCTTCTGAAATGAAGATTTTAGGATATATTTATGACTCTAACCAGGATACCTTACAATTAAAGGTTAAGCAATTGAACAAGGGTGCTTCCTCAAAGCGTCAGATTTTGTCAGCTTTATCTTCTGTCTTTGACCCTATTGGCATATTTGCACCTATAATGCTGCAGGGCAAGCTTATTATTCGCAAGTTGTGCCAACAAGTTTCGGACTGGGATGAAACAGCTAGTGCTGAAATTTCTAAGTTATGGAGTAAATTTTGTAGTTCTTACAGTGAGGTTAGTCAAGCTTCTTTTTCCAGACAAACTTATAAAACTGATGCTCCTGTCAAGCTGTTTTTGTTTGCAGATGCTTCTAAGGAAGCTTATGGTTGTGCTATGTATGCTGTGCAAGGTGGTCATAGTTCCCTGATATTTGCTAAGACTCAAGGTTAGCCCTATTAAGGAGAAAACTCTCCCGACTTTAGAACTTTTGGCTGCTCAATTAGCTTTGAAGTGTTTTGATAATATTTTTGAAAATAATCTATTAAATTGTACTAAAATTGAAAGCATAACTCTTTTTATAGATAGCCAAGTAGTTCTTAGTTGGATTCTTTCTAATAGGGCTCCTAAGAGAAACACATTTGTGAATAATAGGTTGAAGGAAATTTCTAATCTGTTAGATAGGATTTCTGATAGATATTGTAGAGTTTCATTAGCTTATATTCCTTCATCTAGCAATCAGGCTGATTTACTTACTAAACCTTGTACTTGTAAGCATTTTCTTGAAAATTTCAGTCTTTGGATCAAAGGGCCTTCTTGGTTGAATTCTCCTGACGAGTGGCCTAAGGGTCTTTTGGGTTGTATTCTGATAATGTGAAGGGTGACTTAATTTCTCCTGTAATGTTCCTAAAAGGAACCTCTTGTAAATATTAGTAATTTTTCTAGTTTTTCTAGGCTTATAAGTGTAGTTTCTAAGGTATTTACTGTTGTATATAAGTTTAGGAAAATTCAAGCTGACCCTGTTGAGGCAGCTTCTAATTACCTTATAAGGTTAATGCAAGAGGAAGCTTTTCCTCTTGAATTATCTTATCTAAAGAGTAGAAATTCTTTTAGTTGAAGTTCCACCTTTAGTTAGGCAGTTTAATTTGTTTCTGGATGACAATGGTATAATGCAAACTAAAGGTCGGATTGATAAAAACATTACTTTAAAATTTGATATTGTCAATCCTATTCTTGTGGATAAGAAGCATCATTTGACCCGGTTGTTGATTTATTATGCCCATTGTAAGTCTATACATATGGGTTTGCAATCCACTCTTAGTTTTTTTGCGCATGCATGGTTTGTGGATTGTGAAGGCTAGGCAAGCAGTTTTGTCTGTCCTTAAGGATTGTATTGTATGCAAGCGTTATAATGCTAGCACAGTGAAGTATCCTTCTCCTTCTTCGCTTCCTTCTTCCAGGGTTAATTTGAGTGTGCCTTTTGCTCATACTGGTGTGGACTATACAGGCCACTTATGGTTGAGGGAGAAAAATGGAGAAAAAATTTAAGGAGTACATTCTTATTTTCACTTGTTTCAATACTAGAGCCATACATTTGGAAGTTGTCTAGTCTATGTCAACCTCGGAATTTATATTAGCTTTCATTAGATTTTCTAATAGGTTTGGTGTTCCTGTTGCTGTTTATTCAGATAATGCCAAGTCCTTTGTTCAGGCTGGTAATATAATTGAACAGTTACTTACTTCTTCTAAATTTGAGAAGTTTAGGGTCGCTTCAATTTCTCATAAGACTATCCCTGTGTACGCAGCGTGGTATGGTGCTGTTTGGGAAAGATTAATTAAAACAGTTAAGCATTGCCTTTTTAAAACTCTTGGTAGATTTACTCCTTCATTTTCTGAATTTGTCACTTTCCTCTCTGACATTCAGAAAATTTTGAATAATAGGCCTTTAACTTATAGATCTTGTCAAAATGAATTATATATAATTTCTCCTAATCATTTCTTGGTTGGCAGATTTATTCCTTCATTAATGTTTGGTGATTCTGAACAAGTTCCTGAGTGGGAGTATGGTGAGGAGGATGAGTATTCTTCTCTCCTTGCTCGTACTTTGGAAACTAGGGATGGACTTTATGAAAGCTTTAAGGAAAGGTGGCTTTCTGAATATCTAGTAAGTTTGAAAGAAAAGGATAGATCATCTTTTCATCCTCCAAGAAAGTGGGAAAAGGGGAAATTGCTCTGTTTAAATTACCTTCCAAATCTAGAACTTATTGGCCATTGGTTAGAATTGTTGAAACATTCAGTGATAACGAAGGTGTTGTACGTACTGTTAAGCCTGATAAAAGTGAAAATGAAGTTAATGTTCGTTTTTTAATACCTTTAGAATTATATTCTGAACTTAATGATCCTAATTTATATGTTCAAATTGAAGAACAAGAAGAAAATGTTAGTGAGTTGGAGACAGATGAAATACCTGACACTGAAACAGCTTTGCCCAATGAAACATCTACTAGGCCTACCCGTAGTAATGCTCTTGCCTCCAGAAACCTAATAAGAAGTTTAGCTCGGGAAGGTAGATTGTAAACAATGGTTTGTTTTTGTTTTATAAAAGTTGTCTTTTGTTGTCAAGTTAATCTGTCAAAATGGTTTTTTGTGTAACCACTTTTCTTTTTGTTGTTGGGGAAGATGTAGAAATAGTTGATTGGAGAATGGTAATTTCATTCATGGGAAAATAGTCGAATTGACTAGTTCGTTTGGTTCTTACTTTTTGTCCCCATTTTTTGGTGTTCGTTTATGGACGGAAAGTAAACTGAATGATTGCCATTTGTTAATATTAAATGTAAATTCTTAACTTTCCCCTTTTTATATTCTAATTGAATTAATTAATTTAATGTTAAATGTATTCCTTATAAGGAAACAGTTTTGTTTTCCCGTCTTTATTTTTCAACGTTGTTCGAGAGTTTCGGACAAAGTGAAAGAAAACGGAATTGTTGACGGTTTTGGTCCGACAAGGAGTCTTTAGTCTTGCGGTACCAGTCGGACAAAAGAACGGGTGTTCTTTCGCTTAAAAAGTGAATTCAAGAATTTTAAAATTCGAAGGACATGTAAAGAAATTGATCTAGAAGACGGTGCAGGTAAGTTGAGAGATAAAGACTTCCCTAAAATTGATTTGAGTTAGATAATTCTAACACTACTGCACTGTCCAGCACCAGTCTGATATGAATCTGTCTGGTTGGACGTAGTTTCTTTAGTGTTAAAAATACTGCCATTGCTTCTAGAATGTTGATATGGAACTGGCGGAACATAGTTGACCATGTTCCTTGGACTTTCTTGTGTTGGGAATATCCTCCCATCCGCTCAGGAAGCATCCGTATGGATCACTAATGATGGAGGGGGAAATTGGAGAGGCACTGACCTTGACAAACTCTTGACTGTTGACCATGGTCGAAGCCTCTTCCTCAACACCGGCGGAATTAGAGACATCCTGTCTCTGTATCCGCTGTTGGCTCGTCTCCGCCATACTCTGTTTATATCCTTCAGTTTGGCTTTTAGCAGCAAATCTGTCACTGACGCAAACTGAAGAGGACCCAGGACTCTTTCCTGGGTACAACGAGAGGCTCTTTTGTTTTTGAGGAACTGCCTGGTAGCTTTGGCTATTTCTCTCCTTTTGGCTGGTGGAAGTGACAGTTTGTGTGTGTCCAGATCCCATTGGATTCCTAACCACTGAAACTGAGCCTCCGGAACCAGACGGGATTTCTTCCTGTTTATTTGAAAACCTAAGGATTCCAGGAAGCTGATCACTATGAATGTTGCTTTCCGACATTCCTTGGCGTTGGATGCCCAAATTATCCAGTCGTCCAGGTATGCGGCTAACATAATCTCTTGGGCCCGTAGCTGTTGGACTACTGTCTCTGCCAGTTTGGTAAAAATCCTGGGCGCTATGTTGAGCCCGAATGGCATGACTCTGAACGAGTATGCTTGTTTCCCTAGTCTGAATCCTAGGTAAGGAGAGAAGTTTCTCGCAATCGGGACGTGATAATATGCGTCTGAAAGATCTATAGAGGTGGTGACGGCCCCACGGGGAAGTAGGGTCCGCACCTGCGAGATTGTAAGCATGCGAAACTTGTCGCATTGAATGTGTAAGTTGAGACGAGACAAGTCTAGAATTACTCTTTGCTGGATTGAGTCTTTCTTCGGGACACTGAACAGCCGGCCTTGAAATTTCAGGTGTCTCACTTTCTTTATTGCCTTCTTTAGAAGAAGGTCTTTTACAAAGTCCAGTAAGTCTTTGGATGGAGATTGATGGAATCTGACTGGCGGAGGAGGCCCTCTGCTCCAGCTCCATCCCAGACCTTTTGAAACTCTGCTGTGGGCCCACGGACTGAAGGTCCAATGGTCCCGGAAGAGATGTAACCTCCCGCCCACCTGAGGAGACTCACTGAATGGAAGAGGACTTACTTCCTCTGCCTCCTCGGCCTCCTCTTCCACGGGAAAGAGGTCTCGATGCAGTCCTACCTCTGAAGGCGGCTCTGGCTCTGCTTCCCCTCGCATGCTGGTTGTAGCCTTGAAACGCCCCTTGGCTTTCAAACGAAGCGTTGAAAGCTGGAGACGCTACGAAGGTTGGCGGAGCAGGGGTTTGCTGAGCCGGCTGCATCAGTACAATCTGCTGCTGAGGCTGGGCTTTGGAAGTGGAAGGCTGTCCGATCTGAGAGACCGGTACAGCTTGAAGCATAGTTTGAGCCTGGGGTTTTCTGTATCTCCTGAATCTTTTCCTTTCCCTGGATTGAGGTCCGGAGGTCTCGGTGCTTTCCTTTTAAAAGGTAGACCCCAGCGAGAGCGAAGACTTTGGTTTGCTCTGGTTGCCTCCGCCAGAACATTATTGACCTCATCCTCAGGGAAGATGTTAGGTCCCCAGATAGAACTCTTCATGAGTCTATTGGGCTCATGTCTGATAGTGGCGGCTGCAAAGATATGTTTCCGGCAGTTTAGTCTCGCCACTACAAAGGTCATACAGGTCTGATTGAAATGCCGCTAACAGGGATTTCGTCAGGACCTGGAATAGAGGTTCTTCAGCGTAAGTTAACGCTGTTACCTCTGTAATAGTGATGGAATGCAGGGAGCGACTCAACCTGCATCTAGCCTCAAACTCCGCCTTAAGAAGGGCCTCCGGAATCTTGGGAAGCTGTTCACTGAATAATGTGGAGGCACACTCAGGGTCGAGTTTACCCACCGTGAACGTAGCCGGAGCCCCCGACCAAAATTCCGAATCCCCGGGGAAAAGGAGGGAGGTGCGATCTGTCTCCCGGAGTTGAGGCAGCGGTTTACCCTCAATTCCCGCCTGACTAGTCAGAACTGCGATCTTAGTTGTGCAGGGGGTAGGGATGGAGTCACCTACCAAGAACATCGTAAAAGTCCCCTTAAAGGGAGTAAGCTTAGTATTCTCGCACTCCCAGTCAGTGAAAGCGCTTATCAAGGTGGATTGGGCTTGGTCCCTGGGGAAGATAACTGTTTCCTTCGGGACCTTGTCTGATCTAATCCAGGCTTCCTCTGTTAGCCTGGCATAGCCTGGGTAGGGAGGCACCAGGTCGGGTGGAAAGAACTCCAGTTCCTCCAACCAACGAGTTCCCAAGCCCTCGATGGTCAGGGTATCATTGTGCAGGGGAGCGTGAAGAGCCAGCCGCCACAGGTTCCCCTTATCAAAGGGGGGCAGTCTGGAGGCATCCGGAACAATGTAAGATTGCCGTGCTGCTCCGGATTGCATAAACCCGGAGAGCAAGCTTTCCTGGGTCTGCATCCTTTGTGCCAATGACAGCACAGACTGACCAGAGGTCTCCAAGCTTGAAGCAAGCTGGGAAGAAAGGTCTTGAATCCTAGCTTCAACCTTTTTGTCTAACTTCTGCATCAGAAGTTCAGCAAAGGCCTCAGGGTCAAAGTTAGGCTGTGGAGCATTAGCCTTGGATGTCCTGGATCTCGACCCCTTGGGCGGGGGAGTAGCCTTACTAGAGGACGCCACTGGTTTAAGAGCCAGTGACGACCTCGAGGGAGCTGGCGGATTAGACCTTTGAAGTCTAGAGGACTTAGGTAAGTCCTTCTTTTTCAAGGATTTCACCTTGGGGACAACGGACCTCGATCTGTCCTCAAGGATAGCTGGTTTGGGAAATCCTTGAAAGGAAGAAGAGGAAGAAGGAGAACCAAAAAGGGGACTATCAAAACTCTCTCCCCCTGCCTCATTTACCACCTTACCTTCTACCTGGTGGTCCAAGTCGACGCTCATCGGTTCGAGGTGGATGTTGATGGCCGCCACCTCTCCGCACAGGTTGTCATCTTGGGAGGGTTGCGTCTCTTCCCGGATCCGTTCAATGATAGGGGCGGCCAATTCCGCCGGCACTGCAGCAGAGATCCGGGCTCCGGGGTAGAGGAGATTGTAGATCTCCTCCGACAGGACGTAAGGCTTGCCAGACGCAACATTCCTCCCAAATCCGCCGACCCAGATCTTCAGGGTCGACAGCGAAGAGTCACGGGTAATTCGGTCAGACTGAAAGAAAGGGTAGGATTACTGAAAATATTCTCCAATTACCCGTATATGTCAATATAAGACATTAAAGTCAAAAGGAGACTAAAGGTTAGCGGTCTCTTAAAGCTTACCGACTCATCCACCACTTGCTCGTACAGAGCGTAGCAGACTTCACAGCCATCCGGGTGCCAGACGATCAGGTCCCCAACGCGGACCGAGCAGCCGGAGTGCGACCAGCACACCTCGTGGCCACAGGGTTGTTGGAGAACCGCTGTGCACCCTAGCTCCTGACAGCATACCATCTGTAAGTGGAAAGGCGGTACATGAGTAACGTCAAGGTAAGGCCCGCCGGAGTAGGTCCGGCGGCAATAGGATACCTTAACCTAAATTATGGGTGATGGAACATGCGTGTCATCAGGCAAAACCCGCCGGAATTAAATCCGGCAGTGCAAGATTAATACACAGATTTATGGGTGATGAAACATGCGTGTCATCTGGTAAAACCCCGCCGGAAATGAATCCGGCAGTAGAAATAAACACAAGTTATGCTACGGAATGGTCAACTACTAATTATGTAAACATAAGTACTCTAAGATAGTCTGGCGCTATGGTACTCCGCCATGAGATTCCATTAATGTCAAGGTTGTAATGCAGGACATTAATAAGTTTCCTCGCCTCAAACTCCTGAACACACAGGGTGTCAGCAAGGTAAGGAGTGTCCGCAAAAAAGCATGAACAGGCATGGTTTGCTAGAAATTTGCCTTTCTTCATCACCTCTGTGAAGCCTGCTAATGGTTTTGTTAGATCGTCCATGGGATCTGGCAGAACTGTTCCAAAGTCCTGGAGTTCCTTTAAAGAGAACTTCGTCCCATGGGCGGCTGACTCTACCCAGTTCTTTTCCCAAGATTTGAACAGTTTATTGGTGATAAATGGGAACTTCTCACCAACTGGTACTTTCCAGGTGGGAAGGTTCCTAACAGGAACCTGGGTGCCCAGGGCACTCAGTACATATGTCACACCCTTCCGGACTCCAGTATGGATGGTCCGTACCCTGTACACTCCAGGGAGCACGCCCCCGACAAAACTCATGCCGAGTCTTGATGGAGTCTATCCGCTTCTTACAGGCGGCATTAGCGCACTTATTTGGCAAAGCCTATACAAGAAAATAATACTATGAAACACCCCTAAAATGTTTAAGGAACTATGTTATATAAGCCACTACATCATGAGAAAAAACGAGCATATAGTTTTTATATTCTCGAATGAGGTGACATTCATTCTACCATCTCGAATGGCTGGATTCATGCCCAGTCAACATCCCTGTTCGAGGCTCGTCTCCAATGGGCGCTAGGCACAGGGGAAAAAAGGGGGGTTACTCACTGGGGGAGAGCTACAACTGAAGGGCAATCTATGATCACGAACAAGGAAGTCGAATAGTATTGGGATTATGTCAGTTCTACGACAGAGCAACAGGTAAATC
This sequence comes from Macrobrachium rosenbergii, assembly GCF_040412425.1. Classification (NCBI taxonomy): domain Eukaryota; kingdom Metazoa; phylum Arthropoda; class Malacostraca; order Decapoda; family Palaemonidae; genus Macrobrachium; species Macrobrachium rosenbergii. The sequence continues at coordinate 33,816,029 of NC_089743.1, read as the reverse complement.
CATGCCATTCGAGTCGAGGGTATCATACACCAAGAATGTGGGCTACCATGTAGGCATAGCCTAGACTGGGGGATCTATGTATATCCAATATAGGACATTGATCGCCCCAGACGAATAACGTTGGCAAGAATCAATACTCACGACTTCATTGGTGCATGGCAACAACCTTACAACTAATAGAACGGCTTATCTTTGAGTTCATAACTCATTTCTATATTACACTATTCGATATAAAAGAGCTACTATTTCGAATTAATTCGGCATAAAAAAGTTACTATTTCGAATCAATTCGTCATGAGAAAAGCTACTATTTCGAAATAATTCGACTTGCGGTATCTGGTCACTCGACTGGGAGCCAGTGTATCATATGCGAAATTCGACTTGCGGTATCTGGTCACTCGACTGGGAGCCAGTGTATCATATGCAAAAATTCGACTTGGGTATCTGGTCAGCCAGTGTATCATATGCGATTTTTGTTACTGAAAACGATTCTGAGTCGAAGGCTTCGACAGAGAGCCGATGGAACCTTCTAGAATGTTCCAGAAGCCCGCATCACTTTTCCACACTGACAATGGGACATAAATCGGAGGTTTTACACGAAAAACTCTATCAAAATGTCCAAAACATAGTCAAGTCACACAAACAACCCTAAGAGGAATTACCTCAAGTACCGAAAGCGGCTATCATCCACTTCGGTAAAGCTAAAAGTAGCAAAGGTTAGCCTAACTTTAGCGCTAGCGTTCGGGCTATCGATAATTTCATAACAAGCAGGTTTATATAAACTTTCCAAGCATGTTTAACAGTTCATGCTGGGGTTTTTTGACATGCTGAATCTAAAAATCCTACCCTAACCTATGCTTTTCGCTTTAATTAAGGCAGAATCCTAGCCTAAATACGGGTAGCAGTATGACGCTCCCGAGCCATCATTTCGGACACTAAAAAATATATGAAAATATTAGTTAAGCAGGACTAAATTTTGTGATTGCGGTAGGGCAGGTACTTATCTTATTCCCCGTTGACCGAGATGAAGACTCCATGCTAAATAAAGTTGATAATCCTTCAAATTACGCCGGAAAATATTTTACAACACACACCAAAAAGCGCAGCTAGAAGAACATGCGCAGTAGATGCGTAGTCGCGTTTTGACCCGATTCATTCGAACTAGCCACGGAAGCGCAAATGGAAAGATGTAACCAGTGGAGATGTTTAGCCATGAATTGATTCATCAATGCAGCGGATAGGGAGTCAAAGTGCAGACCCCGGAGACCTGATATCTTATCACAATAGTGACAAGCTTCTGTTAACCAGAATGAATACGTGCCAACCCTGTGCTATAAGTTCTCTGATAAGGGATTTAGCTGGGGCGCTGCCTAAGGCAGACATAACTGCATGAGGCTCTCCTTTGACTAAATATATATATATATATATATATATATATATATTGACTAAATATATATATATATATATATATATATATATATATATATATATATATATATATATATATATATATATATATATATATATATATATATAATATATATATATATATATATATATATATATATATATATATATATATATATATATATATATATATATATATATATATATATATATATATATATATATATATATATATATATATATATATATATATATATATATATATATATATATATATATATATATATATATATATATATATATATATATATATATATATATATATATATATATATATATATATATATATATATATATATATATATATATATATATATATATATATATATATATATATATATATATATATATATATATATATATATATATATATATATATATATATATATATATATATATATATATATATATATATATATATATATATATATATATATATATATATATATATATATATATATATATATATATATATATATATATATATATATATATATATATATATATATATATATATATATATATATATATATATATATATATATATATATATATATATATATATATATATATATATATATATATATATATATATATATATATATATATATATATATATATATATATATATATATATATATTAATATATATAGGACGGGGACATGTACCTTCAAGCATCTGGCAGCAATGGCCTTTAAAGTTCTGTATCTCTCTTTCCCATGCAAACTTCGCATCATCTCCAGTCGAGTATTTCGCCTCTTTCTCTCAACTCTGTTCCTATTTCTAAGGTACGTAAATCAAAACCTAGCTTACAAAAAATAAAGTTTATTATGCAAGTCTAACAACATGTCATGTAAAATGAAATTATGCATGCCAAATAATAAATCCCATGAAGCCACACCCTAAAAAGCAAAACTAAACAATTGCAAGAAAACATAATGCGTGGGGATTAATTCCCGTTTCCCCACCAAGTCCCCTAAACATTGCACAATATCCAAGTCTATTTCCAAATTACTCTCTATTCCTTCATCAGTTCCATTTTTTGGTGGCTATACCATGACTGATGGTTTTCTCCTCCTTCCTCGAAAAATCTGTAATGGCACAAAATACCTCCCATTAAAATGAGAATTCACACAGTTCATGTCGCACAGAAAACATATTGAAAAGACATAAAGACAACACCAGAAGTTAACATTAGAAATTCCACTTGGAAAAGTTAGTCATTTCCTAAGTTCACACTCACCCTTTCAGCAAAATATATTTCACTGCGGTGTGAGAAGCAGTGGTAGGCAGACGTTGGAAATTCCAGGCCCTGATTCCTTACGAGATGACTTTTTCGTCAAACTCAACGGCACTAGATGAACAAAACTTTAGGAAACATTTTGTCTCAATTTTTTCCGAAATTTGGCCGAGTGACACTTTCTGACAATTTGGATACAGTATATATGATAGATTTTACTCTTCTGAAACATACTTTGTCCTTAATTTATAAAACAAATGTGTTTTTGCATTCAAATAAGAGATAAATATGCAGTATGTTAGGTTATCAGTTCGTTAATTCGAACGAAACCTCATGCAATCATGTAGCACCACTTAAAGAGCATGGCTGTACAATCGCACTACAGTATATTGCATCACTTTACAAAATATATTGTTCGAGTTGTATTCCTTTTTTATATTCCATTATTTGTTATAAAAAATTTTTTATATGAAAATTAGAATCAAGTAAAAAATAAATTTGCAAGAAAATTCCTTATTTTATTTTGGTTTTCAAGTATTTTGTCCAAATCATTTCGAAATATTTCATTATATTTTGATATGAACAATCCTACCAACCACATTATCAAAGTATCATCTGTTCAAGGGGATTTCTGCTAAAAGAAAGAATATTAACATTTGTAATTAGATAAACATTGCAGGTTGAATATGGCATATCTTTTATCAGATTATTATCTGTTTAAAGATCTTTCTGTTACTTTAACTTAGCAAGTAAGATATAATTACCAAAAATATTATAGAAATCTTAATACTAACTTAAACTACAATACAGTCCCCTCGACTGATAAGTGGTAAAACGCACTGAATTATGAGGTTCGGTTGGTGTACCTGCACAGTGCTGAAAACTGTATAGGCTAGGGTGGATGAACAATAACTTCTAAATCTTACATACTGCCATTTTCTTTTTAATACAAAAAAAGTGGAATTGTAATAGAATATTTTTACAAATATGAAGGAGAATTCAAATATAAGGAAGTTGGAAATATTGTTTCAACAAATGAATAATTTATTGGTTTAATGAAAGCTACATAGGCCAAGGGGGAATAGTAACGTGGGATCCTTTAAAAAAAATCATAGTGACGTCAATGCTTAGACAACTGAACGGAGTTATCACAGCTTTTGGGAGTTTATCTAATTACTAGGATGTGATTAGCATACTTCAACTGAAACTGGGTAGAGTAACTACTTTTGTTGAAAATATGAAATACAAATAATTTACTGTTGTTTTTTATTCCGACTCATTCTGAAGCATTTCAAATCGTCAGTGTTATCGTATAGCCTAAACGATTTGAAAAATACTGGCCTAATCGTAGCCTAAGTCTTATACTACGACACCCAGGTTACTTCAATCTTATGATAGTTCAAACTGTGATTAAATCAATGCATTGCATTGTGTATATTAACTAAACAAACAATATAAACTTACTGTTGGCGCATTCAATGTTCTTAACTCGAAATACAGTAGTCAGATTGGCTTGAGTACAATCTCTATTTCACGACCCTCACCCAAAGCGCACCTCGAGAAATTCTCCTTACATTTAGATACACATATCTCCTAAATGACGTTTTCCCTAAATGTACTTTAAGATGAAAAGGAATACTTAAGTGTATTTGAGGGCACCGACAACTATGGCTGCATTCTTGACCCGCACTGTATCAAAGCTGTGAAGAGACTGACTTCCCAGCCATCTTTGACCGACACCAAACCTTCGACTAACCACCGGACAAACCACCAATACTGGTAGTTAAGCATTATTACACATATACTTACAATTAAACACATGATACAGCCAAGACAACGTTTTTCATTACTAAATACAAACACAACAAAACACAATATCCTTCTACATAATACGCACTTCCACTTTACGTAAATTTAAAGAGAAAACAAAACTATACCACAACCTGCGGAAAAGTACAATCTCTCTTGTTGAAGTTTTGACATTTTTATTTAATCATGTTTGACAGGGCCTAGTGATTTATCATTTGATGTTGTGGTTATTTACTTATGTACAAAATGTTTAGGTGAAGTTTTATTAGTTAATCTTTTTTTTTACTACCAACACCTTTCTATATTTTCATTATAACAAATATACAAAATGTGATATTTTCATTATAACAAATATACAAAATGTGATAAATAGTTTTATTTCTTAATGCTGTATACACAAAACATATAGGCCTACAAATTTTTGAGTGATAAAATAATACCCTCTTAAGACTGAAAAAAAATTGGTGTAAGCCAAGTCACAATAGAAATAAAAATAACAACACAGTCCTTAAAAGAAAATAACAAATGAAGGAAAGATCGTTATTCTAATTTCCTTTAAATAGAATGTTATGTAGCTCGGCTACCAGGACACTGATTGCCTGCATAATATCCATTAGCAATGGACTCGTTCATTCGTTTGAGATTGAGCCAGGCTTGTAATGGCACATGCTCTTGCTCTACAGAAATCCTGTCAGTCTGTCATCATGGCACATCATCTATCTGTGCTTTGAATGGCAGTACAGCTCACCCCAGACTATTCGCAGTTCAGGATTTGTGGATTCACCTATTCGCAAATTTTTCTGCGGATCATAACTCCGAATAATTCGCAGAAAATTTGCCTATTCGCATATTTTTTCCTATCATTACTACAGTACCATATTATTATTCTGTAACAGAAACCTATTCATATGGAACAAGCCCAGAGGGGCCATTGACTTGAAATTCAAGCTTCCAAAGAATATGGTGTTCATTAGAAGAAGAGGAAGTAAAGAAAAATCCAGAAAGAATAGACACCACTTATTTAAAAAAAATTAATAAAAAGAGCATATCTGAAAAATTGGCTAATTATTTTCATTGTATTTTCATGACTTATGATAAAAAAAATTATTTACCATACTAATTTTCATATGTCAATATTAATATAAACACAGCACAATATCAATAAAACATTTTTTCCCTTAAAAAATGTTCGCCAAACGAAGTGCAAATTCCAGTCACAAAGCTTGCGAGAAAGAAAAAGTTACCCATATCTACTGTAATGTACTGTATATGTCAAAAGAAAACGGTGAGGCTTGAATACTAAGAGTACTGTATGGAAAAGAAAATGTGCATGCCTGAATATAGGGATAACTGATTAGTTTTTGCCTTGGTAAGAGTACAGCAACGGTTGTAGGAGTGTTCAACGTAGCTGTAAGTCATACTGTTTATTTTCAATGGTAATGTTGTAAGATGAGGATGAAATTTTTTCATAGAGCATATCTAAAATATTTGCTAATTATTTTCATTTTATTTTTGTGACTAAATACATTTTTTATGATAAAAAAATTATTTACACGCTATTGGCTGGCCTTTAGCAAAGAAGCCAATTCAGGAGCTCCATTCATTTTCCTTGGCGATGATTAGCTGTACTCCCCAAGACTTTGTCTTGCAGAGATGGGCTGTGAGAGCCTGCATCTCTGCCAGTTCACCATGTAGACCTCTCCTGTTCACCATGTGGCTGCGTATGTGTACAGAACTTTGCCTACCTTTTTAAGAGGTGCTAAATAATGAGCAGGAGGAAAGTTACTGCTACTTTATTCAGGATGCAGGCTGTTTATATAGCGGTGGACTGACGTCACACAGAGGGATACAATAGAATCTTGGTGACCTGAGGTCAATTACTTATGACAATAATTACAATGGATAAATACAAGTCATGTAAAAAGAAAGTGGACAATGATCGATCAAACAACATTCTAATACATGTGCAAAAGAAACAGATACAAAATAAGTCAGTAACAGATACAAATTTACGTAGAAAAGCGTGGCTGATTCGGTATGGCTGATCCTGCTTGACCCACTCCTATAGGAGCGGTATTGAAGAAAATGGGACTCGCTCAGCGGGGACTTTACAAATACTTTCCCCGCCCAAGACGTGGGTAACGTCTGATTAGTCTAGGTATCTGCTGGGACGTTGGAGAGTGCCGCGGCTCCGCGAAGTCAGCTGGGGGGTGCGGTGTGAGTGGGGGCGGCTTGCGACCTCCTTTTGAGGTGGCCCGGCTGCGGAGGCGACGGCTCTCAAGGAGGGCACTGCGTGGTGCCGTCTGCTGTTTCCTCCAGGAGGGCGGGCTTGTGGCGGTCGATCCACACCCAGTCATCCTTCCCATGTAGGGCGAGGCAGAAGGCTTTGTTGTTCCTCTCAAACAAGCGGAAGGGCACCCTGTAGGGTCTGGTTAGTGGGGGGCGGACGGCATCGTCCCTGACGAAGATGTGGGTGGTGGAGGACAAGCCGGGAGGTGTGAAAGCAGTTGACCTGTTGGTATACATCCGCTGGCAGGGGGCGAACTTCCTGACTATGTCGCGGAGCCTCTGGACTGACGGATTGGGTCGATCTTCCGTGACCAGTTCGCCTGGGACTATGAGGGGTTCCCCGTAGATTTTCTCCGCCGTGGATAGGTCACCGTTGGCTCTGGGGGCAGTTCTCAACCCAAGGAGGACCCAAGGCAGCTGGTACTTCCAATCCTTGGTGGTGCAGCGGGCCGTGAGGGACACCTTCAGGGACCTGTGGAACCTCTCCACCAATCCGTTGGCTGCGGGGTGTAGGCAGTGGTGGTGTGGTGAGATGTCCCCAGCAGGCATGCCAGGGCGGACCACAACTCGGACAGGAAGACCGGGCCCCTGTCGGTGGTTATGTGGTACGGGAAGCAGAACCAGCTGATCCAGCTGGAGAGGAGTGCCTCAGCGCATGCACTGGCGGTGGCTTCCTGCATGGGCATCGCTTCAGGCCACCTGGTTGAGCGATTGACGATTGTCAGGAGGTATCTGGCCACGCCTGATGGGGGAAGAGGGCCTACGACATCTATGTGTATGTGACCAAACTGCCTCCCTGGCTGGGGAAACTCGCCTACGCCCTGACTCAGTGTGGCGCCCTATCTTGCTGGTTTGGCACTGGATGCACTGTCTTGCCCAGGCCCTCGCGCCGTTCCGCATACCGTGCCAGACGAACTTCTCTGTCAGCAGCTTGGCCGTCATCCTGCCGGAGGGGTGGGACAGCCCGTGGATGACGTCGAACACCAGACGGCGGCGGGAGGCAGGCACAAGGGGGCGAGGCTGGCCGGTGCTGACGTCGCACAGGAGTTTTGGTCCCCCGGGGGCGAGAGTCACGTCCTTTCACTTTAGGGACATGATGGCGGTGCGGTAGGCTGGAGTCTCTGGGTTGGCAGTCTGCTCCCGGCAGGCCGGACTCGTCTGCTGTGAACAATTGTTAGTTTCCCGAACTCTATAAACTCCTTCGAGGCCAAGGCCCCTCGAGAAGAAGGTTCAAAGGGGAATTCTGTGTCTGCTATCTTGCATGCTCGAACCCTAAAGTTCAAGACACAAGAATGAAGCCCAGCCGAGCAACCGAAGCAGCTGGCGGGCAGTATCGAGACACCTGGCGTCTCGGCAACCAGACACCTGGGTGTCCCGGCAACCAGACACCTGGGTGTCCCGGCAACCAGACACCTGGGTGTCTCGGCACTTTCTCTCGTCCTGTGCCTCTCGTCAGGAGAGCGCTCGTGATTCATAGAATTTGAGCTACCCACAAGACTTCCAAAAATCGGAAGCGGCTGCTTTGTTTACTAATAGATCGAAAGAGCCAAGCACAGAACCAACCTTAGACGCAGACCTCCAAGACTGGCAACGAGGGGGTGGCCTCGAGAGGCCAAGCTCTCGCGGCCCCCGATACGCAAGATCCCACAGGAGGATGTGAATCAGTTCCCGCCCGAGGGTGGGAAAAGCCAACGAGAGAAACTTGTCTCCCGGAAGAGAGTCAGTTCCTTAGAAGTCCCCCAGGACTCCTGAAGGGAATCTCTTCCCTGCTTCTTCTGATGTTCAAACCGAATTAAAAACAGGATCGAGACACCAAGCTGGGAACCCAACCAAGCACTGGCAAGCACTCAGGGAGCACTTGCGGTGCTGGCAGGAAGAGGAACCAAGACACCTGGGTGCCTCGGCCCTTTCTCTCGCACTGCTCCCGAACTAGGCCGAGGAAAATCTCTCCAGACCAGATCGGGGTACTTGATATTCCACAGAATCTCGAGCACTCGGAGCGGCTCGCGAACAAGTGCCCGGAGCAGCCCCCGTCTTAGAAACGGAACCTCCAGGACTGGGAACGGGATCGCAAACCCAGGTCTGCGCGCCCGCAGCTTTCGAAACACAAAACCCACGGCTATGCGAATTGGTTTCCTAACCCGAAGGTCGGGAAGAGCCAACGAGAGACCCACTGCCTCCTCGGAAGGAGGCAGTCCCTAGATGTCCAAGGGCATCAAGGGGAAGAAGCAGCCTTCCTCTCCTTTGGCTGACGGAGGTCTGTCAGATTCTCGGGACCCCCTTGGACCTTGGGAGAGGAAGGGAAGACGCAGCAGAAGACGAAATCGAAGATAAGATGAAGAAGACGGCGGCTACTTCTACAGGGCGGCTTCCTTCACCTCCACTCCATCTTCTACAGGATGGTGGACATGAAACATTGTAACCTCCAGGGCAGTCCGGCAGGAACACAATGGACGCTGCCCAGGATACCACCACCAGGGGAAGCAGCAGGCATGATCAGGACAGCTGATGCAGGAGCTACGGCAGCGGTTCGGAAGGCAGGAGCTACTGCAACAGCCAGGAACACCACTTCAACAGGGCAACTTCCTTCATCTTTACGCCGACATCTTCTACAGGATGGCGGACATCGCAACCCCTGGGGCAGCTGGCAGGAACACAACAGAAGCGGGCCCGGGCACGACCGCCAGGAGAAGCGGCAGGCATGATCAGGATAGCCGATGCAAGAGCTACGGAAGAGGTTCGGAGGGCAGGAGCTATTGCAACGGCCAGGAACGTCACTTCAACAAGGCCACTTCCTTCCCCTTCACGCCGACATCTACAAGATGGCAGACATCGTAACCTCCAGGGCAGCTGGCAGGGACATAATGGAAGCGGCCCTCGGCACGACCACTAGGAGAAGTAGCGGGCACGATCAGGACACCCGATGCAGGAGCTACGTTAGCGGTTCGGAAGGCAGGAGCTACTGCAACGGACAGAAATGTCACATGAAAGTCACCAGCAGCGACAGGAACAATCAGGGCGGCTGCAGCAAGAGACCAGGAAGAGCAGCCCAGAGACTGTTGTCGAGTTGACAAGAGCATAACACGAGGAACAGCATGAGTAGATGGCCCACAGGTATGCCGGAGGCAGTGCAACAGCATACATGAAGACCAGCAATGACAGCGATCGATCCACATCGGCGGGAACAGAGTCAGAACGATCCCGACGTGGAAATATGTCATCTAACCAGGTATTGTGGTCAATGCCGAAGCAACAGTGAATGAATGACGGGACTGCTTCATGCGAGATACCTTTTGATATACCCAGCCAACTACTGCTGTGTCTGCGATACTCACTGTCAACCTGAAAGAAAAGCAAAGGTGATTAGTAGAGGGAGACTCCTCTCGCTACAAGGGGAACTGCCCTACGCAGCAGGAGGAGGTACTCTACAAGAGGTCGCCTGATCGCTCCCCGCCCCTAGTCTTCACCCGACGAGCGAGCGAAGAGGGCGAAGGAGAGATATCTACTAAAGGGGAGAGGGAAGAACCTACGATAAGAGAAATAAGGACGGAGGGGAGGCCACCAAGGGCACCGTGGAAGTGGAACTTACAGACGACGGCCGCAACCTCCCACCCAGCCCCCAGTTCTCCAAGCGCAGGCGGCGAGCAACACTCAGCATAAGTAGGAAGGATTCAGTGATGGCCCTTATACACGGAGGGCGGAAGCCCAAGAAGGGAACGAACTCTTACATCCCGATGAATGTAGGGGAGTGAAGATATTATGTCCCTAACTATATCTCCGAATGCACAGGGGCGCCTTCAGTATTTACGTAAAGGGCTGCTGGAAGAGAAGCAATACCACTCGGTTACGCTACTCCAATTATGCCCTTGGCCGTCAAACCCAAGACACAGTCAGGGAACGACGGCTTATGCAAGGTTATCACAAATCGTGGGTTTGTATTAATAAATATCAAACATACGTATATATAAATAAAAATACAGACAGATCCCACCGGGATAATAAGGGCTTAACGACAGTCAGGCAGAGAGAACGAAAACACGTCAGCAACGCATGACGGCCGAAAGCAAACTGGAATGTTTACATCCGGGCAGGCGGGTATTCCCGCCAACCTGGCGGTAGATACTGCCTAACCACCTTGCTCAAGAGTTTAACAGCCGTTTCCAGCCTACGCCTGAAAGTAATTCCTAATGTAAAGGACCGACGGTTTGTATATCATGTCGGAACAATCATGAATGTACCATAAATATCCATTACAGGCAGTCCCTGGCTATCGGTGGGGGTTCTGTTCCTGACAGCGTGACGATAACCGAAAATCCGCGATAATTGAAAATCAGCGATAATAGTGCCGATCCCTGATTACTGATGCAGGCGCCGCTGATAAGTGGGGATCAGGGCTGATAACTGGAGATCGGTGTCAAAAATCCAGTTATCGTTGTTGCTAGAAAAGCGTTGTAAAACCGGATCGCCGATAACCCAGTGGGCCAATAAACCAGGGACTGCCTACAGCCAAATAATAGATATTAGGCAAAATGAAAAACAAGTAAAAAATGTGTCAACATTTCTTCGGTGCAATCGAGTTTTCTGTACAGTGTTTAATGCTGTATGAAACTCATGGATTGGTGGTTGGCACCTATAGCAGTCCCAGACGCAAGCTCATGGCTAATTTTAACCTTAAATAAAATAAAAACTACTCAGGCTAGAGGGCTTCAATTTGGTATGTTTGATGATTGGAGGGTGGATGATCAACATACCAATTTGAAGCCCTCTAGCATCAGTACTTTTTAAGATCTGAGAGAAGACAGAAAAAGTACGGACAGACAAATAACCATCTCAATTGTTTTCGTTTACAGACTAATAAAGCATTTTCATGAGAGTAAAATGTTACCTACGATCACAAAAGCTTGTACTGAAAACATCTAACACTTACATTGGCAGCAATCCTTATAGCAAGGGACAAGTTCTTGTAAGCATCTGGACCAGGATTCTCTTTAACAAGATCACTTAACTCTTTCCTGTTTGTTGCATTCAATGTAACTAAATCATGGGGTGCCACTGAGCTACCAAATGAAATGACAGCCACCTGAGAGCCATCAGCAGCTTTTGTCATTATAAACTGGCGTACAGCATCCCTTAAATACTCCCACCTATGGAATAGACCCTGGAATAAAAAGCAAGAAAAAAGTGTTGCTTGGTATTTTCATGAACAGAACACTAGAAATGTTAATATACTGTACATAGCTCACAGAGAACAATTAAAGGTCATACAAAACATAAAAAATCAAAAGGGCCCTTACCCCTACAACTTCCTTTAAATACTGTTTTTAATCTTCATGATCAGAGAGCAGTATTTCTTATAAGTGCCTCACTAATATGGTTACTTTTATTCTTTATTTTGCCTAACCTGACTTGAAATGTGTAAGCACATGACCCATTATGAATTATTACTATAAAGAAATGAAGGAAATGAAAGCCAAGATAATAAACATACACATATAGAACATTAAAACATGCATAAAAATAAAAACCCTTTGCATATACAAAACAGTTAAATAAAAAAAAAATTGTTTCATTACACATCAAGAGTTTTAGCATAAGTCTATTCCTGCACAGAGCAAGAATTCCGAATAAAACATTCCCCTCCCTGCGAAAGAAAATGATGGTGATTAGTTGGCTCAGGCAGGCTAGTGAAAGTGCATATATTCCATTATGTCACTGGTAACTAACTAAATCACTTTGTGTGTCTGCTGATTGATTAACAGCTCCCAGGTATTCCAAAAATTAAAGATTACAATAAACAATTGATTTTTTTAAGTTTTCAGGTATTATGATGTCAAAAATCACTGACATCAACACTAATTACTAAAAATAAGGAACAGCAGAAAATTACAGCTACTATAACCATAATGCCTTTATAAAATAAATAAAACAATAAATTAAATCTTTCTCAGAAAACTAGCTTCTAAAATAAATCTCAAAAAACGGCAGAATACAACAAGGATGTGCTGATCATCCTCACTGCAAGCCTCAGGAGAGTATTGATTTCCAAGATCACCAAGACTGAGTCATTCAACCAGTAAATATTATCTCAAAGAAACCAAAAAATCTTCACAGAATGGTTGTTGCTCATCTGCCACCCTGGTATCTATGATAACAGCCCTTTGTTGGCCGACTCGGTTGAGCTTCAGACTGTTACTCGATGGGCCAGAGTTCAATTCCCGCGGCCGGCTGATGAAGAGTTAGAGGAATTTATTTCTGGTGATAGAAATTCATTTCTCGCTATAATGTGGTTCAGATTCCACAATAAGCTGTAGGTCCCGTTGCTAAGTTACCAATTGGTTCTTAGCCACGTAAAAATGTCTAATCCTTCGGGCCAGCCCTAAGAGAGCTGTTAATCAGCTCAGTGGTCTGTAAAACTAAGGTATACTTAACTTATCTATGATAACACCCAATGTGGTTGAGGAATACTGTATTAACACTTGGAAGCTTTTAGACACCTTTTTGTGTCAAATCCATCAAATCCATCAAAGCCATTATCTGACATACCCAGACCAGGGGCGGAGGCCCAAGACCCCAAAGATATATACAGGCAGTCCCCAGTTAACGATGGGGGTTCCATTCCCGGTCAACCACTGATAACCAAAAACCTTTGTTAACTGGAACATCATAATAATTGTGGTAATAAATGGCTTTTACGACACCGTAAGCACTGATAAACTTCTTAATGGCACCATTAACAAATTATCGCCACCGATAAACTGCTTACTGTTGCCAAAAAACCGCTTGCCGATAAACTGCTTACCGACACCAAAAATCTGGTCAACGACAACGTTAGCCAAGCATCGTAACACTAAAATGGTGTTAACCGATGCCACCAGTAAGCAGGGACTGGCTATATATAAATTTATAAAAATAAGAAAAACCACACCCCAAAGGTTGGTAAGGCTGCGCGGCCTCACAAAAATCTCGGTAACACTGCTTACACTCAAACAGACTGAGAAAGGGTTTTGGGGGATGGGGGAAGCCTTGAAAAGTTTTCAAGGTGGGGGTGTGTCATATGGCTGAGCGCCATGAGAGAGGAGGAGCAGTAAGGCTCTCTAGAGAATGGGTTGTTTTTGGAGAGAGAGAGAGAGAGAGAGAGAGAGAGAGAGAGAGAGAGAGAGAGAGAGAGAGAGAGAGAGAGAGAACAATAACTGAGGTATGTTTCCATCGAAGCCTGTGTTTAGTAACATGCACACTCCTTTATTTTTTACTTATATTTTATATACATTATTCACTTTTATATTTTTACTGTTTTCTCGTTTTTTATTTTTACAAATCAAAAGATAAACGCAATCATGTGGGTAGGGCACATACATATGCAATCATTCATTCAATGGTGTCGGTGAACTTGCTACAGCCTGTTTGGTTTTGTCTTGCCTACACATGAAATTCACATTTTATATACTTTTACAGTAATTAGAGATAAAACATCAACAGCGATCAAATATTCACGTGTGTGCTGTTAAGATACGTGTGATAATCATACTCGGAGTCAACTGAACTTGTAATGAAATACAGTACAATAAATCAAGGAAAGAAAAAAAAGGCAACACATACACACATATGCACACACTCATTCAATAGTGACGGTGAACTTGCTTCAGCCTGTTTGCTTTGTCTTGCCTACAAATGGAATTCGCATTTTGAATATTGTTACAAATATTCGAGACGAAATACCAACAGTGATAAAACATTCTCTTGTGTACTGTTATGGTATGTATGATAATCATACTTAGAGTCAACTAAACTTGTAATCAAATACAGTACAGTAAATCAAGCAAAGCAAAACAATATGTGATACAGTAATATGTTGAAAAACAAACACATGAAAACAGAGTGAACGAGGTAGGGGGAAAGAGTTAGCTTTCGCAATTGCCTTTGGCTCAAAAATTTGACATCACTTAACATGTCATGAAACGTTACATTGTTCATTGCTTGTTATTGGCTGATATGGGTATGTCATCAGTTTTTTGTAAAGTTTCTCGCTACTGGTGGAAATGTACATCATTGTAGTCTTTAATTTTGAATGGCTGATGGACAAAGCATCATATGCTGTACGTATTGTATGCTAATTGGCAACATCCAGAAAGCATCAGTGCACTCAGTAACAAAGACCATTTTCCCTCTTCACACTTGATCAGTCTCTTCTTTGAACTTTTCGAGTGGACTGTGTTCACTGTGCCTTTTTCAGAACATGTGGCTTTCATAGCAGTGCCTACAGCATTGCAGGTCCTGCTTGTGTTGTGTCTCATGCTGCTGATTGTGTGTATGGTCCCACCTCATCCTAAGACGGCAAGGAAGAGCAGAGCACACAGGTAAATGACAAGTACAAAGTATTTCTATTCAGTTTTATTAGAATTTTGAAAAATTGTGCAAAATATCATATGTTGCATATGAGAGAAAAAAGGGATTTAATTTTTTTGTGAACAATACAATGTATTCTACAGAAAACAAAAAATGTGTAGTCTACCAAACTAAGTGTTTTATTTTGTTACAAATATGGGAAAATAAAGTGCTACATAACTGCTTTTTCCAAAAAGTTTTCAGTTTAGTGTGTGATGGTTGTTATTTATAGGCATATTTAGTGTTTACAGATGCAAACGAAAATGTGTAGCTTACCAAACTAAGTGTCGAGTACAAAAGAAAAAGGAGTTGCTTTTTTGTTTTTAAGAGTATTTATGGAGTTTATTTAATTACAAATATTGGAAAATAAGGTAGATAATTACTTTTTGCATGTAGTTTTCACTTTAAAGTGCAATGTTTGTTATTTATAAGCATATTTAAGTGTTCATGGATGAAAATAAAAAATGTGCAGCCTACTGAACTAAGCGTTGCAATTATCCAGAACTCGGCATTATCCTAATGCAACTGGACCCTAGGGACAAAAAAACCAAATATATTTGATATAAATTTTTTAAAATATGAGAAAACTGTTCTCCAGTGGTTGGCAATACTGTGTGGCCTCAAGAAAATATTGATAACACTGCTTACACCTATAAACAGACTGATAAAGGGTTTGAGGGGTGGGGGAGGCCTGGTGAAGTTTCCAAGGAAGTGGAGGGGGTGGTTAAATGGCTGGCTGCCATGGGAGAGGTGGGGCAGTAAGGCAGTGTAGAGGAACTAACTCAGAGAAAGGGTTGTTTTGGAGGGTGGGTGGAACTGGGGAGCTGTTTCCCTGGCTGGGTTGGGGTGGAGATGCAGTGTTGGATAGGTGAAGAGGGCTAGGTAGACGCCTGACTTGCTAAAGCTTGTTTTGTTTGTATTTTTATGTTTATGATACAGTAATTCATATTCATATTTTATTGAAGGATATGTACATTACTGAGATATTGTGTAGAGAGAGAGAGAGAGAGAGAGAGAGAGAGAGAGAGAGAGAGAGAGAGAGAGAGAACTCAAGGTATGCTTAAACTGAAGCTTAATACAGTAACACACTCCTTCACTTCATATATATTTTGTGCTATTCTCAATGTTTTTACTGCATTTTTTCATTTTTTATTTTTAACAAACCAAAAGATAAAAGCAACTGTGTGCATAGGGTACATACGTATGCACAAATTCATTCGCTGGCATTGGTGAACTTGCTAAAGCTTGCTTGGTTTTGTGTTTTTATGCTTTATTTTTCCACATTTTATTAAAGGATATGTACAGCAAACCCCCGTATTCGCGAGGGATGCGTACCGCACCACTCCCCTCGAATAGCTAAAATCCACGAATACTTAAAACACCTCTAAAAACACTTAAAAGTGCCTCTTTTGATAGTTTAAACACAAGAAAAACCATCTAAAAATGCTTATACCCGAGTATTTTAATAGTTTTATCACAAAAAGTGCATTTAGTCATGAAAATGATATGAAAATACAGTAATTAGTGAATACTTCTCAGTGAAAAATACCACGAATGGGAATATTTTCCGCGAATAATGGGTAGATACGTTCCACACAGAAAAAAATGAAGAAGAGGTACACAATACAGAGAGAGAGAGAGAGCAACAACTGAAGTATTATTATTAAAACTTTAACCAGACCACTGAGCTGTTTATCAGCTATGGTATGTCTAGGTGGTTTAACACAGGTACCTTTCATTTTCCTGAATTTTCCCCATATTTTTACATGGGAGTATAATTAGAGAGATCTGACACATATTTCCTCGACGAAATGATTCTTCCTTGAATAGCTTCTTTTTAAATTTTGCATATATTTTGTTGTATATAGGTTTTAATGTATCAATTTCTAATAATAATATTTTTTGTAAACTTCCTTCTAATATCAATATTGTTTCATTAATAATTTTATTGAATCTTTTATTTAAATTACCTAGTCGTCTCCCTACTGAGTGTTTTGTATGTATTAATTCTGTTAGCTTATTAGACCACCATGGAACTGTGTGTTTTGTTGGATGAAATTTATTAGTTTTATTATGGTCTTTTAAATATTCAAATGGTGGGATATTCAGTGTGTATTTCATATCGCATCCAATCTGCTTTATAAGTGTTATAGTGAGGAACATATTTGGTAGGATTATTTTGTAATAAGGAAATTAACCCTTAAACGCCGAGCCTCTATTTACAAAAGTATCTGTCATACGCCGGCGGCGTTCGGGAGTTAGCGCCGAAGCGGAAAAAAAGTTTTTTTCAAAAAATCACAGCACGCTTAGTTTTTAAGATTAAGAGTTCATTTTTGGCTCCTTTTTTTTGTCATTGCCTGAAGTTTAGTATGCAACAATCAGAAATGAAAAAATATCATTATCATATATAAATATTGAAATATATGACAGCTTAAAAAAATTTCATATATAATTGTATACAAATCGCACTGTGAGCAAAACAGTTAAAGCTAACGAGTTATTTTTTTTCTTTGTATTGTACACTAAATTGCGATGAATTTGGTATATAACAAATTGTAAAACGATCAAAGCAACACAAGAGAAAATATTATCACAAAATTATGCATGAATTCGTAACGCACGGATGTACAAGTTTTTTTTTTTAAATTCACCATAAATCGAAATATTGTGCTAGAGACTTCCCGTTTGTTGCAAAATGAAGGTAATTGATTGAATATTAGTAGACTGTAAGTGTTTTAGCTTAAAATTGCAGTTTTCGACCATTTCGGTCGAGTTAAAGTTGACCGAAGGTAGAATTTTTTCTATTTATCGTGATTTATATGAAAATATTTCAAAACTGATAAAAGCTACAACCATGAGTTATTTTTACTTGTATTCTACATGAAATTGCGCACATTTTCATATATAAAACTTTAAGTAACGACTAATATAAAACAGTGCAAACATTACGACAAAGTGACGAAAGAATTTCTGAGATTTTCGGTCGAGTTACCGCGCGCGGACGTAAAGAAAAGGTTTTTTTCAAAAATTCACCAAAATTCGAAATATTGTGCTAGAGACTTCCAATTTGTTGCAAAATGAAGGTAAATGATTGAATATTACTAGAATGTAAGAGTTTTAGCTTGCAATTGCGTTTTTCGACCATTTCGGTCGAGTCAAAGTTGACCGAAGGTTGAAATTTTGGCACTTATGATTTATATGAAATATTTCCAAACTGATAAAAGCTACAACCATGGGTTGTTTTTTGTTGTATTTTACATGAAATTGCGCACATTTTCATATATAAAACTTTATGTAACAACTAATATAAAATGGTGCAAAAATTACGACAAAATGGCAAAAGAATTTCTGAAATTTTCGGACGCGTTACCACGCGGACATAAGGAAAAAGTTTTTTTTTATAAATTCACCATAAATCGAAATATTGTGCTAGAGACTTCCAATTCGTTGCAAAATGGAGGTAAATGATTGAATATTACTAGAATGTAAGAGTTTTAGCTTACAATTGCGTTTTTCGACCATTTCGGTCGAGTTAAAGTTGACCGAAGGTTGAAATTTTGGCATTTATCGTGATTTATAAGAAAATATTTCAAAACTGATAAATGCTACAACCATGAGTTATTTTTTGTTGTATTTTACATGAAATTGCGCACATTTTCATATATAAAACTTTATGTAACGACTAATATAAAACGGTGCAAACATTACGACAACGTGACGAAAGAATTTCTGAGATGTTCGGCCGAGTTACTGAGCGCGGACATAAGGAAATTTTTTTTTTTTTTTTAAATTCACCATAAATCGAAATATTGTGCTAGAGACTTTGTTTGTTGCAAAATGAAGGTACATGATTGAATATTACTAGAATGTAAGAGTTTTAGCTTACAATCACGTTTTTTTACCATTTCGGTCGAGTTAAAGTTGACCGAAGGTTGAAATTTTGGCATTTATCGTGATTCATATGAAAATATTTCAAAACTGATAAAAGCTACAACCATGAGTTATTTTTACTTGTATTCTACATGAAATTGCGCGCATTTTCATATATAAAACTTTATGTAACAACTAATATAAAATGGTGCAAACATACGACAAGGTTACGAAAGAATTTCTGAGATGTTCGGCCGAGTTACCGCGCGCGGACGTAAGGGAAAAGCTTTTTCAAAAATTCACCATAAATTGAAATATTGTGCTAGAGACTTCCAATTTGTTGCAAAATGAAGGTACATGATTGAATATTACTAGAATGTAAGAGTTTTAGCTTACAATTGCGTTTTTCGACCATTTCAGTCGAGTCAAAGTTGACCGAAGGTTGAAATTTTGGCACTTATCGTGATTTATATGAAATATTTCCAAACTGATAAAAGCTACAACCATGGGTTGTTTTTTGTTGTATTTTACATGAAATTGCGCACATTTTCATATATAAAACTTTAAGTAACGGCTAATATAAAACGGTGCAAACATTACGACAAAATGACGAAAGAATTTCCGAAATTTTCAGCAGAGTTACCGCGCAGACATAAGGAAAAAGTTTTTTCAAAAATTCACCATAAATCGAAATATTGTTCTAGAGACTTTCAATTTGTTGCAAAATGAAGGTAAATGATTGAATATTACTAGAATGTAAGAGTTTTAGCTTACAATTGCGTTTTTCGACCATTTCGGTCGAGTCAAACTTGACCAAAGGTTGAAATTTTTTGTAGTCGACGTACGGTACGTCCTCTCGTCACCCTACAGACAATTTTAGTCGACTTACGCTACGTCCAGGGTTAATATTGGGAAATCATTATTATTAAAGTAGTTTAACCAGAACACTAAGCTGACTTTCAGCTCTTGTAGGGCTGGCCCGAAGGATTAGATTAAAATACCAGGTCTAGGCCTGAGGCGAAGTACTAGGACCCAGTAGGTCATTCAGTACGATGATGAGCGAATTAAAATGAAATTAAAAACTGCACACAGGCACATGGGAAATGATCAGTGGTGTACAAGTCATCAGCTGTGTTCAAACCTAATCTGTCCATTATACTTGACGCACAAAGTTCAGTCTACTGAGGAAAAAGTTCCATTTGTTTTCGAGTAAGTGTTGACTTTTTCATCATTTATACAGCACATGTCACTCGAATCCATGAGTTCTACTTTACTTCCTGCTCTATTTGAGTTTGTACAATTATAGTCCCACATTGGGTTGTGAGCATTAAAATAACCTACTGCAGTATTAATGTAGGTTCCTTGGCATTATCAAGTAATTCTTTAAGTTTATCAATGTCATAATTTTTATTAAGTTGGTTGTACAAATTGTAAATTACATAATTACCGTTTTTTATTTGCATTTTAACACCTGATACTTGCAAGTCAGTAATGCTTACAGCTACTTAGTCGTAAACTACTTTGTTATGTACATACAGTATATGGCTGTACCTAAATTTCCTTCTTCCTCTTTAGATGTAGATGCCAAGGTGTATTTACCTATTGTTAATACGGTTTTGTTGACATGTTTTAAAACATTACCACTGGTTCATATTCTTTTAGTGATCGTTGTATTTGTCCAAGATGTAACCTGGTCTGTAGACAATTTATGTTCCACTGTATAATATAGCTATTGAAAATATTTTGCTACAGAGGTCGACTTTTTCTTTTCTGCATTATCAATTTGGATTTTTTTCTAATACTGTAATTTACTCACATTTATAATTATTTTCCTTTATATTATATTAAGTGTTCGATGCACATGCAACTTTTTTCATGGGTGCTCAAGTCAGTGGTTTCTTTTTTCTATATTTCATAAGTTCTTATAATGTTTGTTAAACCATCTTTTGTTATGTTCTTGTTATTATTGCACAATTCAATGAAACAACTGTTACATCCACATGTGTCATCTTGTATATTTCTTGTTTCATTTGTTCTTGTACCAATTATTGGTAATGAAGTAATCTCTTCTCCTTTGACATGTTATCTATGGTATGGTTCTCTTTTATTTCTTTGGTGTTTTGGATATCTGGCTCCATAGGTTTAACAATTATTTGAGGAGATAAAGGCATATTTTGATAGCATAGTCGCTTGTTTCGTCCTCAAGGAGTTACCTTCCATGGTCTACCAGAGCTCCATGGTCACCAAACTAATATCAAAGAGTTCTCTTCTAGTTGGTCTTTTTGGCAAGGTACTGTGTCGTAATGATTAACATTATAACGTGATGAAGTATATAATGGACTCAAAGCTAAGAGGGCACTTTCCCTTATCTTCAGCGAAGCTGAACCCAGTTTTTCCACTGTGAAAAGAACCTGCAAGAAAGAGAAGTGACTGTTGTGCATGCGCATCTGCCCTCTTGTTCACAACAGGGCCGTTAAAGACCAAGGAGCCATTAACTCTCTTTGATCTATAGCAAACGGTTCACATCTTTACCAGCACTCCGAAAAAATTCTACTTTTTTCTCCATTTTCATTATCAAGGATCATGGAAACATAAAAAAAATAGCAAGATAAGTGCTTAATATTAAGTTCTACCAAAAGTTTTATTTTTAAACTTTTGGAATTGATAATTTCGTCGTAAAAGTGGACCCCGTCTCATTGATTGCTACCTAGTTTTGTAAAGTGAAAATTGTTTTAAATTCTAAATGTTTTAACTAAAAGAAATGCACAACTTATTATTGTAGAAAATCCTTTCAGATTATACGATGTCTACAACAATCTAGGCAGTAAGTAAGAATAATTTAGTCTAGATTAATAGTGCATGTTGTCTGTAGCCTATATCTGTAAAGTCCCCGCTCAAAGGGTTCTCTATGATGAACACCGTTTTCTGCGGTGCCTTCACATACGACCTAAGGTCGGACGAACACAATCTTATCATCATTATTGTGAATTGTATATTTATTATCTGTTCATTTGCTGTTGTACCACATATATGTGACAAAGTATTTTTATGTCCAACCAATTATTGTTAACCATCATGTTTTCTGCATGTACCTGTCCTGTTTTGTGTAGAGAAATAGTCTGACCTCAGGTCACTTGTAAATTTTTGTACCCGCGGTCTCTGCATATATGCAGACGTCTACACGCCGCTTTATAAGCGGGTCGCTTCATCAATAAACCAGCAGTACTTGTCCTCCTGCTCATTATTTCGCACCTCTCTCACATGTCCTAGGATTACGTATCCTTAAGTGGCCTACCTTAGACCGAGGACCCAAGGACCAGATAATAACAATTTCTGTGCAAAATAAATCGATAGCCTAATTTTTTCCTTTTATATAAGCCTACGCACTTAAGCATGAGCTAAATAATCCAGGACCAGCTTAGGCGTTACTTTATATCAAGTTAAGTGATAACTTTTTACGAAACATCTCATTTTTGGACTAAATTGTTAGCCTAGACCATCTTACCTAGGACTAGATGAAATAGCCTAGATGAAATAGCAGTAGCCTAGATTAAAGTAAGTTATAGCCTGGCTATAAGGTTACACATTAGTGATTTACTGTTTTATATAGTTGACCAAATAGTCTAGGATTGGATATAAACAACAACCTGGGATAGACAAAAAATAGTAGACTAACAATAAGGTTACATATTAGTAAGTTTTCTGTTTTTACATAGCCTAGCCTATACATTTAAGAGTGATCTATAATAATCTGGATTAGGCAATACCCTACACTACGTTGAGAGAACAAATAAGCCTAGGATTATATATAAACAGTATCCTAGGCTCAACAAAATAACCTATTTTTTTTAAGACTCAGTAGCATGTCTGAAAGGCTACATACTAATAGGGTCTTATGTAGCCTATATCCTTAAAGGTGATATAAACCTAGAACAGGCAGTAGCCTACCCAGATTAAGTAGGAACATCTTTTTAAGGAATATCCTACTATTAGCCTAAAACACAGATGGCCAAATATCAGATAAAAAGGATGTCTCGGCCACATAAAACAGAAAGCCAGATTATAAGAGGATTATTTTCTTTATACAGTAGTTTACATCCATTAGTTTTAAATAAACCTAGAATAGGTTAAGCATGAACCTTCTAAGAAATCCTCTATTCTTAGCTTAACATAGATTATACTTAACATAGATTATACTTGAAGCATTAACCTAAGCTATATAAAAGAGCAGTTTGGGTTAGTTAAAACAAATTAGTTCATAGCAGTTAGTCTGAATGGCATGACAACTGGAATTAACAATTTCACTTGGCCATTGCAAAAGGACTAACAGTATAAGCAAAACAGCCATATACAGGTATGAAAACTAACCTAAACCTTAGAGGGTTTGAGTTAACATAGATATTTAATTAAATGTATTACAACTACACACTTGAAATCAAGTTAATCTGTAATATGGAAACTATATGAGGAACTACAGAAGTGTCCCTCACTTCAAAACAATTAATACTAACTAGCTTCTAATAACAACTTGCTTTACATCACTACAGGGCTGGTATTAGGCAGGATCCTCAGTTCAAGTGTTCTGTAGCAAATTGCTCAGTTCACTTTTTGCCAGCGGGTACGGCCCATACCACCTGCCATGAGCATGGTCCTTGTAAAAAAAAACATGGAAAATTTGCTTGGTCGCTAGATGTGGGTGAGATTTGTAGTATGCTCCTGGCAGCAAGTTTAAAGGATGAAACAGCCCCTTTTAAGCTGTCTCAATGGGTCCTATGGTTCAGTAGGGGTGAGGAAGAGGGAGATTATATTTTTCCAGCAGAACTCCAGCAGCAGATATTTACCTCTTTCTCTGAACATCAATGTCTGGGCCAAAACCCAGTAACATCAGTCCCCAATACCTCCCAGATTCACCCCGCAGAGGAAGTAGAGGAATCTTTACATGAGGGTTGACATTCTTATTAAAGAATATGAAGTGGACATTGCTAATGAAATGGCCCTGCTGAACCCAGAAGGCTCAGGGACACAAATTTTAGCTAGCCATGGGAGAAACCTCCCAGAAGGAATTCTATTCCCCCATGCAGCTATCGTTGCTGAATGGGATCTTTCCCCCAAAAGGGATACTAGGATACATCTAACTTCGACTGGAATGACTACATTTTCGGAGGGGTATAGTAACTTACCCAGGATTCCTGCCCCTTGATTAACAGGCAGTTACAGTTCAATTGCTGAAGCTCAATTAGATTGTGCAAGCTCCCCCAAAAGGGATACACAATTTGCAGCAGTTGACCAATTCTGTAAGGAAACTGAGTACCATCAAAGATACCCTTGCCACAGAGCAGCAATATATAATGGACATGAAGCATGATTCCAAAAAGGAAAGTAAGTCAGTCATGTACACCCCAAAGTGTAAAAGTACTACATCCCATAACCAAAAAGTGAGTGTGGATACAAATGCTGCCCAAACAAGGTCTAATGTTACAATTCCGACTGGAAACAACAAAAGGGTCAGTTTGGAATACAGAACTTCAGATCAAAACATAATGGGAGCTCCAATACACTCACCCCTGATGATATTGATAATACTCGGTGAGACGCCTCAATGTGCATTTTCTCTCTCGATGGCAAGAAGGTAATTAATGAGAGAAAAACTATGATCAAAGTTGTACATGTAGAATTTACAAACGGCAGCATTCCCTAATAAAGAATGGCCCCTGGTACCATCTTCACCAGACATGGAGAAACCACTAACAGAAACGGTTTTCTTACCTGTGCCTCTGGCATTAAAAGCTATAGAAATCACCCTTTACCAGGCCAATGAAAAATGGATCTCTACTTCCATTTTGAATAAGACCCAAGTTGCTCACCAAGTAGCCCCAGCCTTCTGTCCCTTCACTTTCAAAAATATTAATCATGTGAAGACAGATTTTTAGAATTTGTAGTGACTAAAAACAAGAGACAATGGCAGAATTAAAATCATCTGCCACAGTTATCCCAGTTTCAGGAAATTCCATCAAGGAATGGGCAAATCACCCTTTACCAGGTCAACAATAAATGGATCTCCACTTCCATTTTGAATAAGACCCAATTTGCTCACCAAGTAGCCCCAGCCTTCTGTCCCTTCACTTTCAAAATTATTAATTATGTGAAGACAGATTTTCAGAATTTTTAGTGACTACAAACAAGTGAAAATTACAGAATTAAAACAATCTGCCACAGTCATCCCAGTTTTGGGAAATTCCTCCAAGGAATGGGCAATGATACAACTCCTTTTTGAAAGAAAAAAGCTCCCTTTAGATATAGCAACTCAGCAGTTTGGGACCCCTATGAGAAGACTCTCAGAGGGGACAGCCTCGTCAGAATTTCAGACTCCGACTCCTTAGTATTATAACTTCTACCACCTTGCTGGAAGTTGCCACCTAAAGGCTTCCAGAAGATCCCAGGATAATTTTTGCTGTTGAGGCCAAAAGTTTTATGAGAACCAGATGGGAAGCACTCTGTGACTTCCTAGAATGGCGCATAAAAGCGCGAATGGAAGCATTGGAGGGCTCCATCAAATCACTCTCCAATGTCTCTGCATTATTACATTCTAACCCCTTCTGTAAGGACTTAGGAGTCTGTTGTGGCTCAACTCAACGAGCATGTCTGCCAACAGAATTGTAGAGTGCACGCTCTTCTGGGGAAAGGGGAATTCAGGAAACAAAGAACCCAAAACTTCCCTTAACCCAACCCCAAAAAAGGCTTGCTTTGATAGAAAATCATATAAGCCTTCAGTCACCCCCAAAAATTTTCCTCAAAAAATAGGTAGGTGGTCAGAAGGGACAATTCCCTACAAAGGGACAGCAACAACAACAGCAAGGACACCCTTTTTCACACGGTCCAAAAACCATCTTATAGGGGGAAAAAGAAAAGCAACACCTGGAACGCCTATCAAAGGCAAGGGCATAGGAGGAAGCAGATACCAAGAGGAACTGTATGGTTGAGGGTCGGCTTCGACGACATCACAGACAATGGACGTTTTCCCTGTGGGGGAGAGAGTATCATTTATATGTGCAGAAAGACCCTGTTAATGGGCCCCATAGAGAAACATCCGTATATTTGCCACCAAGTACGTCTCTTCAGTGTTCTTAAAAAGGATTCCTCTAAAAGAAGAGTGATCCTCAACCAATCAACACTGAACAAGCACATCGTTTGCCAAAAGTTTCGGATAATTACCGTTGCCTAAGTACGTTGAATCATTCCAAAAGGGACTTGGACAGTTTCTACAGATCTGAAAGATGCATTCTGGCACATCCCTATAACCATTCCCTTCCGTCCCTTCCTAAGGTTCCGGACAGGGAAAGATACTTACATTGCCTAAAGAATATTTTATAAAATTCGAGAACTCAAACAAAAAGGAACACAACTAAGAGCCTACCTAGACAACTGGTTGATCTGGGGGCCCCACAAGAAAAGTGCTTGAAAAATCTAAGATCAATGGTCAACAGACTACAGTCAAAAGGTTTTATAATATATAAAAAAAAATCCCACCTCACCTCATGCCCAGCAGACACTTTCAGTGGCTGGGACTGAGCTGGGATACTCTTCACGGCCTGTTGTCTCTCCCCATCATAGTCAAAACAGAATAAGGCAGGTCCTCAAAAGGTTCCTTGCACAGCCCAGAGTTTCCAGATGGCAATTAGAACGTATGATGGGCCTGCTGCAGTTCGCATCAGTAATAGATCCTATACTTACTATCACATGTAAGAAAAAAGATGCGAAACAGACCTCATCAAAAGATTAAAAAAGTTGGGGAGATACTTTGGCCTTGGATCTGGAAGGAATCTCTGGCGAAACAGGTCACCCTGACTCCTCCATCTGTATGAATGACAATATACATAGATGCCTCGTTGACAGGTTGGGAGGACATTGGGAGGATCGTCAGGTGGCAGGGAGGTGATCAGCTACTCTTGGCACAGTGGCTTACCATCTTAGAGTGATCCTGGCCCCTTGCCCAGAGGAGGTAACCAGTGTGATCTCTTTCTCCTACAATAGCCTAGACCTGATTGTGTACATCGGAGTACAAACCTTGTCCCTTCCACTTTCCATCGAGCCGCAGTAATCACGGAAGTACAGTGTAAGTGAATTCAGACAATCTAAACTATTGTGAAGAGAGCCACTACGCTCATGACATGCATGGCCTTAGACATCATATGAGGCGAACCTCATGTAACAACCAGTAATTACCAATTGTACTGCAGAAAACCTTTAATTTAGCTAGTTCATCGTCCCTTACATTGGTGCTACGGTCGTGTTAGAATAGGAGATACCATAGAATGTACCATTTGGCTGGGTCTAAAACATCACGATTATAGGAGGTAGCACATAATAACCGTAAGCACCTTTAAGTACAGTTAGGATTCTGTAAGTAAGTGATCAAAGCTCATATCCTAGCAAGAGTTAGGTAGATCTGTAGCTAGTTAGACTGCAAGGGACAAATATGCTCAGGGGAGAAGAGTAACGTAATAGAGGTGAACAGCTTGCTTAGCACTGACCTTCACGCCCGAAAGGGAGTGAAGGCCTTCTTAAGGGAGGGAGCTTTTATAAATATTCTGCTCTTTGCCCTCTCTGCATTATTTGGTGAGAATATCATTTGAACAAAGACAGAAAAGCATCTCTGTCGAAACTATGTGGGCAAGGGTAGGCTGTGTTTTTAAAAATAACTGCTTTAAGTAGCTGATAGGTTAGCATCAGGGGGCCTAACCCACAGGGAGGGTTTTACTAAGTCGCCTCGAGTGAAGGTGGTCTTAAGCTTCCTTTTGCTCTGTCCTGTGCATTCGGCGATGTCTCTTGTCAATTTTTCAGAATGCCTAGGGCTACTTACAAACGTCAGATAAACAGCCCAAAACTACAGCAGCCTGACCTGACCTCCAGTAGAGAGAGGCTAACCTTCAGACTAACAGCATGCGTTGTGCTCAGGCTAACTTTATCCTTTGTCTTCTCCTGCCTTTGTACTGTTTTACTCAAAGAATCGTCAAGATGTGTTAACTGAGCACCCCATTCTGCAGTTGCACTAAGCAAGCAACTTATGTAACGGTAAGTCTGAAATTTGACAGTTTTTCGTCGATTTACTAGTATCCTCCCACTGTATTTCATCTTTTCCCATCGTTTCACCCCTTCGCCACCATCTACAAGAACCTGGTATAATCATATTTCTTTTATGAAGTCTAGTGTATGAATAATTAATATTGCCTAGTGAAATTGTATAAGCTATTCCCGTGCAGTAAGTAGGAATTAGGGAAAGTTAAGTGCAAGTAAATTTCAGGCAGCCTTGTGTCTCAATCCCATTGTTTGGAAGAGAAATAGCCTTCCTAGTACTAAAACTGCATACGATATCTACTAGTACAGACATTCGTTGCGTTATATTTTCTTACGGGAGCAGGAAAAATTGACTGTGTCCAACATTGGCGAAAGTTCATGTAATTTCCTCGCTATCGCCGCATATTCTTTCTTTGTCGGAACTAAGTGGGAAGTAAAGGGGTCTGATGTAATCCATTTGTTACAGAGTAATCCATTATCCTATATGTGGTTCCTGGCTGGAGACCTAATTCAATTAAGAAATTGTCTGTCTTTGAGGTTAACTTTAGCTTTAATTGACAGGTTACATGTGTTATTGGCAAAACAGGGCTACATAAATTACATTAATTAATTAATAAACTCATCAACCAAAGGCCACACATAAATATATTATATATATATATATATATATATATATATATATATATATATATATATATATATATATATATATATATATATATATATATATATATATATATATATATATATATTATAAGGCAGTCCCCGGTTTACGACGGTTTCGGCTTTACGACGTTCGAGGTTACGGCGCTTTTCAAATATATTCATCAGAAATTACGCATGTTCGGAGACGATTCTGGCGCGTCGTCGCCGATCCGACGGAAGAAATATGGCCCCAAAATGGCAGAATAATCATAATTTGAAGGTTTTTGATGTAAAACTAATAATGCAGTTTACATCGTTTTCAATGCACCCAGAGCATTAAAAGTAAGGTTTTCTTATGATTTTTGACGATTTTCGACGATGTTCCGGCTGACGATTATGGGTTACGACAAGGTAAAAAACGGAACTATGTACGTAAAAGGGGACCTGTATATATATATATATATATATATATATATATATATATATATATATATATATATATATATATATATATATATATATATATATATATATATATATATATATATATACACTGTGAACTGTAATGGAATAATCATGCACAACCCGAAAGAGAGAGTAAACATCTGATATCACACTATGAAATTTTCCTACATATGTACAGATTATAACACACGCAAACACACCTACCTTCTTTTTCTCCCCTACCATTTCTCATTTTTTATTTCTTGGCATTTTGTCACAGTTATTTTCGCTACATAAAATGACAAAAAAAATAAACACAAAAAAATGAGAGACAAGAGAGATTTCGCAGTTGTTATTGGCCTCAAAGCATGATGCCACTTAATGTGTCATCAAACATCACTTTGTTCAACACTTTTAATTGGGTGATACGGATACATCATCAGTTTAATAGTGCATGGTAGGTGCATAGGTGGGCAAGAACTCCTGATTTTGGCTTTTTAGTGGCTGACAGACAAAAGATGAGGAAGATGTTGACCCTTTAAAAAGAGCTTGAAATTGTCAGAAGAATTGGTTATGACATGTATCATGAAGGGGTGGCATTGCTTGGTCAACCTTGCAGGATATCAAGGATTCAAAGGACTGGGTGAAAAAAGTACCTAACGGACTTTGGGAAGATGTCCAGGAGTCAAGTTTGCAAGGTTATGGCATAAGGCCATCAGGAGGGCACTGAAGAGTTAACCTTGATCTGGTTTCATAAGGGCTGCTGGCGTGCACATACACAGTAAGTTGAAGGCTGCAGCTATGAATTTTACAGGTCTGCGTAAAGTTACCCACTTTAAAGGCATCCAAAGGTTGACTGCTTCAGTTCAAGATTCAACATGGGCTTTCTAACGAAAAGACACATGGTGAAGCTTTGGACGCTTCATAGGAGGGACTAGAGAAATTTTGCTGTATGTTACAAGAATTGATGAGAAAAGAAAGCATTATTTTAGGGTAAGTCTACAACACTGGCATAACTGGTGTAAGCTGCCTCCGCACCTCCATGATTAAGGTGCTTCATCCAATAATTGCTCCTCTAATTATCGTCTTGTGGGGAGTATTTGTAAGGGCGTCAAATTGCGCCTCTTTTCTTATGTTTCTCCTTTCAGGTGTACATTAATCACGTCATGTACTTTACCTGTCTTTATTTCAGATTCTTTGTGTACCTCATCTTATGCATCACTGTACGGCCTTTCTGCCGATATGTATATCTACCTTTTATACGTCATGTAACAAATGTTGTACGTATTCTTATGCTTGCTAAAAACACAAATCTTGTATGGACGTCGCAGGGGTCTCGGGTCACCCGCTACCTTTCCGTCCGCTTTTTGTCTTATAAACACCTGTCGAGAATAACAAAGAATCAGCTTTTCACCTCTGACTTTTCCTTGAAGCCTCACGCTAGAATTACAAGAATATCGGTCATCCATAGAATCAATATACATTAAAGAATGCTGTGTTATTCTCACAAACAGCTTTCTACAGGCGACAAATATTCTTGTAATTCTCATACTTACTACAGATTATAGCTGCCAACTCATCTTGATAGTGTGTTCAGATCCATCGCCATTGGCATGCCTCTCTTTCGCTCTCCCTTTTTTTTTTCTTTTTGTTTTGCGCTTTTAAATATCTTCATTATTATTTGTCCATAATGTGGAAATATAATATCTTTCACTGTGTGTGTCTCACATTTGTATTACTGTGCATGTGTGTGTGTGTGTATAAAATAGTATTGCACGTCACTATTTGTGTATGTTAACACGTGGGCCTATAACTCATGATGCTGGGTCTCACCGATACTCTACAGTAGGCTATATGGCACCTCAAAACACGGGCACACAACGTTTTCATGTCATTACTTGTTAGTAAGTTATTTAAACTGTTATATTACTATATGAATATTGAACAGTGCACCTAATAGATGTAGCTTGCTGCCTAGGATATTCAGGCATTGAATATTGAGTGTATTTTCTCACTCATGAAACCAACAGTGCAGCAGCTTGAATTCGGGAAAAATTTGGAAATACAAGGTCGTTGACTTGGGCTCTAAATCCACTGAGTGAGGGGAGGGCAGATTTGCAGAGCAGACTATCTCGGCAAAGGAACAATGATACAAACCCTGGACATGTCAACTTCCATGAACATGATCAAAACATGAAAACAGTCTCAGTTATGGACTATTCAAAGTACTTTCTCATGACATATTGACAGATAGTGATAAACGTAAATAAGTGTATTTCATTTGTCCCCAAAATTACCCACAAATACCCACTAAATTCACCCACAATATGACATAAAATGGCTCACCCACAGAGAGCTTGCCTACCCACAGATTTGTGGGTAAAAACCCACAAAGTGGCAACACTTGTGCACTGCTGTCATTGCCAAAGACTCAGTGTTGGTGAGTGTTGGAGTAGATAGAGATGCCAGAAAACACTAGGTACTCACACATAATATCGTTGAGAAAAGGCAAAAATCAGCCATGTTGCTACTCATGTAAGGCATATACGTGCATGCGTCTCTTTAAATGGGTTACGTACGTTGTCCTTTTAAATCAAATGGGCGGGGCTACGGGGCCACGGATGGTTCAAATATACCTTCCAGGCTAAAGTTAGATGGTTACAGAATGTAAATTAGCACAAATCTTAATTTTGATATTTTGAAGGTATATTGGCTATTCAGAGGTATGGTATGCCCTTAATGAAATATGAATTACTGTATCATAAACTTTTATGTGCAAAATTAAAAATAGTAATTCCATTAATACAGTACATTTGTATCTTTTAGCAACTAAAAAATTATTTTCCTAATTCTTTTGGTAGTAGGCTCAATCAGCTGATTCTGAGAACATAAACATTACAAATGTTGGGACGATTATATTTTTTATACATACTGCGATGATAACAGATCAATATAATAATACAGTATACATGGATTCTGTAAGTAAACATTTTATTGATATTTTTGTGTTTACATTATTATTATTTGAAAATCAGTATAACTGCAACATACACAAGAGAATATTTTATCAAGCTTTTATAATTTGGTATTTTTTTTCAATACATATTTAAATATTATCCCTAGAACACCAGACATGGGCGTATCATACCCAATGGTGATGACATAGTTGCTATTTCGCATAGATACGGGTGTGCGAGAATGTTGCCAGTCAGTATACCTTCACTGTGAGATGAGACATCTTAGAGGTGAGGTGTTTCGTTGTGACTCTCTGACGGGTCCACAAGGAAAACTTGTTCGGGTACAGTATACCTAAGTTTAGTGATATACACCTGGCATAATTTTGGGTATACATACTATGTCTGAATTCAGTGATAGTGATATCAGGGGTTCGTCATACACTAATTTAGTGGTATACACCTGGAATATTTTTGGGTATATTATGCCCAAATTTAGTGACTGTAATAATCGAGGGTTCACTGCACGCAAGTTTAGTGATTCTGTACATGTGTTTGTGTAATTTGTTTTTGTGTTTTCATGTTTCTCTCATTTCAGGTTGATGTTCATTTCAGATAACTGCTAGTAGCAATTCATAATTGTAAAAGTGCCATGTGCGCCTAAGAAAAATCATTCTAAGGATGAAATTGAATATATAGTGGACTCCAGCCTATTCGCAGTTCTGGATTTGCGGCTTCGCCTATTCACGGATTTTTCTGTGGAATGTATATACACATTATTTGTGGAAATTTTGCCTATCCACAGTATTTTTCGTAAAGAAATATTTACTAATTACTGTATTTCCATGTAATTTTCACGACAAAATACATTTTTTTGTGATAAAACTATTAAAATACTCAGGTATATGCATTTTTAGAGTTTTTTTTGGTGTATGAACTATCAAAACAGGTAGTTATAAGTGTTCTTAGAGGGGTGTCAAGTATTCATGGATTTTAGCTACTTGTGGCGGGTTGTGGTACGCATTCCCCACGAATACTGGGGGTCAACTGTATTATTTTTGAAGACAGTGATGAAGAACAAGATATCTCAGAAATGGAAGATACAGTATGTTAGTGACAATGATATGGAGTATGTTCCTGAGCCAGAGGAAAATGTGGATAAAGAAGTTTGAAAGTGACTCTGATGATGCCATCCCACGCAGGAGAAGACAAAAAAAGTGTGTACGTGGTAGGTCCACTTGGTGGAGTAATCCCCTTACCACCCTACCGCTAACCATTCTGCTGCCCCTGCCACCCCTAATACTGGCCCTGCTAACTCTGCCATCCCTTCTGCTGCCCCTGCTACTTCTGCCACCCCTTCTGCTGCCCTGTGCCACCCCTACTACCTCTGCCAACCCTTCTGCTGCCCCTGCCTCCCCTTCTGCTGCCCTTGCCACCCCTGGCCATTCTGATGAGGACCCAGATGACCCTACAGTCACCCCTGCTGCTAAGCCACCTCAAACTGGACTCTGAGGAGGCAACTGATGAATGGGTCTTTGAGGCCCCCCCCAGCCCCCCTCGCACCCCAACCCAACCCAACCGACTGCATTTACATCTAGGGGTAAGTTATAACAGTCAAGGATTATGTCTGAAACCTTTAATTTTTTTGCCACTGTCTTTATATATCACTTTGTAATCATTTAGAGTGGGTTTCACAGTCTATGCATTCTTTGGGTAATGGCAATCCCCTGGGAGTCGAGGCAGCATTCCTGGGAAGGCCTAGGACCAGTTTGGTTAACACTAGCAGTGCAGTTAAAAAAAAAAATTTTTTTTGTCTACCTCATTTGTAGATACAGTATATTTTATTTTTATGTTAATGCAACAAAGGATAGTTGCAATTCACGAAATGTAATTTATTTTCGATACATTATCATAATATATTTTTAATTTTCCAAAATCAAGTATGATATACCCATGTTTTCAGCGAATTTGAAAGAAGAATAAATATTTAGTGTCCTAGGCTTAAGTACATTACTTAACTCTACTTGTGAATTCCCAATGTTTCCCATATCTGTCTCCTTCATTCCTATCTGTCTACTTGTGAATTACCAATGTTTCCCTTATCTATAAAAATAAAATGGGACAGCTTCAACACTGTATGAGAGACAATGGCTGTGCCTGAATACAGGAGTAACTGATTAGTTTTCAAACATAGCTGTAAGCCGTATACTTTTAAGGATCATAGTTTAAGGTATATTTGGTGTCTGACCTATCAAAATAGGAAGTTATAAGCATTTTTAGAGGGGGTTTTTGGTGTTTGAACTATTAAAATAAGAAGTTATAAGCATTTTTAGAGGAGGATACCAATTTAACGCAGGTGGTTGTGGTCCCTAACCCCTGTGATTAAAGGGTACATACTGTACACCATTTTTTGTTGTGTGTCACCATGCTGAGAATAGAATTTACCACACAGGAGAGAAATTATGATAGCTCCTTACAGAGGAAACTTGAAGGCAATACCCAGCCTTATCCGTGGTGGACCAAATTGGCATCATCTATCTTTGGGTGAGGCTCCTCTTCCATTCCACTGCTAGTAACAGATGATGGTAGACTAGCTACTGGCTTACTGGCCCTAAGGAAAAGGGTCAACTGTTTCATCGAAATTTTGAAGGTCAGCAATCAGCTGAGAATGTCCCTCTCCCTGATACTTATCACCTGAATCGAAATTCTGAAGCTCAGCAATCAGCTGAGAATGTCCCTCTCCCTGATACTTATCACCTGAACCTATTCTTAAAAAATCTGCATTTTGCTCTAGGGATGTTAACAAAATACTTGATAATCTTGATAGCTGGGGTTAAGATCCTGATAGTTTTCCCCTTTGTTTTTTTAAAAAGGTGTCTAGGGTGCTGTCTCCCAAGATAGGTAGATTCTATAGATTTTTAGGTCGACGTAGTATCTTTGTGGATGCGCACAAGCTTAGTAATACAGTGCCTGTTCCAAAGATTGGTATATCTGCAAACTGCAGTAACTACAGGAACAACTTCTATTCTCCCTGTGCTCTCCAAAGTTGAATAAAATTATTTCTGAGTCCAGTCCCGTGTCAGCCGGTGAAATTCCATTACAGCACGAATTTCTAGGTATAAAATGCTAGATATACCAGAGAAAAAGAGCTTTCAGGAAAGCTGGGGTTACTACCCCCAGTCGAGCGTCTTCTAGGAAGACGTCGGTATAAGGAAGGGTGAGTGAAATACCACTACCACGGAAACATACTCGAAAGATCTCTCCTTATCAAAACCCCCGGAACAGAGCGGTGAGCCGTTACAGCCCCTACACTCAACACCCGCCAGGACGGCGACACCAGCGCCACCTACCTCATTCCATTTTCTAGCACGTGATAATCATCTTTCGTTTTGTGTGCTCGTGCCTTTTTGTGGAATTTTCCCTATTTTCATCATGTCATCGAGCAGCTTTACTATCTCCAAGTTAAGTACTATGTTATAGGGTTTTTTTCGTTTGTTATTTGGCTGTTTTGGTCTCATTTTATATATATATTTTGAGATCTTAGTATGACGCCACGGCGTCCCCCGCCAGCCATGTCGACCACGAGGCGACCCCATCAGTTTCCTGCTGTTGGAGTTGTCTCATTGTCGTTATAGTTATATATATTTTTTGCCCCTGGTTCTCCTCCTGGCGGGTTTCCTGCGGTGGCACCCCCCTTTTGATAATTTAGCACTTCTAAATATATTGGCCTATAGGCCCTTTGAGGGATGCCCCGTCCAGGTTCCCCCCCTCCAGGTTGGGTTCCCTTTTATTTTAGTCTGTATTAGGCTATTTTTATTTTTTCTTGGCGATAGTGCTCTCGGTTCGTTATTGTTTTATGTTTACCTCCTCGTGGTGGCGGCAGCCTTAGCCGTTGATCAGGTAACCCGTTGCACATTTTTATTTCATGTTTTTGGTGTGATGGTTTTTTTTTTTTTTTTTTTTTTTTTTTGTGGGGAGTAGGTTATTGCTTCCATCCCCTTGCCCTCGGCGTGGAAGTCCATCAGGTTGAGAGAATTTTGTTACTGTTTCCTCCGGGGTCGTTTTTTGGTGGGCAGAGTGAGCCCCTTAGTCCTCTTCCTTCCCTTAGGGGGGAATAGAGTTCTTTGGATGTGTCTCCTCTAGGCTATTCGCCTTCTTGCCCCCTCTCCTCGTTCCCGGTTGATTCTCGGCACAAAATTTCTCTCCTTGTTGGTTCCTCCTCCCCTCCGTACTCCTGCCCCCTTTTTCTAACCTATGTTAGGTTAGGTCCCTATTAGGCTGTGCCTAGGCAGGAGTCAGGCATCGAGGCTTGGTCGCTCCCCTTTCCTAGTAGTAGGCCACCCTCCTATCACAGTTCCAGTTCATTCTTGGAGTGGTGTAGTGCAGTTGAGCGGGTTATAGTTTTCCCCCGTCTTCTGTTTCGTAGCCTACCTTTCTCCCCTACTCCACCCATTCCTCCCCCTCCAGCCTTGCTCTACTCGTGCGGGTGACGCTAAATGGCGTTTTCTCCGAGTTCAGGGACTTCTCTATTTGGTAGAGGGATTCGCTCCCTCCCATCCAGTCCCTCGCATCGCTGTGTTTGGTTTAGTGATTCGTTCACTCGTAGCTCGAACGTGTTCGAACACTTTATCCCGCTTTCCTCCCGCCCCGTCGGGCTACTCGGCTGGGTTATTATTTTTGCTCCGGTTTACGTTAAAGTTACGAGCATCTGGCCCACCTTGTTTCTCTGGCGGGGTAGTAGTGAAGAAGGTTTTATTTATTTATATAAGGGGAGCGGATCCCTCCGGTCTCCGGAGTATTTCCGTTTACCATCACTAGTTTATGTTCTTATGATATAAGTATTTAAATATACATATGTTTGTTATCTTCGGAGTACTCTCCTTAGTTTTATACATGAGTCCGGTTCTACGCCCGGGGGTTCCGCCGTTGTAATTACAGGCAATCCCGGCGGCGAGTTCCTGTTGTCTCACTCCTTCCATTCCCCGGAGTATTCCGGGGTCTGGTAGTCTTACTTGCCACTCGGTGTATTTTAGAGCTTATTGGCCTAGTTTATTAAAAGGTATTTCTTCTCCACCGGAGTATTCCGGCTGCAGTTGAAATTCCCGGCCTTTCCAGCCTTAAATCGCTTAGAGTGGTAGGTTCATGTTCGTTTTCCACTTACAGACTGTTCGCTGTGAGGAGCCGGGGTGTACTGCGTCACTGCAACAACCTTACGGTCACGTAGTGTGCCGGACCCACGCTGGTTGCGCGGTCCGACTTGACGACCTGGTAGTCTGGCACCCCGATGGTTGTGAGGTTTGTTTCGCCTTGTGCGCAACCATCCAGGATGAGTCGGTAAGTGACATTCTTCCTCCGTTTTGTGCTCCTCATTTTGAATTTTGTTTATGTGGTTTCCGGACTGTTTTTTCACCCTTAGCTAATTCTTGGCTTTCTTTCAGGCGGACGAGTCCTCTAAGAAGTCGGCCTTGGAATCTCTCCGGGCCTGGGTGGCTGGGTTTGGAAGGAATGTTCCGTCGGGGAAGCCCTACGTCCTCGACGCGAAGTTGAGGGACCTGCTCTACCCCGGCGCACGAGTGGCGGCCGCAGTGCCAGAAGATCTTGCTACCCCCATCATCCAGCAGATCCGGGATGCGACCCAGCCACCCCAAGTGGATATTCTTTATTCAGAAGTGTCAGAGGACGTCGCCGCCTTGAACTTAGACCTCGAACCAATGGCTATTGAACAGGACCTGGGGGTAAGTAGCGAGGTAAGTGAGGTAGTTGGGGCGGGCGCCCTTTTCGATTCCCCAGCTTCTTCATTGTCCTCTTTTTCAGGTTTTGGGAAGTCTTCCTCCTTGGGTGATAGGGCTCCATCAGCTATCCCCAAGTTGAAGTTGAAGACTTCATGGAAGGCGAAGGGCTATAAGTCCTCGTCCTCCAAGAAAGCATCGCCTTTCCCCCCGTCGAAGGCTAAGGTCTCAGCACCTGTAGCCTCCGGGAGCAAGTCTAGTTCCTCCGGCAAAGGCGCGAGTAAGAGGGCATCAAGATCAAGCCCTCCTCGCCAACCTGCCTTTGACGCGGAGACCTTTGCGAAAGAGATGTTCCAAAGGTTCTCCGAGGACTTTAATGACAAATTTAATCAAATGTCCGAAAAGTTTGCCACATACGACAGTAAGGTCTCGGAGAAGTTTGCCGCTTATGACAACATGCTGGCGGGAATGAAGAACCCACCCCCAGCTGAACCCCAGTATGTCATTCCTGATACGGCGGAACTCCCGCCTTTCGATCCTGGCAACCCTTGGCGTTTCGCTCTCCGGGCCATCCAACATGATGGCAAACTAACCATTGAAGGTCTTGGTACGAGACGGTTGGAGGAGTTGGAGTTCTTCCCCGCCGATCTTTTGCCCCCATATCCAGGTTTCGTAAGATTGACTGAGGAAGCTTGGATACGTTCGGATAAGGTTCCCAGGGAGACTGTCATCATCCCCAGGGACCAAGCTCAGTCGTCTCTCCTGCGCACTCTGACGGAGTGGCAGGCAGACAACACAAAGTTGACTCCTTTCAAGGGCAGCTTCACTATGTTTGCCCTGGGAGACAACTTACCGACTCCCTGTTTAAACAAGGTCG
This sequence comes from Macrobrachium rosenbergii, assembly GCF_040412425.1. Lineage (NCBI taxonomy): Eukaryota > Metazoa > Arthropoda > Malacostraca > Decapoda > Palaemonidae > Macrobrachium > Macrobrachium rosenbergii. The sequence continues at coordinate 33,777,248 of NC_089743.1, read as the reverse complement.
CCCTGGCTACGGCCCGGCGTGCTTTGACGGTAATCCGTTACCACAGCTAAGGGAAACAGACCCCACCTCCCTGGTTTTCCCGGCAAGTGACGAGTTCTGGATGGAGGCTCCGTCCACCTTCACGGTCGGGAAATTAGACCCCCTCTGTGCTTCCTCACAGTTTAGCGAGGAACTCCCCAAGCTGCCGGAATCTTTGCTAAAGGCGGAGTTTGATGCCCGGACTAAGCTAGCCCGGTCCCTGAACTCCGTCTGCCTCACAGAAGCCACTGCCGTCTCCTGCGCAGACGAACCCTTTTTCCAGGTCTTAGCTAAGTCCCTGTTAGCTGGCTTTCAGTCTGACCTATTTGATTTCATCATGGCCAGACTGGAATGTAGGAAGTTCGTCTTCGCAAACGCTTCTATCCATCACGAGCCTAACAAGCTCGTAAAGAGCTCGATCTGGGGACCTAACCTCTTCCCAGAAGAAGAGGTTACGAACGTTATGTCGGAAGCTACAAGGGCCAACCAGAGTCTGCGCTCTCGCTGGGGCATCCCCACCTATAAACGCAAGACCACTGAATCTGGCGATCCCCAGACGAAGGAGGCAAGCGTTTTAGGAGACATAAAGGCCCCACCAGCAGACAGTAGTTCAAGCCGTCCCAGTCTCGGCAGCGACACAGTCCTCCACCTCAAAAGCTCTCCCCCAACAATATGTGCTGGTCCAACCAGCTCATTCCCTTGCTGCGCCCTCGTATGTTACTTCACCAGCTTACAACCTCACCTACGAGGGCCGGGGTTACTTTCACGGCCTTAACAGAATTGCAAGGGGGGGAAGAGGCAGGGCCTCTCACAGAGGGAAGGCGAACACCACCCCCAGAGGAAAACCTGGACGTGGTAGAGGGAACAAACCCACTCCCTCCCACTGAGAAAACACAGGTAGGTGGTCGCCTCTATTGGTTCAGGGACCAATGGACCTTCAGCCCTTGGGCACACAGTATAGTGTCCAAAGGTCTGGGTTGGAGTTGGATCAAGGAACCTCCTCCTCCGAACAAGTTTTACCAACCACCCTCATCAATCCTACGGGATTATGTGGCAGAATTGCTCAACAAACGAGCAATAAAGAAAGTAAGGCACCTAAAATTTCAAGGCAGGTTATTCACAGTTCCCAAAAAGACTCAGATCAGCAAAGAGTGATCCTGGATCTGTCGCGTCTAAATCTCTACATAAAATGCGACAAATTTCGCATGCTTACAATAGCTCAGGTACGGACTCTACTTTCGCGTGGAGCCGTCACCACCTCCATCGATCTTTCAGACGCTTACTATCACGTCCCGATTGCGCGGAACTTCTCTCAGTTCCTCGGTTTCAGACTCGGGAATCAAGCCTACTCCTTCAAGGTCATGCCCTTCGGCCTAAACATTGCACCCAGGGTATTCACCAAGCTGGCGGACACGGTAGTTCAACAACTCCGGTCCCGAGGGATATCCCTAGCAGCATACCTGGACGATTGGATAATTTGGGCACCAACAGTTCTGGAGTGTCAGAAGGCTACGACCATAGTCATCAACTTCCTAGAATCGTTAGGTTTTCAACTGAACAGACAAAAGTCCTGCCTGACTCCGGAGTCCCGGTTTCAGTGGCTGGGCCTGCAGTGGGATTTGTCTGCTCACACGTTATCCCTCCCACCTCCCAAGAGAAAGGAGATAGCATCTCTCACCAGAAAATTTCTCAAAAATCAATCGGCATCCCGCCAATCACAAGAAAGGGTCCTTGGGTCCCTTCAATTTGCCTCAGTGACAGACCTGCTCTTAAAAGCGAAACTCAAAGACATAAACAGAGTGTGGCGGAGTCGAGCCAATGTCAAGCTCAGAGACAAGGTCTCCTCCATCCCTCGAATCTTGAAAACAAGACTGCGGCCTTGGACCTCAGTCAAGGGCCTCTCCAAGTCAGTTCCGCTTCAGTTTCCCCCTCCGGCATTAGTTGTCCACACAGACGCTTCCCTAAGCGGCTGGGGGGGATATTCCCCAAAACAAAAAGTACAGGGAACTTGGTCCACAATGTTTCAGCAGTTCCATATAAACACCCTGGAAGCTATGGCGGTCTTTCTGACTTTAAAGAAAATCCGCCCCCCCAACCGGATTCATATCAGGTTGGTATTGGACAGCGCAGTGGTAGTTCATTGCATCAACAGGGGCGGCTCCAAATCAGGTCGAGTAAACCAAGTAATGGTTGCTATCTTCTCCCTGGCGAACAAGCACGACTGGCACCTGTCAGCCACCCACCTTGCGGGGGTACGGAACGTGGTGGCGGATTCCCTGTCCAGAACGACTCCGTTGGAGACGGAGTGGTCCCTGGACACGGAATCTTTCGAATGGATTTGCCGCCAGGTTCCTGGTCTCCAAGTGGATCTGTTCGCGACAGAAAGCAACTTCAAGCTCCCCTGTTATGTGGCCCCCAACCTGGACCCTCAGGCATACGCCACGGATGCAATGACAATAGATTGGAACAAATGGGAGAAAATTTACCTATTCCCTCCAATAAATTTACTGTTGAAAGTATTACACAACTCAGGACATTCAAAGGTCAACTAGCCCTAGTAGCCCCCTACTGGCCGAAGAGCAATTGGTTCCCTCTTCTTCAGGAACTGGGACTGCGGAGTCTTCGGATTCCCAAGCCCATACTGACCCAGACAGTACAAACCAAGACTGTGTCAGCTTCCTCAAGAATTCAGAATGCCCTAGCTTTATGGACTTTATAAAATTCGCAGCCCAAAAAGGAGCAAACATTGACCCTGTCAACACTCTATTTCTTGAGTCAGATAAAAGAGATTCTACTCTTAGACAGTATGATTCAGCAGTCAAAAAATTAGCCTCCTTCCTAAAAGCATCTGAAGCCAAGGTTATGACGACTAATTTAGGAGTCTCTTTCTTTAGATCACTGTTTGAAAAAGGCCTTGCTCCAGCCACTATTACCACAACCAAGTCAGCCCTGAAGAAAGTATTCCTGTACGGCTTTAAAATCGTCCTTACAGATTCCTATTTTTCATCCATTCCCAGAGCATGCGCTCGTCTGAGGCCCGTAGCACGCCCACATTCCGTTACGTGGTTTCTCAATGACGTCCTTAAGTTAGCATCAGAGATAGATAACTTTCAATGCTCTTATCAGGATCTGTTAAGAAAAACCTTATTTCTGATTAGCTTGGCCTCAGGTGCTAGAATCTCAGAGCTGTCAGCTCTCACTAGGGGTGATCATTTTGTGAACTTCCTCCCTTCCGGAGAGGTCCTCCTTTCCCCTGATCCTAAATTCTTAGCCAAAAACGAAGACCCACAAGACAGGTGGTCTCCTTGGAAGGTGGTGCCCCTTCCACAAGACCAGTCTTTATGTCCAGTTCATACACTTAAATCTTACCTTTTAAGAACTCCACAGAGTAAGTCGGGTCCTCTTTTTATCAGGGAGAAAGGTGGTACTCTATCACTGAATGGTATAAGACAACAAATTCTGTATTTTATTAAACAAGCCAACCCAGATTCAGTTCCTAAGGTTCATGATTTTCGAGCAGTTGCTACTTCCATTAATTACTTTCATAATATGGATTTCTCAGAGTTGGCTAAATATACGGGTTGGAAATCACCTCTAGTGTTTAAACGCCACTATCTAAAATCGCTCGAAGCCCTGAAATTTTCTACCATAGCTGTGGGAAGTGTCATCTCCCCACCTTAACCAATCATATCCTTTTCCTCCTTTCCCCCCCCTGCCCGCCTGCCTCATTTGCTTCTCTGCTTGTCCTCCTGGTTGATTATGCCTCACTGCCTTGCTCCTCATATTGATGTATTTTGTCTCTGTTGAGTGGAAACTGTAATCTGACATGTTGCCATAGTGTTTTCTTGTGGGGTACTGGGCGGTTTTTATTTGCACCGTGTACCCCAGATGTGTGTATATACACTGTATGTTTTAATTACGGTTTGGTTGATCTCTTATGTGTTTAGCTTAAGTTTGCGTGTGTAGTTTTAAGATTGTATATGCCATTTGAGTTGTGTACACCATTGTACCTATCCAATTTCGTGTAATTTTGTTCTTTAATGACGTTAAGTGATTTTGGGGAACCCTTCCCTGTCGTGCCGGGGACCTCCCCTTGTCTTTCTAGTCTTAAGTCTTTGATGTACCCTAGGTTTAGTGTTTTTCTCACATGTAAGAGATTCCCTCATTAAACTGCTTTTGTGATTTATGTTTTTTTCTTCAGATTACCCAGTTTCCTCGTAGTTTGCAGCCTTGGCATGATTCTCTGTCACTATTTCACCGGCTGACACGGGACTGGACTCAGAAAAGGGATTTTGACAAAGGAAAAATCTATTTCTGAGGAAGGTCCCGTGTCACCCGGTGACCCTCCCTGACTCACCTATGGCTCCCCCCCCTTTTTTCTTGCACATGCCAAGTCTGGGGTTAGTGCTAGCATGGAATGAGGTAGGTGGCGCTGGTGTCGCCGTCCTGGCGGGTGTTGAGTGTAGGGGCTGTAACGGCTCACCGCTCTGTTCCGGGGGTTTTGATAAGGAGAGATCTTTCGAGTATGTTTCCGTGGTAGTGGTATTTCACTCACCCTTCCTTATACCGACGTCTTCCTAGAAGACGCTCGACTGGGGGTAGTAACCCCAGCTTTCCTGAAAGCTCTTTTTCTCTGGTATATCTAGCATTTTATACCTAGAAATTCGTGCTGTAATGGAATTTCACCGGGTGACACGGGACCTTCCTCAGAAATAGATTTTTCCTTTGTCAAAATCCCTTTTTTAAGCCCCTGAAAAAGATAACAACAAGGGAATCAGGGGTGTTTGACATCGAGTGCCCTTGTAAAAGCACATATGCATGGTCTTCGATATGTTTATTGAGATCATGGAGAACCCAAAATTGACCCTATTGATTGCTCTGGGGCTTTGGATGTGGCTGCAGAAGTTCGAGAGTTTTGGTGGAACATCACTGAAAAACTGAACTGTCATTTGTATTGATAAATTTACATGCACCCAAGCCCAATGCCATCCATTTCTTCAAACTCAGTTGTTCAACTCAGAAATGCAGGTGGGCACATCTGCACCCTTGATTGATATATGGGATTTCTTCAGCCAAGTATCTGACGTGTTGCTGACCCACTTTGATGACCATGACCCTCTTGGCACCTCTACGCCTCTTCCACCCAGTTTCCTGCTTAAGGTCTTCTGGGAGTCAAAGGAGGCACTGAAAGACGATACCAGTCTCCATGACACAATTGAGGTGGTGGAGGGGGAGGGAGTGGAGGCAGACTGGTAAACCTCCTCACAAGGCTTCAAAAGCACTAAGAACTAAGAGAAGTGCACACAAGTAAGTGACAGAGAAATTGTTTGCTTTTATTTTTATATTTTTCCCCTATGTAAAGAACAAATATATGTTGGGCTTTCTTTTTTTCGTGTCAATGTATTAATGTTGACCGTGTTTAGGCAAAATAGGAAAAAGAAAGTGATACCCATGTTATTCAGTAGTGTACTGCATGTACAGTACACCTACCATATTGTGTGTTGCGTACAAGAGAAAAAAGTTTTTTTTTTTTTTTTAGTGTATTTATACAAATATTTCGTCACAAATATTGGAAAATATGCTAGCTAACTCCCTTCTGCACCAAGTTTTCAGTTTAAAGTGTGATGATGGTTGTTTATAAGCATATTTAGTATTTACAGTTATGCAACATTAACAAGGTAGTTGAAGTATGGGTATAGACTTGCCATTTCACATCCAGAGTTTTATTTGACCTCATCCAGCCAGGCCTTGTCTCTATTATTGTGGATAATTGAAGGATTATATTTAATATCAAATTCAACTATCTTTGGTATAACATACACCAAAGAGGAATCACAGTATGAGATTAAGCGATTTATTTACCATGGAGATTTGAACTTCCGACTGGTTGAGAAATAACGACCATGGTGTCAATTTTTACTACAGGGCTATCGAGAGTGTAATAAACTGATACCAACTCCACTCCACATATACCTGTTGAATTCAGGTTTAGTCTTAGAATTAGCATCAACCTACCTCCACCATGACAGCTGATTGATAGGCCCATAACACAGCTATTTATGAATTTTTGTCACGTACACCATGACATTTTTTACATTCACAAAATTGTTATAAATGTCGTTTAACATTCACTCTACCTAGGGAATAACATACACCAAAGGGGAATTATAAGCAAATCACTCAGTTATTACGACACATCTCTTCATCAAATCAGGCATAACACCAAAATAAGTTGTTATTATGAGCCATTCTAGGAAACTTATTCAACTATCTAGATTATGAGAATCTTTATTACTATTTATCATTTTTACTAACAAACTTTTTCATTATATTTTTAGAATGTCCATGAATCCTGGGAATAAGTTCCTTAATTTGCTATTTTAAAATTAACATAATTCAGAGAACTGATGTCCAAAACTCACATATGTTTTATGATAATAGGAAAATCTTACCTTTGGACCCATTTTCTCGGTCACATCCAAAAGAAACACAAATCTGTCAGATGATGGGTCTGTTGTTGAATGCTGGATACTATAGGAGATATTCCCTTGAAAATCTCCAGATGCTCTGCAAACAATAAAATCTTAGTAACTACAAATTTACTCAAGCATTATTAAAATTATAAAAAGGTATGCAACACTACCTGAACGACAACTAGGCAAGGAACATCCGAGTCCAACATACGGAAAAGTGAACCCAACCAGAATTAAAACGAACCAAATTAAGATGTTTACATACTTCAACATTTGGTAGTTCTCTACAGACAAAACAACAAAATATTTGTATGTTATTCCTTGAGAGACACGTCTGTTCAATTTCCTACTGGTCTCTCCTGCTCTAAAAGAAAATGACAGTGGCAGCCTAAGATGGCCTCTGTAATGAGAGAAAAAAAAAAAAAAAAACCTTCATTCTCGTCTCTATACAATGTTGATGAACTTGAGTCTCTCGAACCTAATCCAGATTTGGAACAGTAAATTCTGGAAATGAAGCTCCAAGGTAACTTCACCTGCATCCAGTAGCACAATCTGCATCAGAGAGGCTCTGGAACTTCCTCTTATTCAGATCCCTGCGTTTTGGATGGAGTTTAAGGCTCTTCATCTACTTCCAGTAGACTAAGATGTACATACTCTGCAGCCATAAGCCAAATTGGGTACATACAATCCTATATATGAGTTGAGTAAGTCCAGATCTTGTGGTACGACAGCTCTTCAATAATTCTAAAAGTCTTATGCATTTGGTTTTTATATCTGCCAAATGAGATGCCACGTTAAGACTGATGTCACATATCAGTCTGGGCGTGGATGGACACCCATTATTTGCCGTAAGTGAACCACCACCATATTCTTTATGTTAATCTGGAGGTGCTACTCTGATATTGATATTCAAGAAGCAGCAAGTATGAATAATCTTTCAACATATAATTTATAAAATACATCTTAAGCTAATAAAATTTGTAATGCCACCTACTGTCAGTGCAAAAAATCTTAAAACTCTATAAACTACCTTGACATTTAATAACTGATAATGTAGCTCTGGCTTGTTCTTGAAAGAAGCTTTCATAAAAAAAATGAGGCAGTTGGATCGATCTCATGAACTGCCCTTTCCCCAAGTAATACCATATGCCTTTTCCACATGAAATAAGATGAGATAAGTCTGTAGTAGATTGGTTGATTTATTTATAGATTTTAGGCATACATGCCAAGCACTGGGGAAACTATGACCATTCAGGGTTTAAAATCAAACATTAACTTAGCTTATATAAATCTATAAGTTAAAAAAAAAGTCTGTGATAGAGCTAAAGCTCCTGAAATCACTCCGAGTTGAATACCACATTATATGGGGATCAACCATTTTTCTCCATTATTTGCTAAATAAAAAAAAAGGTCTATTGTTCAGTAACTAACTGCTATAATGCTGCCTACCAAGTTTTGTTAAAGGGAGTATCCTCGCAGACTCCCAGACCTAGGGGAAAATGTGTTCTCAATTGATTCTGTTAATAACACTCAAGACAAACACTTCTAAGCATTCTGGAACACATTACATCATGCCATATGGATGTTGATGTTATTTGGGCCTAGGGACAACTTTTTTTAGTTATCTGGCATTGATGATTCTAAATCTGGCCTATATGATGTGAAATTAGTGACATTTTGCTCCTTTCTTTTTTTTGATAATCTTGATATATCTGAAAAGTGACTCTCGAATAATTAGTGAAAATTTGCTCCCCTCTTTTTCAGTAATCCATAGCTTATCTTCAAAAAAAATTTTTTTTTTTACACCTGAAAAGTCATTGGTGTGACGACTTAGATTTTCAATTTGAACTGACCTCTTCCATCTAATTTCCCATTTTACAGTGATTCCATTTGAGTCTTCCTATATTATGTCTTTGCTACTCTCATTCTTTTAATGACTACAAAACACACTTTTCTACTATGGCACAGGTCAATGCACAAAAGTACCTGGTGCTCTTGGGAAAAATGGTGTTAAGTATTTTTACTGAATCATTTATCAACGAAAATTCATATGCTCAATAATGGAACTTGTTCTTTGTAAAGTTATTCCACTCAGCTTTACTTAAGTCCCTCTTATTTAATCTTGGGACTAGTGCTTTGAGAAACACTGACAATAACTGTTAAGTGGGTGCTATTATATCTACCAACCACTGCTTCTCAACTCATGTTAAGGATTGCATCCTCGGTGCTCACAATTATATCTGTATATAAGATACAGCACCCACCAATACATGGAAATGTATTAGTCCCCTGATATTTAATCCATATTAGACTGAGTTAGTTTCCCCAGGTTTGGAAGCAAAGACTGAGTTCTTTTTGAATTTTCATACTGTACTTGAAAATATGCATTTTAATATACTGGCTAGTTTCCTTACAACGATTTTAGACTGGTCCCTGGGTAGAAGGGCTATAATCCTAGCACTGACTATACATAATTTGCAATCAGTCTGATTGACCTATGAATAAACTTTTCTTATTTGGCCATTTCATAAATCAAAGACATTTTTGGTGCATACAGTAATTATTCTAAAATAACTCGTGGTATATTTGTAGCAATGACTACATCCTTCTCTATATTTTTTTTAATATGTTAACACCTACTTGCAGTACACTTCACTGTAGGAAAAATTTATATATATATATATATATATATATATATATATATATATATATATATATATATATATATATATATATATATATATATATATATATATATATATATATATATATATATATATATATATATATATATATATATATATATATATATATATATATATATATATATATATATATATATATATATATATACATACATACATATATATATATATATATATATATATATATATAATATATATATATATATATATATAATATATATATATATATATATATATATATATATATATATATATATATATATATATATTCACGTATTTATAAAATTCGTCCCATCAGCCAGTTAGCTAGAAATCAAATTTAATGGCAGTTGGAGGAGACTCCACTAAGGGAGGTGAACTTATGTAGGCCTAACCCCCATATTGCCTGAATTGGGGGGACCATACCGACCTCTTAGCCCCAGCATCATACGATTTTTGGGGGGGAGAAAGCCGTTAGGGACAGAAGGGCTAGCTAGGAATGTAACTGGGATGATATGCTGACCCTAGTAGCCTTACCCATAAGACCTATTTCAATTCGGCCTTTCTACTGGCTGAAATTGCTATTTCAGATTGACCGATGTCTTCTTGGCCCATGCTGGAACCAGAATGGGAGACGCATCCCACCTTGGCTACACACTCGTCCAGCAGGGCCGTAGCCGCACTTAGTTCATACGGTCCTGTTGCTATCCACACTGGCAAGGTTTCAAGACTTCTGCGGACGAAATTCATCTTTTGCAAGTGAGCTCCATGCACAGATGCAATAAGGTACGTCTGAAGTAGCAATTGATCGCCAGTTATTTTTTTCTTTTCGTGAATTTCTCTCCATTTTCGTATTTCCAACTTTCATTCTCCTAAAACAAAGCCCCTTTGCTTCCCACAGCCTAGCACGCACATTTGGCCCTCATGACTTGTCCCAAGCTCAAATTAAATTAGTTCAGTGATAATAATTTGAGCATTCCCACCATAGTGTTACCATGTGCTAATCAGATCTTACTGATAAATTCCTCCATCGTACATAAGTAATTTCATGTGAGAGAAAGTCATTTGCTAACCTGGAATTTTCTTCCAGAATCCTGCTATCTGGCTCTTCAAGTGGTCTGCCCCTGCCCTTATAAACCAAATAGCCTTAGACGTTCAACTGCCATCTTGCCACGTTCACGAGTCTTCTGATTCAGTGGTCCCAGGGTGCCATACACAGTTCCCCCTTTGCAAATCCAGTTGTGTTAACCACCAAAAATAATTCAACCAGTCACAACAGCAGTTTCATTTGCGTGTCAAAAGTATTTCAGGGCTGTAGCCCTTTCAGATTCAGTTATTTGCTATGCATTGTCTAGCTGTTATTGCACAGTGTATGTGCTTGCTCGCTGCTTAGTCAGCCCTTTCATTTTAATTTCCTGATTGCCCCATTTGTAAATAAAGTCAGTTTAAAGTTGACTGGTTTTTAAAAGGCAACCTCCACTTCTCCGTTTACTCAGATGTGATATCAAGGTAAGTCAGTTTATTCATTACATTTATAGCTTATATTCTGAGAGCTATGTGTTGGTCCTTAAGGCAGTTGACAAAAAAATCCATTTTCATTCTTCCAACTGGCCTCAGAATATAACAGTGGTGATCTTGCCAACAATCCTAGTCAACTAGTAACACTAGCTTTGCTATTACTAGACTAGGAAGGAAGACAAACCAAGGAATGATATAATTCAAAAATAATTTAATTCCATTATTCACAAGGCAAAAATATAAGGGTGACAGAACCGAAGATAAAGATGAGGTAAGGTTTATTATTGCAATTGTTGTACAATTAAGGATATGTTAGGAACAGATAAGTAAGAAGTGTTTTAAAAAGAAGTGATTAGTAACAAATCTCACAGTTAGAATATCATATAGGATAAGGCCAGAACGCCAAAAAGTTCTTAAGTTAGTGATGCAGAATAATTGCCCACGAAATTTTCCATCATGAGAAGAATAGCAGCTGCATTGTGATGCCAGAAGTCTGATAGTTAAGAAAGAACAGCAGAGGATGTGTATAATAGTGTTAATGAAGTGCAGTTCGAAAATTCGTGTTGTTAAAATACATGTGACCACCTCTAGCAGCTCGGCGCATGCGCCTTCCATCATCTCACTCCCACAATTCAAAGACTGTCATATCCAGTTCAAATTTACATTTAATGTTTAAGTGAAGTAAAGGCATTATTGATGTTTCAAGTTAAATAATTCGATTCTGCATATCAGCAGCAATAATTCAGTCAGAAAAGCTGAGTGTCCTTTTTCTTAAATTTTAAGTCGTCAATTGTCGTATCACTTGATCGATGACACCAGTAGCCATCAGCTGTCTCTCCCCCACGCACCCAGTTCCACTTCTCATTGTACACTCACCATACAAAATTCCATTTCTTTTTACCCCTAACATAAAACCTAACGAAATAACTTGATAGTAATTTGAAAACCCTTGCCACCATATGAGTACTAAAACTAAAAAAAATGAGTACTGGAAAATAAACCCACTAATTCATAAAGCCAAGTACAATAATTTTTTTTTTCATTCTTACCTGAAACTTTGATCTTTTAGATGCCCCATCAGTTCTTCCTTTTACTCATTCACACACAGCGCGCAAAATTACCTACGCGCCCATGTTCACTGAACTGTCTTCCATATCTATTTTCACATTAAGTGCTTCAGCCAGGACGTTTGTAGCTTACTGATTGTATATGAATCATGGTGACGTGATAAAAAGTCATAATATGGCTGCGTGCGACAAACGCATTACACGGTCAACATGGCAGAGGTGGGTGGATATCGTCTCCAAATACAAACACCTGAGTTCGACGGGGGATTTGTACATGGGAGCCGATATCCACTTATACCTCACTTGCTGGCCGCGTGGATTAATGCGCCCACTGTAGTCCTGAGTTCTTGTCCTTCGCTGGTTCAAGCCCACAAGATGACGAACTTATTATCAACTAAAAAATTCCCCTTCGGTAACATATATGAAAATATATTATTTCTGAGGTAGAGCGAACTCGATATTAAAGGACGTTTGTAGCTTACTGATTGTATATGAATCACGGTGATGTGATAAAAGTCATAATATGGCTGTGTCGACAAACGCATTACACACGGTCAACATGGCAGAGGTGGGTGGATATCGTCTCCAAATACAAACACCTGAGTTCGACGGGGATTTGTACATGGGAGCCGATATCCACTTATACCTCACTTGCTGGCGCGTGGGTTAATCGTCCACTGTAGTCCTGAGTTCTTGTCCTTCGCTGGTTCGAGCCCACGGGATGACGAACTTATTATCAACTAAAAAATTTCCCTTCGGTACCATATATGAAAATATATTATTTCCGAGGTAGAGCGAATTCGATATTAGAGGACGTTTGTAGCTTACTGATTGTATATGAATCACGGTGATGTGATAAAAAGTCATAATATGGCTGCGTGCGACAAACGCATTACACGGTCAACATGGCAGAGGTGGGTGGATATCGTCTCCAAATACAAACACCTGAGTTCAACGGGGGAGGTAGAGAGAATTGGATATTAAAGAATGGTTGTAGGTTACTGATTATATATATATATATATATATATATATATATATATATATATATATATATATATATATATATATATATATATATATATATATATATATATATATATATATATATATATATATATATATATATATATATATATATATATATATATATATATATATATATATATATATATATATATATATATATATATATGTATATGTATATACTGTATACATGTATATATACATATATACACAAATATATATATACATACATAATATACATACAGTATATACATATATATAAATACATACACACATATAATGTACATATACATTATATATACTGTATATATACATATTGATTGATTAATTGTGGGTTATCTGGCGTCACACTACCAGGGTCACCGACGCCGAATACTAAATGTGATCTTTTCACTTTTATAGTGTTATAAAAATTAAAATTAAAATTCTGCTAAAAATTAAAATTATATATATATATATATAAATATATATATATATATATATATATATATATATATATATATATATATATATATATATATATATATATATATATATATATATATATATATATATATATATATATATATATATATATATATATATATATATATATATATATATATATATATATATATATATATATATATATATATATATATATATTATATATATTTACAAAAAAGACATCTAATAACTAGTGACTGAGTGGAATGCCTTGCAGCAAGAGATTATAGTCATTCAAACATGATGGGATGGTGAAAGTGGGGAAAGTAAGGATGCCATATTTACCATAATGATAGGATTATGTACTAAATATCTGCCATATCTGAGGCATGGTATTACTTCGAAGTTGGAAATGTAACATTACATGGCCTGTGAAATAGAAAAGCCATGAAATATCATATTTCACCTGATAAACTTCCCAATAAATGAACGATACGTGTGGCATAGTAGGTTGTTTACAAACTGTGGTTACCCTTACATGCCTGTAAGTACACTTCTTCTTCTTTAACATGCTTTTTTCCCATTTTTGTATGGGGTAAGCACGATGCCTTCTTTTGAAGGACTTTGATTTGGCTTTGGGGCAGACCGTAGTCTCGGTTGGCTCCCCTGCCTGACATTGCTTACACCCCGGTAGCTTACATACATGTCTTACACCAGTCACCATCGCCCTTTCTCCCAGCAGCGAGAAGTTGTTGCACAGTTAGGTGGACATTTTGAGATGTGTGAGGTGTCTTATGTTTTTAGGAGATGTTGGAGTGGCTTTGTTTGTGTGCGTTTTAGTCTGTAACACCCATTTGCTTTTAAGCAAACCTATCTGTTGATTACATACATAATCCCTAGGGGTGTCTACACGGATAGCAAAGTTTCTGCCTCTCTGACAGGTCAGCTGCAGATTTGAACCCGCGTCACAGACTACACTGACCCACCCTAACCTCCTTGTGCCCCACCCAGGTAAGTTGTAATCCGTTTTCTTCTCAAGGTCATGTGGGAAAGTTTGATGAGGTATTTTACCAGTTGAAAAATTTATAGAAAATAAATATTATGCACCGGTTGTTTACAAATAATTCATAGTGGTAATTTGCTTTTACTATGAAAATGACCTTTTGCCCTTACAGGACTTTATGTATAAATGCCCAGAAAGTTTCTTTCTCTTTCTCTCATCTCCTACCATCCTTATTTGTACTATAATTGTTCCTACCTACTGAAAAAAATAGTGTAATTTACGCTTGTAGGATTTACAAAAAAAAAAATGGTACTTTTACCTACTAATGCCGTCTCCTATGAATACATAAGAATGTCATGAAAACAAGTAGAAGGAAACATCTGGACTCTCATCCACTGTGATAGGGCATTTACACAGAATTACTGATAAACTTCCCCTAAGGGAAAAACGGAAGCCTTGGCAGCATTACCAACGTCGGTGTTTGGAGTAGAACTGTCACTGTCTCAGAGCATTATCGCAAATCTCATCCATGTCCGTCACCAATGATAGCCACACTTAAGAATGTTGTTATAACTCTATAATCTAGCTCAATATGTTGTAGTTCAGTGCTGTACTGACATAGAATAACAGACTTACATATGGTAACAATTTTAAAGCTGGTATTAAGGCAGGAAAAGGCAAACGTATATATATACGTGAATAATCTTTGTGACAAAAAGTAGCCAACCATATATGTATGTGAACAGTCTACGAAGGGTTTAACTACTATATTAAGGTTTTCTATGATAGAGGGTACTAGTTACATCTCCCCAGGGAGGATGATGTGCATTCATGTCTCTAAAAATAGGGAAATGATGATGTGACCTGATTATTCAAAAGCATGAAGCTGTCATTTGGTACGGGACTACCAAGAGGCAAATATAAGGAGCAAATTGCATACTTTCTTTCCACAGAGTTCTGAAATGCAACAGCTTGTAGGACATTCATTTGGGATAGGACCTGCCTAGCACTGTTTCCTGCAGTACAATACAAAACACAGAAATACCAAGAATCCTGACTTTCATTTAGCTCTTCACTGGATGGGTCGATATCGTACTTGCCTAGCACTCTGCTAGGCCCACGTTCGATTCTCCGGCCCGCCAGTGAAGAGTTAGAGGAATTTATTTCTGGTGATAGAAATTCATTTCTCGCTATAACGTGGTTCAGATTCCACAATAAGCTGTAGGTCCCGTTGCTAGGTAACCTATTGGTTCTTAGCCACGTAAAATAAGTCTAATCCTTCGGGCCAGCCCTAGGAGAGCTGTTAATCAGCTCAGTGGTCTGGTTAAACTAAGGTATACTTAACTTTTTTTTCAATTACATTTATCTCAGCCCCTAACAATTCCATTGGATATGAGACATTTACTTTCAATAGTGCTTGGAACTCATGGAGTTACAGGTCCATATCAGGTAACTTTGTGATTTTTATTTTTCTAACTGAAGGTGTTTGTGGTTTGTTATTTCTGGGTTTAGAAAAGAGGTTTGATGATAACAGATCAGATTGACTTTGAAACTTGAAGAAAATTGTCTCCACACTGAAGAGGGAGGATGGCACTCCAAAACTGTTCGTGCTTTCAAATACATCTGTTCTTCAATTTGTGTTTTTTTTTTTTTTGTAAGAAAAGAGGTTTCTTATTGGTCTTTAAACCCTCTTTGGCAAATGAATTTGCTGTTGGTGTTTTATCTCCAACCTTCCTTGTTACATCCAAAAAGTGATTAGCCTTTATGTAAGAATCTTATTACAGAAGGTTTTCATCTGTAATCTGCAGAAGGACAAGACACTGTAGTGCAGAAACTAAGGACACAATAGAAGTATTGTACAACCCAGTTAGACTGGGAGAACATCTGATGTCTCAGGGGAGACAACTACAGATGATGGCCCTTTTAAGGGTCACTTTAATTAAAAGAATTATCTGAAGGTCACTCCAAAGATTTTGAAAGATATCTAATCTTGTTAGTGCTCTGCACTGACTCAATAGCTGACCATGAAAACTTTGTGGTGTAGCTTATTCATGTTGAAAGACATTGTTTTTTATATATACCCTGAGTGCTGGATTTTTTGCATTATCTCCAATTAATTTACATTCTGTATTTAGATTTAATTCACTTTTGGGCTGGGAATCTCCACTTACCTAGGGCTGGGCATTTCTTTGTGAAACCCTTGTTTAAAACTGAGGTGAACCCTAGAATGGATGTACATTTCTTTTTACAAGACCAAGGCATCACACCTTTTCCCAATATTTCAAAAGGCTACGCCTTTTTGTAACACAAACTGAGTTGTTTTATCTTTTCAAGACCTTTCAAGGTTATGTATTTTTCTTACAAAACCTGGGTGGTGTTGTGCCGTTACTGATATTTTTGAAAGTTTTGCCTTAATTTGCAGGACCAAGGTGGTGTCACATCATTTCAAATATTCTTAGGTTATGCATTTTTCACATATATGTAGGTGAGGTTATACATTTTCTTAATATTTTTTATACTTAAGCATTTTTTCAAGGCATAGGTGGCGTTAAATCACTACCCAATATTTTGGGTAATGTGTAATATTTTTGAAGGCTATGCATTTTTCTTGCAAGAACTAGGTGGTTATATATTGTCCTATTTGCATGACCTAAGTACTGTAGTATTACATCTTTTCCAAATACTTTTCTTTCAAGACCTACATGTCACATCTTTTGCTTGCAAAACCTAGGTGGTGTTACTTAGTTTCCTAAAAAATATTTAAAGATTATATTTTTTTGCAAGACCTATGAAGTGTTACATCTCTCCCTAATACTTTGGAAGCTTATACATTTCTCTTGCCCGACTTATCTTTTCCTAATATTTTTTATGCAATTTTTAACACAATTCCTCAATGGAGTCACGTAATTTCCTAATACAGTATACTACAGTAACTTTGAAGGTTCTGCACTTTTTTGCAAAACCTAGGCAGTGTTCATTTTTTCCTTATATTGTTGAAGGTTGTGCATGCTTTCGCACATGATATAAGAGGTGTCACATCTTTCCTAATAATTTTTAAGGTTATGCATATTTCTTGCAAGATGTAAGTGATGCTGCATCTTCTCCAAGGTGGTTAGTACACTTGAATTTCAAGATCTGAGCATAATTTATAGTTTTATTCGAGGTTTTCCATCTTATCCCAACATATGGTCTACAACTGACTTCTAAAGATCTTCTTTTCTACCTGGTATTACAGCACAATTTATCATAGGAGGAATATCCAAATCTGAAACACTGTAACACTGTTGAGATTTTTACCTGAATGAACAGACTAACATTCTCTTGTTTTATGATATACAAATGGAGGGTACATCATGATCCTAAATGTAATGTTGATTTTTGTGGTTCTAAGAACATTCCTATATACCCTTCACACTTGTTATGGCACATGTCCAGTATTGCCTCCTCAGTCAAGTCACACATCTCATTAAAAATCCCTTTTCCATAACTAACAATAAGAGGTGGTCTGATGTCTGCCAACATCTCACTACCATCTTCCATTACGTGGCTGAGCATTTCTAGCTCGATCATAATTTAGCACGAATGAGAATGGCTTTCCTGCCAAATCAATAAATGTCTCCATACCCTATACAAGCTACCTGACTTTGAAAATATTTGGTAAAATTAAAATAGCTATAATTGTCTCATCTTGCAATTGCAACAAGCCACTTTAAGGTTTTGGGTATTTTTTTTTTTACAGTAGTTTGCGGGCCATAGACTCTTTGTCACATCATTCAGTTGGGCAATAAATAACTAAATTTCTTGTGTTGTCAAGTCCTCCACATTTGGTAAAATCATTGCTAAATAAATCTGACACATTGCCCCTTGCGTTGAACGATTCTTCAAGGTTTTCAAGATATCCATGATTACAACTTTTAATTATCTTCTGTGAAGTTCATCAGATTTTGCAAATTTTTCCAAATCTTTGCAAATTTTTCCAAATCTTTTAAATGACATAAAATATTACTAGAATCCCGTGCGCTAGGTTAATTTTTAAATATTTAAAAATAATCAACCTTCAATTACCTATATCTCATATGCTTTGAACCTGGCAGCACACAATTACAGCCAATATCATTGGAGCCTCTCTCTTTTTTCTTACTAGCCAGTGCAATATAAAAGCCTCTCCTTTTCTTTTTGGCCAGTGAATGAAGAAGCTCTCTTTTTTTCTGATTAGCTAGTGCAATGTAGAAGCCTCTCTTTTTCTTATTAGCCAATGCAATGGAGAAGACTCTCTCTTTTTTTTTCTTATTAGCCACTGCAATGTAGAAGCTTCTCTCTATTTCCTACAGCCAGTGCAATGTAGAAGCATCTCTCTTTTTCTTATTAGCCAGTGCAATGCAAAAGCCTCTCTCTATTTTTCTTATTAGACAGAGCAATGTAGAAGCATCTCTCTTTCTTATTAGCCAGTGCAATGCAGAAGCCTCTCTCTCTTTTTCTTATTAGCAAGTGCAATGCAAAAGCCTCTCTCTTTTCCTTATTAGCCAGTGCAATGTAGACGCCTCTCTCTTATTTCTTATTAGTCAGTGCAATGTAGACGCCTCTCTCTTATTTCTTATTAGTCAGTGCAATGTAGACGCCTCTCTCTTATTTCTTATTAGTCAGTGCAATGTAGACGCCTCTCTTATTTCTTATTACCCAGTGCAATGTAGATGCCTCTCTCTTATTTCTTATTAGCCAGTGCAATGTAGACGCCTCTCTCTTATTTCTTATTAGCCAGTGCAATATAGAAGCCTCTGTTTTTTTCTTATTAGTCATTGCATTGTAGAAGGCCCTCTCTTTTTTTATAAGCTCTTGCAATGTAGAATCATTTCTTATAGCCAGTGCAATGTAGAAGCATCTCTCTTTTTTCTTATTAGCCAGTGCAATGTTGAAGCATCTCTTACCTTACTAGCCAGTGCAATGCAGAAGCCTCCATGTCTTTGTTATTAGCTGGTGCAATGTAAAAATCCCTCTCTTTTTTATTATTAGCCAATGCAACGCAGAAGCCTCTCTATTTTTCTTATTAGCCAGTGCAACGTAGAAGCCCCTCTCATTTTTACTTGTTAGCCAGAGCAATAAATAAGCCTCTCTCTTTTTTCACACTAGCCCATGTAATGTACTGTAGAAGCCTCTCTTTTTCTTCTTAGCCAGTCCAATGTAGAAGCCTATCTCAATTTTTATTACCCAGTGCAATCTAAAAAGACTCATTTTTTCTTATTAGCCAGTGCAGAGTAGCAGCCCCCTCTCTTTTTTTTTTCTTATTAGCCAATCCAATAAAAAGCCACTCACTTTTTACTTATTTGCCATTACAATTTTAGAAGCCTTCCTCTTTTTCTTATTAGTAGAAGCTTCTTCATTACCAAAGCCTCTCTCTCTCTTTTTCTTATTAGAATGTGCAATGCAGAAGCCTCTCTTTTTCTTAGTGACCAGTGCAGTGTAGAAGCCTCTCTCTTTTCTTCTTATTAGCCAGTGTAACATAGAAGCCTCTCTTTTTTCTTATTGACCAGTGCAGTGTAGAAGACTTTCTCCTTTTCTTATTAGCTAGTGCAATAAAAGAACCTCTCTTTTTCTTATAGCCAGTGCAATGTAGATGCCTCTCATTTCTTATTACTTAGTGCAATGTAAAATCTCCTCTCTTTTTTTATTGGCCAGTGCAACGTAGAAGCCCTCTCTCTTTCTCTTTTTAGCCAGTGTAATGCAGAAGCCTTTCTCTTTCTTATTAGCCAGTAAAATATAGAAGTCTCTCTCTCTCTTTTTCTTATTAGCCAGTGCAATGCAGAAGCCTCTCTCTCTCTTTCTTATTATACCAGTGGAATGAAGAAGCCTCTCTCTCTTTTTCCTATTAGCCAGTGCAATGTAGAAGCCTTTCTCTGCTTTTTCCTATTAGCCAGTGCAATGTAAAAGCCTCTCTCTCTTTTTCTTATTAGCAAGTGCACTGCAGAAGCATCTCTTTTTCTTATAGCCACTGTATTTGGAAGCATTTATCTTTATTTTTAAAATCTAGTGCATTGTAGAAAACTCTCTGTTTCTTATTAGCCAGTGCATTGTAGAATCCTCTCACTTTTTTTCTTAGTATCCATTGCAATGTAAACGACTTTTTTTTCTTATTAGCCAGTGCATTGTAGACAACACTCTTTTCCTTATTAGCCAGTGCAATGTAGACGCCACTCTCTTTTTTTTCTTAATAGCCTGTGCAATGTAGAAGCCCCTCTCTTTTTTTCTTAATGACCAGCGCAATGTAGACGTCCCTCTCTTTTTTTCTTAATAGCCAGGTCAATATAGTAGCCACTCTCTTTTTTTCTTATTAGCCAGTGCAATGTAGAAGCCACTCTCTTTTTTTCTTAATAGCCAGTGCAATATAGAAGCCTCTCTTTTTTCCTTATTAGCTAGTGCAATGTAGAAGCCACTCTCTTTTTTTCTTATTAGCCAGCGCAATGTAGAAGCCACTCTTTTTTTCTTACTAGCCAGTGCAATGCAGAAGCCACTCTTTTTTTCTTATTAGCCAGTGCAATGTAGAAGCCACTCTCTTTTTTTCTTATTACTAGTGCAACGTAGAAGCCACTCTCCTTTTTCTTATTAGCCTGTGCACCATAGAAGCTACTCTCTTTTTCTTATCAGCCAGTGCAATGTAGAAGCCTCTCTCTTTTTTTCTTATTAGCCAGTGCAATGCAGAAGCCACTTTTTTTCTTATTAGCCAGTGCAATGCAGAAGCCACTCTTTTTTTTCTTATTAGCCAGTGCAATGTAGATGCCATTTTTTTCTTATTACCAGTGCAACACAGAAGCCACTCTCTTTTCTTCTTATTAGCCAGTGCAATGTAGGAGCCACTTTTTTTTTTTTTATTAGCAGTGCAATGTAGCAGGTACTCTCTGTTTCTCTTATCAGCCAGTGCAATGCAGAAGCCACTATCTTTTTTTGTCATTAGCCAGTGCAATGTAGAAGGTACTCTGTTTCTCTTATTAGCCAGTGCAATGCAGAAGCCACTCTCTTTTTTTCTTATTAGACAGTGCAATGTAAAAGTCCCTCTTTTTTTTTCTTAATAGCCAGTGCAATGTAGAAGTCACTCTCTTTTTTTCTTATTAGCCAGTGCAATGTAGAAGCCACTCTCTTTTTTTCTTATTAGCCAGTGCAATGTAGAAGCCACTCTCTTTTTTTTTTATTAGCCAGTGCAATGTGGAAGCCACTCTCTTTTGTTCTTATTAGACAGTGCAATGTAGAAGCCACTCTCTTTTTTTTCTTATTAGCCAGTGCATTATAGAAGCCTCTCTCTTTTATTACTGCCCATTGCAATGTAAAAGCCACTCTTTTCTTCTTATTAGCCAGTGCAATGCAAACCTCTCTCTCTCTCTCTGTCTTTTTCTATGACCCAATGCAATGTAGAAGCCTTTCTCTTTTTTCTTATTAGCTAATGCAATTCAGAAGTCTCTCTCTTTCTCTTACTAGCCAATGCATAATAGAAGCCACTCTTTTTTTATTAGCCAATGCAATATAGAAGCCACTCTTTTCTTTTTATTAGCCAGTGCAATGCAAACCTCTCTCTCTCTCTCTCTTTCTTGTTAGCCAGTGTACTGTAGAATCATCTCTCTCTTATACCCACAGCATTTTGGAAGCCTCTCTCTTTTTTATCAGCTGGTGCAATGCTGAAGCCCCTCTTTCTTTTTCTTAGCCAGAGCAATGTAGAAGCTTCGCTCTTTTCCTTATTAGCCCGTGCAATGTAGAAGCTTCATTCTTTTTCTTATTAGCCAGTACATTGCACATGCATCTCTATTTTTCTGGTATTAGCCAGTGCAATCTAGAAGCCCCCAATTTTTTCCTATTAGATAGTGCAAAGTAAAAGCCCCTCTTTTTTACTCTTATTAGCCAGTGAAATAGTGCAATGTAGAATCTTCTCTTTTTTTATTAGCTGGTGCAATGCAAGCCTCTCTTTTTCTTAGCCAAAGCAATGTAGCAGAAATTTTTTTTTCTTATTAGCCATTAGCCAGTGCAATTTTTCTACCTTGCACTGGCTAATGAGTAAAAAAAAGAGAGGGCTTCTATATTGCACTGGTTAATAAGAAAAGAAGAGAGTGGCTTCTATGTTTCACTGGCTAATAAGGAAAAGAGAGAGGCTTCTACATTGCACTGGCTAACAAGAAAAAGAGAGGCTTCTACATTGCACTGGCTAAAAAGAAAAGGAGAGAGATGCTTCTACATTGCACTGGCTAATAAGAAAAAAGAGGTTTCTACATAGCACTGGCTAATAAGAAAAAGAGAGAAGCTTGTACATTGCACTGGCTAATAAGAAAAAGAGATAAGCTTGTACATTGCACTAGCTAATAAGAAAAAGAGAGAGGCTTCTGCATTGGACTGGCTAATAAGAAAAAGAGAGGGGCTTCTACATTGCGCTGGCTAATAAAAAAAAGAGAGAGGCTTTTACATTGCACTGGCTAATAAGAAAATGAGAGGGCCTTCTACATTGCACTGGCTAATAAGAAAAAGAGAGAGGCTTCTACATTGCACTGGCTAATAAGAAAAAGAGAGAGGCTTCTATATTGCACTGGCTAATAAGAAAAGGAGAGGGGCTTCTACATTGCACTGGCTAATAAGAAAAAGAGAGAGGCTTCTACATGGCACTGGCTAATAAGAAAAGAGAGAAACTACTCTGTATTGTACTAGTTACTAAGAAAAGATAGAGACTTGCCTTGCATGGGGTAATAAGAAAAAAAAAAAGGTGCTTCTACACTGCACTGGCTGATAAGAAAACAGAGGCTTCTACGTTGCGCTAGGTAATGAGAAAAAAGGAAATGCTTCTACATTGCACTCTCTATCTTATTAACCAGTGCAACACAGAAGCCCCTCTTTTTCCTATTAGCCAGTGCAATGTATAAGCCTCACTCTTTTTCATATTGGCCAGTGCAATGTAGAAGCATCTCTCTTTTTTCCTTATTAGCCAGTGCAATACAGAAGCCCTCTTTTTTATTTATTAGCCAGTGCAATGTAGAAGCCTCTATCTCTTTATCTTCTTAGACACTGCAATGTGGAAGCCTCTCCCTTTTTCTCTTATTAGCCAGTGCAGTATATAGGCCTCTCTCTTTCTCTTATTAGCCAAAGCAACATAAGAGCCCTCTTTCTTTTCTTATTAGCTAGTGCAATTTAGAAGCCTCGTCTTTTCTTCTTACTCGAAAGTGCAATGCAGAAGACTCTATCTCTCTTGTTTTATTACTAGCTAGTGCAATGCAGAAGCCTCTCTCTCTTTTTCTTATTAGCCTGTGCAATATAGAAGTATCTCTCTCTTTCTCTTATTAGCCAGTGCAATGTAGAAGCATCTCTCTCTTTTATTCTTATTTGCCAGTGCAGTGTAAAAGCCCATCTCTTTCTTATTAGCCTATGCAATGCAGAAGCCTCTCTCTTTCTTCCTTATTGACCAGTGCAGTGTAAAAGCCTCTCTTTTTTCCTTATTGACCAGTGCAGTGTAGAAGCCTCTCTTTTTCTTATTAGCCAGTGCAATGTAGAAGTCTCTCTCTTTTTTCCTGACTGACCAGTGCCCATGTAAAAGCCTCTCCCTTTTTCTTATCAGCCAGTGCAATGTAGAAGCATCTTTTTTTATTTTCTTATTAGCCATTGCAATGTAGAAGGTTCTCTCTTCCTCTTATTGGTGGAACGTAAAAGCCTCTCCATTTTTTCTTATTAGTCTGTACAATGTAGAAGCCTCTCTACTTTCTTATCAGCCAGTGCAATGCAGAAATCCCTCTCTTTTTTCTTATTAGCCAGTGAAATGCAGATGACTATCTTTTTTTTATTATACAGTGCAATGCACAAGCCTCCCTCTTTTCTTCTTATAGGCCAGTGTAATGTAGAAGTTCATCTTTTATTTTTTTAACCAGTGCAATGTAAAAGACTCTCTCTTTCTTCTTATTAGCCATTGAAATGTATAAGCCCTTCTCTCTTTTTTTCTATTGGTCAGTATAATGCAGTAAAAAGAACATACATCTCTCAACTTATCTTCAAGTACTATTGTAGCATCTCTTATAATTTTGTTAACAGGTATGATAACAAAATAAATGAAATAGTATTCCATTACTGAAAACATAATGTACAAAAATGTAAATACTTAAGAAATGTGCCTCCATGCTACCATTCATGGTTAGATTCAATACCACCTTGTGATGTCTGCTGTCAGTATCAAATCACACACAAAAAAAATAAATAAAAAATGATTATACCTTTTATCACATCTTTTAGTGGCCTACATGGTTTCCATTGCACAGTAAGATCTCATAGAATCTTCTTTTCCAGCAGGTATTTGCAAGTCATCATCTGGGGGACATTTTGGGTTTTATTCCTACTCTCATTAAACTTTTATAGTGTTCTTGATATCCTATTCAGCCTTTTGTGAATTACTTAGCTATTTGATACAACTTCTTCATCGACTTCCTTGACATATTCTTTTGTCTGTAACTAAGCTTTAACACACATTTCTTCATTCACCAACCAAATTTGATAGAACATAAGAATGAGGATTCTCCCTTTGTTTTCATGCTCAACAGAATTAATTCTGCCAGTCTTGTATACATACTATTTTGGTCACTAATTCACTGAATATGAGACTCTTCCTCATTTTATCAAGCAACCTTATGGCACATGTCAAACAATTATTCCCCACATTTTCTTATGGAAATTAGCCATCCTCATACACTTCATAAACTCAGGAACTCTCGTTTATTACCTGGTTTTGGAATTTCCTCCTAGTCTCTGTTATTCTTATTCATATAATCTTCCTTGCTCTAAGATGTGGATCTATCACTTTCTCTGAGAATAGGCGCTAAGCTCCTAGTAACTGTGCTTCTTGCTGGGGAATCAGAGATCAGTTTAGAAAAATACCCTGAAACTTAAAACACAGCTGTGGCCAGCTTGACCAAACTTACAAAGGTGGTCACAATCAAGTTGAGCCTGGCTGTAGATATTTCATAGAGGATTTGGGCAACTGATTAATCTGGGCAGATATTGATGATGCTAGGAGACCATGAGCATTCTTAGAAAACTTGGGGGTTTCTGCAGAACCATGTAGTCCAGTGTATCTTCCTCCTGCTTTCCCCGTGTAACAGGCTGGACTTAACTTTGGACTGAGAGAGACACTGCTTCACTCTGCCTCTAGACCGAGGCTGCCTCCAAAAACAGATCTATATCAACAAAAAATTTAAACAGCACCTAACAAGTTTAGTTCACCTCCACAATGGATGGTGTGGTGAAATCCATACTTAATTTGGCAAACATAAATCAGCAGGGGTCCCTAACTCTCAGGATGGGGTCTATGCATTAAGGGGAGTGCAGACCTCAATACTTTTTCGGCTAAGTCATCTACTGGATATTTAAGACAATTTTCAGCTGTTGTTCTAGATGTATGATATAGTCCGTTCAGAAAATAATCCTCTGGATGAATGTCTCAAATATACCAAATATCATCCCAGGAGTATACAGATTATGTGTCTATATCTACTGTCACTCAATAAATGATCTGAAATATATTTGTCTTGGTACTAGTACGAAAACAACAAAGAAATTAAATGAGATTCAGTTCAGCTAGAAGAGCAATGCATCCTACAGACTCACTTTGTGACCGTGTTTTATTATAAAAATATAAAAACTGTCATTTCAGGTAAACCGTACAGTTTTATTCCCTGTCAATGCATTTCAAGGTTCTTTAGATTTGTATTTAAACCTGAATGATGATACACTGTGAACTACTCCAATTGTAAGGGCCTTAACTGCCATCAAGAAAAAACCTCAGAGAGGAATTCTACATACGTTGTACTGATATCTGGATGTTTTGAAATGACGTCCCAAGTACTTCTTTTATTGCATAAAAGGTTATGCTTAGTTGGCGCTGTTGGAACATGATTTGCATCATCGCAAAAAGTCCTCACCTGTTGGAAAAATATAATACTCTGTAATCACTGGCATGCAGTATTATAGAAAGCCCACTTATCTTTTAAAAAAAATTCCCAAAAATAGATAACTATCAAGTTTACAATATTGTGTACGGAAGGATCAGATAAACTAATAAGAATAATGAAGTTATAGCAACATTTTCTTACTCTGTACATGAAAATTTAATTTGGTACCAAGAGAGTAACTTACTAGATATATGCCCTGGGTTTCACTCAACAAAAACATATATACAGTACATACATACTGTACAGTATGTATATGTATATATATATATATATATATATATATATATATATATATATATATATATATATATATATATATATATATATATATATTGTGTCCAAGTACCTGGTTACTACACCATTAATCACAGAATTCAAAATTTTACCTCACTTCAGCCAGATACCTGAACTCTCATAACAATAAAACTAAGACTGAGTACTCTAAAGGCAACTGAGATCCCTTAAAACGCTTATTAATCACATGGAAGATCAAACTAAGTTTATCAAAACAAGTGTGAGGGCATCACTCCATCAAGCAACATTAAATGTTTCCCTGGTCTAAATTCACTTCAGCAAAACTAAAGGAACAAAACATGTTTATCACTTTGCCTTATGCACACAATTAACCCCATAAAAAAAATTTTTAAATTCAAATTTTATAATTAGAATTCACAATCTGAAAAAATTTACTATTACTTGAAAAAACACAAAGTTTAATTAATTCTTGAGGTAAATTACAAAGCTTAATTTATCAAGAAATTGAATTAATCACGCAAAATTTAAACTATTCAGAAATACTTCTGATTTGAAAAGAAAATTGACGTAATAAAAATTTAATCAAGTATGCAATGTTAAATTATCAAGACATATTTAAAATGCTAAGTAAATAAATCACCACTATATAAAATATGAAAAATTAAGAGATTGCAAACAATAATACACAAAAGATTTACCAAAACAATTTCCCTAAGGCAAAACTCCCTTAATATACCTTATTATACCAAGGTAATAATAGGTAAAATTCACTTTCCCTTACACAAGCTTGTGAAAACTTTCACACAATTTACTCCAAATGGAGCTGCTTGAGATTCACAAAACACTTTTGATAGGCGCCGTTACAAATATATACACTTGTTACCATTACTATCATTAGCAGATCTCAAAAGCTAAGATTAATATCAATGACCACACAAATATTTTACATTAACTTCTCTCTTGAGAAGAAAGAGAGAGAGAGAGGGGGGAAACCACATGAAAGGTCTCTGAAATCAGAATGAGCAAATTTTATTATTCCAGCTAGAAATGAAACAATCAGATGATGTCATTATTAACCCTCTCTCTCGTACTAGGTATCATGGGCTTCTCATAGAAGCCAGCCCTAAAACCATGCATATCTTTTTAATAACTCGATATAGTGTCCCCAAAATTTATCCAACCCATAGCCTGTTTTCTCTACTTGACCTCTATAAATTAGAGAAAACATTTCTCCCCAAAATAAATCCATAATCTACTCCCGAAAATAATATTCAAAACTACGCCAAAAATTCGGCCTCTCTCTGGCAAGACTAGCTTATTTTGCCAAAGTGTTTCCCAGGTGAAAGCAGCCTCTCGCTATTTGCTGGCTTTGTTTCCACTCACGTGTTTGTAACGCTGTCACAAAGTCATCCCAAGGATCGAAGTCGCCCTACATCCCCAAATTTGATTAAGAAGTAATTGGTGCTCCTCCCTCAGATCCGTTAAATCATTTTCCTGACTTTGAGGAACAAAATTTTCACTGTAATCCATATTTGTAAAAAAAAAAAAAAAAAAAAAAAAAAAAAAGTCAGTCAGTCATCGTACAATAAGCTAGCTGTGTTTAATTGTGTTGAAATCAAGAACATCCCTCTGAACTGTAATTCATAATGATGCCAGTTAGTTACCTGCTAATGAATTACTCTGTATTTCTAATTTAGCAGAAATAAATCCTTTATGAAGTCTCATATATATGGTAATATTGTTCTATGTAAAACAAAAATGCAGAAAAATACAAAATTACTTTGAGAACCATAAAATATAAATTTGAAATATTCTTAGGATATGGCAACATTATCATACAGGGGTATTATATTGTGGTCCCGGTACATTTACAGTCTCACTAACGAACTTTCTTGATAGTAAATATAGGAGACATATATATATATATATATATATATATATATATATATATATATATATATATATATATATATATATATATATATATATATATATATATATATATATATATATATATATATATATATATATATATATATATATATATATATATATATATACACATATACACACACACACACACCGGTAGGGTCTATGCACATGTGCGTGCACACACACACACACACAATATATATATAGCAAATATATGTATATATAATGTTTGTGTGGTGTACATATGTGCAAGCGCATGTCATGTGTTATGTCCACATATCCAAAATGTACAGCAAAAATTTTCACACTGTATGAAGGAGTCTGGATTATGGGAAAATGAGTACAGTTATGTCAGTCAGAAGGGCGTCAACATCAGCGTTTTGGTTTCTCTACTATCTATTTCTATATTCATTGGTTTTCTGAAGGTTCACGTACTGACTAATATTTGCTTAAACAATTGAAACTTGCCATATATAACTGAATATGTTTCACTGATATTATCTGTATAATCATATTACATTTAAAAATTACAAGTAAATTATAAGTGAGTACATATTATAAAATATGTAGGTTAATGCGTACTTACGTAATCATTCTTATGTAAAAGAAAAAATGTGAATATGTACTCAGTGTGCCCAGCAGTAATTGTCTAGTGTCCATCTTCAACATGTAAAGCAAAGAATTTCATAAGTAATACAAGAGGAGTCACTTCTTACCATATCAGGAACAGTGTTTTATTCCCTTCATATACAGTGTATATATATATATATATATAATATATATATATATATATATATATATATATATATATATATATATATATATATATATATATATATTATATATATATATATATATATATATATATATATATATATATATATATATATATATATATATATATATATATTATATATATATATATATATATATATATATATATATATATATATATATATATATATATATACACACACACATACATACATATATATCTATATATATATTATATATATAATATACTATATTATATATATATATATATATATATATATATATATATATATATATATATATATATACATACATACAGGTAGTCGTCGACTTACGACCTATGCAACTTACGACTGACCGACTTTACGACTTGCTACGACAATATATAATATTTAATTTTATATTTTGCTAAAATACGTCGAGCGCGCGTACGATACTTTTTCCCACTACCGGCAGCGCGCTCATATCCGAGAGATGCTCAGCTTTTGGCAGCATTCAGTGTGTTTGTCTCGTTCGAAAATGGTAAATGATTCATATTTTTGTAATGTATTTTGTATTTCTATTTTTTGCAAATAAATCAAATGTAATAACAAATTACCGTATTTGATGGCTTATAATACGCATGTCTGCATAGGATGCACCCCAATTTCAGCAGGACATTGAGGGGAAAAAAAATGTTTCCTAGCCTATACTCATATGATTTTGGTAAGTAAAAACTGTAGTATTAGGTTATCATATACATATTGTTTCTTACCAACAGAATCAACAAAAACATTAATAAAGAAGTTATTTACCATATTTATATTTATCAAAATATGCATTATACAATCAGCCATTTACTGCGCGTATGTTGTCTTGCTGAAAGCAACAGAAGGTTTCAATACAAAAATTCATTAATAAAGATGTTTCTTACCGGTAGAATCAACAAAAACATTAATAAAGATGTTACCTACGGTAATATATGTTATATACATCCATTATATATTATAAAAGTATGCAATAAAGGGGTAAAATCCAATAAATAAAAATGTTTCCTATGTAACGGCTCGAGTCTCGTGAGCAACTGAACAAAGCCATGTTATTATTCTTAAAAGAGAATGCTAGCACAAGTTACGAAGTATCAACTCAACGAAGCCTTGTTATTATGCCTAAAGAGAATGGTAGCAGGAATTGTCAACCACCAATTGATCGAAGCCATGTTATGCGTAAAGAGAATGTTAGCAAGAATTGCCAACTACCAACTGAACGAAGCCTTGTTATCCGTAAAGCTCTCGAGATAATCACCAATTGGTGGCAGCACATGTACTGTAAGTCTGTAAATGTGGAATGTGGCGATCCTCTGTAGACGACGATAATGATATTAACACATTTTAATGAAAATATCGATAATAACGTAGATATTGATTACATTACTAGCAGTAGTAATTGCGGTGATGGTAAGTGTGATAATGATAAATAATTATAATAAACTTTGTTTTTTAATAGGTTATTAGGATAACACCGAATGTTAGGCTAGGCTACATCATCTACGTGACGTTTCATGTATAATTTCGGCCAAAATTCTTAAATTTTGAGCCTACATTATGTACATAGGATGCAGGGGGATTTTTTAGGCCATTTAAGTGCGTCTTATACGCCATCAAATACGGTATGAATTTAACCTAGCTAATCAGAATTTCAATGAAACCCACTGCTCTTAGCTACACAAGTGGCAGTACTGACACGTCTTTCGGCGCGTAGATGTACCTTTCAAACCCCAGTGAACATCATTCAGACGGTGTAAATCAAACCTATAAATAAATAAAAGTAAATAATACGTCATACGTATAGCCAATTGGCAATGCAAATGGCGGATAAGAAAATGTAAACAGACCAAACAGATGGTTTGAATGCCTACAATAAAAATGTTAAATACAGTAATAAAAGTAAGTATTAATCAAGGAGTTCAAGCATGATAAAATTTCATATGCTAAACGTAATAACAGGTACTATACATGCACATTTTTGGGATAATATAAAATGTATATGTAGGCTAGTCAGTTGTCTATGAAAATGTAAACAAAAAAATACGTACATGTACACTCGGCAAGAAAAGTGAAGATACAGTTTTCTTTAGATTTCGTTCATCGAATTTTAATTTTTTTCTTGCAGAAAACACATAATCTCGGTAAATTTACTTTAGAATATGAGAATACAATGCAAATTATATCATATATGTTAAATCTGCAAAACAAAAACGTTCAGATACTTAAAAACACCATGCATGTCCGAAGTAATCAGAATTTCTCAGATGACTTCGTTCATAGAGATCTAAAAGAAAGTGTGTGGATATCTCGGTGTAGTACTGTTTATCAGAAAGGCAATATTTACTCGTTTTCCGTTATGAACAGGCTTATTATTGCATCATCATACGAGTTAATGATAATTTCTTTAATTTTTACACATTCATATTTGTATTTCACGGTGTTAAAGGTCAGCTGGAATTAATGGCAGTAAATGTTGTGACAGCTAGGGCAGGTTGACCCAATCTATTTAAATCCGCAAGAGCGTTCTCTATGATGTGCGGAGTACCGCGATAACTTCCGCGGGAAAACACAAGTAACTGGATGTTTCTTAACGTTGCCATAGTCTCTCTCTCTCTCTCTCTCTCTCCATTGCTAAAACATACTATACAAATATAGTATCGCTCAATCTCTAAAAGAAAAAAAAATAATGAAATGAGTAGCTCTACATATAGGCCTAGGCTTACACAACAGCAACTCTCTCTCTCTCTCTCATCGTAACATTGCATTCGTTCCTTTATTGTTCCCCACGTTGCTCAAATTTAACTCTTGATTTCACTATGGAAGATCGCGTTTCCAATTATGCAAGCATTCCATTCATTGCGGTGTCATAAATTCATTTGTATAAGGTTAATTGGTAGGTTACGTCGAAAAATGTTTATTTTGCTCAGAACTGTCGCTGCAGATTACAACTTGAATGAATACTATAAAGCTTACTACTGCATTTAAGTATCAATGATGTCAGAATCGTAGAATATGATTGAAAGTTATAGGAGGTCAAGCAAAAAACCAACACACTAAGACAGAAGCTCCTCCCCTTTCTAAAGTTGCCAGATGTCGCATTATTGAGCAATATACTGTATGTCCGAAGATTTTAAAAAACTGTATCTTCACTTTCCTTGCCGAGTGTACATGTATGTGTGTTTGAATATGGTAAAAAGGATAAAAAGACTGCTCAAACATGATTAAATTTACAGTATTCAATATGCTAAAAAAAAGACAGTACAGTATACAGTACATACTTAGGATATAAAATATGATGGATAATACTGTATACGGTAGGTACAGAATACATGTACATACTCTTATGTGGTTGGTCGACTTACGACGAGATCGACTTACGACCGCTCTGTCAGAACCTAATGCCGTAAAGTAAGTCGACTACCTATATATATATATTTGTGTATATATATATATATATATATATATATATATATATATATATATTTATATATATATATATATATATATATATATATATATATATATATATATATATATATATATATATATATGTGTGTGCCTATGCAGATGAGCACACACAAACACATATATATATATATATATATATATATATATATATATATATATATATATATATATATATATATATATATATATATATATATATATATATATACTGTATAAATAGTAAACCCCTGGATTCGCATTCTCACAATTCGAGGACTCACGTATTCGTGGTATTTTTTCACTGAGAAATATTCACTAAAAATACTATGTGTTCATCTCATTTTCATGCCTAAATGCACTTTTTGCGATAAGGCTATTAAAATGCTCAGGTAATGCTTGAGTTACGATAATTCACCTTATGATAATTCAATTTTGCAATGGGGTAAGCAATTAATACTTTATACCACAATATTATTTGTAAAATATTTATAAATTTTGCGCAGGCAGCAGCGTAATCAGGCAGTGAGAGAGACCAAATTGCAATAGACAACTTTTCCTCCATCTTTTTACCCCATCTTCTAGTTAAAAAAATAGAGGACAATGATTAAAGTGTTGTTAGTAACGTTATACTCTTGTGTAAATGCGTACAGCCATAAACAACCGACCAAGAAACTGTTGTTTTGCTTTTAACCGAATCGGATAACAAAAGCCTTTTACCTGGTATTTCAACCATCGTACAGTAATAAACAATTACCGTATGTTATGGCACAATTGACGTTAAGTAGAATAGGACTGATATATTTTTACATTACACCCTTATTCAGTATGGATAAAAGATCGGCAAGGAAATATACTGCTAAATTTAAGCTGCAAATTGTAGCTGAAGCTGAGAAAACAATGTTCAGGCTGCTAATGACTATACTGTAAATTATCGTGCAACATGGATTAAACACAATCATAATTAAAATGGGAGAGAAAGTATTTTAATCAAAACTACTGTGCATGAAAGAACACACTGCTGTTACTTTTACGCCGATAAACAATAAATAAGTAAAGCTTGTATTATGATGAAGTCAAGTGAAAATAGCGAACGGAATCTTGAAATTTTTTTTACACAAAACAAATGCCCCCAAAACGGCCATCGTCATCCTGTACATCTACTAATGAAAATATATGAATTACAGGTATTCCCCTACTTACGATGGGGTTAGGTTCCAAAAAAACAATCGTTTGTTGAAAAAATCGTAACTCGAATATGGCCTAGCCTACACTAGGGTAATCAGTACCATCTATACATATATGGTAGCCTAGCCTACACTACACAGTATACTTTATACATATATGGTATAGTAATTATTAGTGTCAGCTAATTCTGCAGGTTCAATGCAGATTGACATGATAAGTCAGTATAAAGAGAAATTGAATAACAAACAAGGCCTAGCCTGCACTTTCGCATATCATATATGGTAGACTAGCCTACATTATACTGTATTCTATTTTCACATAACACCATATTATACAAACGTCAAAATAACGAATGTGCATCTTTTCCATGGATCTTTTAAGAAGTTATGCTTTACTACACTGTATCCAGTTGTAAATATTCTTATATATTGCTTTTGCATTATAAATTCTGATCATAGCGATCAAATGTTTTGGTTTGGGAATCGATCACGAGGTCTATTTCGCTGCATTTAACTCAGTTCAGGGGCATTTCTTGCTTCTAGTTAGCGTAAATGAATCTCTAGATACTTTATTTATAAGGGACATATACATTTTTCGTTATACGAAGTGTTTTTAAGTCGAAATATAACTTAAAAATGTCTCGTGAAATTAATTTAGCTATTTTTTCGTTAATAGATGACGTTGGCGGCATGTTTGTTTTGTGTAAAAAAAAATCAACATTCCATTCACTATTTTCTCTTGATTTTATCATCATACTACGAGCTTTTATCGCCGTGAAAACAGCAGTAATATGTGTTCTTTCATGCCCAGTAGTTTTGATTAAAATACTTTCCAATTTTATTTGCGGTTAAGTTTCATCCATGTTGCTAATGCACGATAATTTATAGTCATTAGCAGCTTGAACATTGTTTTCTCAGCTTCAGCTACAACTTGCAGCTTAAATTTACTGTAGCAGTATATTTCCTTGCCGATCTTTTCTACAAACCGGATAAGGGTATAGTGTAAAAATATATCAGGATTTAACGTCATTTTTAACATAACTACGGTTGTTTTTGTTGTTGTTGTGGTTTCCCAGACTCTGTTATGCCAGGAAGCCTGCACCGCGCAAGAAGGACACCATGCTTACTGGATCCGACCATAACTGTGGTAGTATGGATGTTGTGTTGTTGTCTAAGGGCAATCTACTAAGAGATGTGTAATTGTGTGGGGACTAACTTGGCAGAGTGGACATATGTCTGTTTGGGTGTTGTCTATGCGGTGTTTGTAGGTGTTTAGTGATTGGTGATGACCACAGCGAAGTCGAGTCAGGTGTACTCTCTCCAATCTTGAGAGCTGTGTTTCTGTGCTGCTTATGTTGGGTGGGGGGGTGCCGAGTATTTTGTTGTTGGGAAGGTTATTAACCCTTAAACGCCTGTTGGACGTAGCAAACGTTGACTAAAATTGTCTGTTGAATGCTGAGTGGACGTAGCAAACGTCGACTACAAAAAATTTCAACCTTCGGTCAACTTTGACTCGACCGAAATGGTCGAAAAACGCAATTGTAAGCTAAAACTCTTACATTCTAGTAATATTCAATCATGTACCTTCATTTTGCAACAAATTGGAAGTCTCTATCACAATATTTCAATTTATGGTGAATTTTTGAAAAAAATTTTTTTCTTACGCACGTGGTGGTAACTTGGCCGAAAATTTCAGAAATTCTTTCGTCATTTTGTCGTAATTTTGCACTACAACAGAAAATCTCATAGTTGTAGCTTTATCAGTTTTGAAAGCCGTTATATAAATAAAGTTTTATATTGAAAATGAAATGGTAAAAAAACGCAATTGTAAGCTAAAATTTCATTCTAGTAATATTCAATACAACCTTCATTTTGCAACAAAAAATAACAATATTTCGATTTATGGTTGTAGCTTTTTTTACGTCCGCTAAAATTCTTTTTGAAATATTTTCTGTTTTATATTAGTCGTTATAAATCATGTGCGCAATTTCATGTAGAATACAACAGAAAATAACTCATGGTTTCAATCAGTTTTGGTCATATAAATCACGATAACTGCCAAAATTTCAACCTTCAGTCAACTTTAACTCGACCGAAATGGTAAAAACGCAATTATAAGCTAAAACTCTTACATTCTAGTAATATTCAATCATGTACCTTCATTTTGCAACAAACTGGAAGTCTCTAGCACAATATTTCGATTTATGGTGAATTTCTAAAAAAAAAAATTTTTTCCTTACGTCTGTGCTTGCTTAACTCGGCCGACATCTCAGAAATTCTTTCGTCATGTTGTCGTAATGTTTGCATCGTTTTACATTAGTCGTTACATAAACTTTTATATATGAAAATGTGTGCAATTTCATGTAGAATACAAAAGAAACTAGCTCCTGGTTGTAGCTTTTATCAGTTTTGAAATATTTTCACATAAATCACGATAACTGCCAAAATTTCAACCTTCAGTCAACTTTAACTCGACCTGAAATGGTCAAAAAAACGCAATTGTAAGCTAAAACTCTTACATGCTAGTAATATTCAATCGTTTACCTTCATTTTGCAATAAATTGGAAGTCTCTAGCACAATATTTCGATTTATGGTGAATTTTTTAAAAACATTTTCCTTACGTCTCTTGTGTAACTCTGCCGATCATCTCAGAAATTCTTTCGTCTCGTTGTCGTAATATTTGCACCATTTTATATTAGTCGATACATAAAGTTTTATATATGAAAATGTGCGCAATTTCATTTACAATACAACAAAAAATAACTCATGGTTGTAGCTTTTATCAGTTTTGAAATATTTTCATATAAATCACGATAAATAGAAAAAATTCGACTTTCGGTCATCTTTAACTCGACCGAAATGGTCGAAAACTGCAACTGTAAGCTAAAACACTTACAGTCTAGTAATATTCAATCAATTAGCTTCATTTTTCAACAAACGGGAAGTTTCTAGCACAATATTTCGATTTATGGTGAAAAAAAAAAAAATAAATAAATAAATAAATAAATTTTACGTCCCTGTTATTTTAATTCATGCATCATTTTGTGATAATATTTTCTGTGTTGCTTTGATCGTTTTAAAATTTGTTATATACCAAAATCATCGCAATTTAGTGTACAATACAACTAAAAAAAATTAAGTCATAAGCTTTAACCGTTTTGCTTACAGCACGATTTGTATACAATTATATACAAGTTTTTTTTTCGCTGTCATATATTCCAATATTTATATATAATAATGGTAATTTTTTTCATTTCTGATGGTTGCATACTAAACTTCAGGCAATGACAAAAAAATGAGCCAAAAATGAACTCTTAATCTTAAAAACTAAGCGTGCTGTGATTTTTGAAAAACTTTTTTCCGCTTCGGCGCTAACTCACTGAACGCCGCGGCATACGGGAGACGTTTTTTTGTAAATAGGGCTTTGGCGTTAAAGGGTTAAGTGCTTGTCTGGTGAGGTGAGTATGGATGTGCTTTTTGTTTTGTGTGATGTTTGTGGGTGGTGGTATAGAATTCAAGATATTTGTATAGTGTTTGTGTGGTGTATTCGCTATTTGCCTGTGTGTTGGAGGGTGGTCGTGAAGGTAACAGCATGGGCTGTTTGTGTTGTTTATGACCGATGCCAAGAATTGTGCGTCTCTCATGTCTAACTACGGTAATTGTGTATTACCGTTCGATGGTTGAAATACAAGCAAAACAGTTGTTATCCAATTCGGTTATTAGCAAAACAGTTTCTCGTTCGGTTGTTTATGGCTGTACGCATTTTCGCAAGAGTATAAGGTTACTAACAATACTTTTATCATTCTCTTACTTTTTTAACTAGAAGATTGAATAAAGAGATGGAGAAAAGAAGTTGGTCTATTGTAAGCTGGTCTCTCTTGCTGCCTGATTCTACGGCAACTGTGCCCGCTCGAAATTTAAAAATATTTTCTAAATATTGTCGTACCGGTATTAATTGCTAACTCCATCGTAAACTTGAATTATCGTCACTCGTGCACTACCTGTATTTACAAACGCACAAAAATTGCAAACGAACACTGACCATTTTGACTTCCGACACAACGAGAGCAAGTGAGGCCAGCTCATTGAATTAATGTACCTATTCCAGCCTCTCGGGCCAATGTATCGTACACCGTACCCTGCCTGATTGTACGATGTTGCCTGCGCCAGTTACCCACGAAATTTAAAAATACGTATTTTCAAAATATTGTCGTATGGATATTAATTGCTAACCCCATCGTAAAAGCGAATTATCGTAAGTCGAATTATCGTAACTCGAGCACTACCTGTAATTTCACGAGACGTATTTTAACTATATTTCGCCTTAAAAACACTTTGTATAACGAAAAATAACCTTGCCCCATATAAATAAAGTATCTAGAAATACATTTACACTAACTAGAAGCAAGAAAAGTGCTCAGAACTGCGTTAAATGCGGCAAAATAAACACCACGTAAACATTTCCAAACCAAAACATTGATCGCTGTGATTACAATTGATAATACAAAAGCAAAATAAGAATATATACAATATTACTGGATAAAGTGAATTAAGGCATAACATTTTAAAAGATCCATGGAAGAGATGCATATTCGTTATGTTGACATTTGTATAATATGATATGTAAATATAGAGGAGATTATAATGTAGGCTACGCTACTGTGAATGTAGGCTACGCTACTGTGTATGTAAACAATATACCGTAGTGTAGGCTATGCTAATTCTTGTTTGTTATTCAATTTCTCTTTGTATTGAATTATCATAAGACACTTTGCATGAACCTACAGAATTAGCTGATATTAATAATTACTATACCGTGTATGTAAAGAGTATATTTTATAGTGTAGGCTAGGCTACCATATAGTACATGGCACAGAATACCCTAGTGTAGGCTAGGCTATGTTCGAGATAAGTTTTGGTATTTCGTGTGTTTTTTCCAAAAAACGATGGGTTTCTTTTGGAACCTAACCCCATCATAAGTAGGATAATACCTGTATAAGCGTTTTTAGTTTGTTTTGTGTGTGTTTGAACTATCAAAATAGGCACTTCCAAGTGTTTTTAGAAGGGTTCTAAGTATTCACGGGTTTTAGCTTTCTGCAGGGGGGGTGGTACGCATCCCCCGAGAGTATAGGGGTTTACTGTATACATATATATATGATGGAGAAAGAAACAAAGATTAACTCTTTGTTCCATTTACTGGGAACACAACACCACAGCTGTTCCATCATTTGTCGTGACCTCTTCAAAGTGTACCACATTTTTTTTTTTTTTTTTTTTTTTTTTTTTAGCTGGCCTTGTGCCAGCATGGGCTCCTGCTCCTAGAGCAGCCCGTAGAAACACGCTACATTTTCTTTGCGTACTCATGTTTTATTACATGGTGAAGACGGAATTGTAGTGTCCAAAAACATTAATAAATACATTTAAATACAATACAATCAATACAATCAAATTAAAGTACAAAAATGATTTTAACTGAATTTAAGTTGCACAAAAATAATACATTACGTAAATATTTACAATAACCAAAAATTTTGTTTTTAGATCAACCATAATGGAAACAAATCCCACGTGTGCTGATTGTTTGGCAACAAACAAATTTAAATAGAGGTGCGGGGATATGGATTACAGGGAAAGGATGAAGGGTATGGGACGGAGAGAGAGAGAGAGAGAGAGAGAGAGACGTGATTCAAGAAATGTTGTTGTCATTATTTGAGTTATTTGCTGTTTCGGTGTTGGATGATATTGGCCGCTTACAAGATGGGAGCGATCATTCTGCTTCCAGGTGGCAGTTCAGGGTCAGTCTTTGTAATAAAATGCAGACTGATTCTGCTATGATTAGCCGGTGGAGACTTTGCTCCATGCAGATGAGGTTGGTATTCTCCACTAGTTCCTGAGACGTCGGTTTTCGATTGTGATGATCAACGTAGTGTTGATGGATGGCTCCTTTTTTACGATGGGCCTGTAGATGTCTTTTTAATGTTGTAGAAGTATGTGCAACGTACATTTTTTCAGAGGACTGGCACATTCTCTCATGGCAAGTAAAACGGCAAATGATGTTGGCCCCGTCTTCTTTATTTTGGTTCTGGTTGTTGTTGTTCCTCATTACGAAGGAAGCAGTCAAATTAGGTTTGCAATAGATGCGAACTTGAGCCCATTCGAAGGGGGCTTTGGGCATTTTCCCTCTGCTGATTATGCTGGTAATCGCCTTCTCTTCTTCGAATCTTTTGCTATATTCAGTCCAATGATAAATTATGTTGTTTTTATCATCGTCACCTGTTGTTCTGGTTTCACCGTTGTAGAATTGTTCAATACTCCTTCTTATTACATCTTGTATGAGTTTATCCTGAAATCCATTGTTGGTCAGGAATTACAGGATTTGC
The DNA here is from genome assembly GCF_040412425.1 of Macrobrachium rosenbergii. Lineage (NCBI taxonomy): Eukaryota > Metazoa > Arthropoda > Malacostraca > Decapoda > Palaemonidae > Macrobrachium > Macrobrachium rosenbergii. The sequence goes on along the minus strand of NC_089743.1, from coordinate 33,737,082 downwards.
TCAATTTCCAGGCGAGTCTCATGCCACATGGAGCAGTGGATTATAGCTCTCTTGATATAAGCATTGATCAACCACCGACTGCTTGTAGGCTAATGGGCACTCCCCACATGCATTGAGACACCGTCTAGCATTTGTCATCTTCATGTAAGCTTTGGTGTCATACCATTCCCCATTTTGGGTTACGAGGATGTCCAATAAAGGCAGAGTTTTCTCTCTGCTGAATTCAACTGTGAAATTTAAGGAGGAATTCTTGGGCTAATTTTACAGCTTCATTTTGTCTTTCATTGTGATAAAAATGCCATCAATATACCTCACATATATGCATGGGTTTTGATGATTGGTAAAGGTCGTGGTTTCGACACTGTGCATACAAATATTAACAAAAAGGACTCCCAGCGGAGACCCCATTGCTATACCGTCACACTGCCTAAATAATTCGCCCTTAGGCGAGAGGAAAGGGGCCTCTTTGTTGCAGGCTACCAACATTGATTTTAATGTCTTCTCTGGTACTGGTAGTGGTTCTCAATTGAAGTGGCATATTTGGTCAAGTATCAGGCCAATGGTTTCATCCGCAGGCATGTTTGTAAACAAACTTTCTACAGCAAGAGAAGCGATGTCTTCTTCCAGTTCTGTGTTTTGGAGTAAATCGATGACTTCTGTGCTCGATTTTACAAGTATTCTGATGGGAAGTAAGGTAATATAATCTCGTTCAGCTTCTTTGCTAATTGATAGGTGGCTGATGTTATTTGCGAAATTATGGGGCTGATGGGGTTCCCTGGCTTATGGGTTTTTATTGTTCCATAGCTTCCCTCGTAATGAGGAACACCACCAAACAGAACCAAAACAAAGAAGACGGTCCCAACATTATTTGCCGTTTTATTTGCCATGAGAGAATGTGCCAGTCCTCTGAAAAAATGTACGCTGCACATACTTCTACAACGTTGAAAAGACATCTACAGGCCCATCGTAAAAACGGAGCCATCCACCAACACTACGTCGATCATCACAATCGAAAACCAACGACTCAGGAACTAGTGGAGAATACCAACCTCATCTGCATGGAGCAAAATCTCCACCGACTAACCATAGCAGATTCAGTCTGCATTTTATTACAAAGACTGACCCTGAACCGCCACCTGGAAGCAGAATGATCACTCCCATCTTGTAGGCGGCCAATATCATCCAACACGGGAAGAGCAAATAACTCAAATAATGACAACATTTCTTGAATCACGTCTCTCTCTCTCTCTCTCTCTCACAATCTCCCGCCCCCCCGTCCCATACCCTTCATCCTTTCCCTGTAATCCGTATCCAACACCTCTAATTAAATTTCTGTTTGCTGCCAAACAATCAGCACACATGGTTTTTGTTTCAATTATGGTTGATCTAAAAACAAAATTTTTGGTTATTGTAAATATTTATGTAATGTATTATTTTTGTACAACTTAAATTCAGTTAAAATAGTTTTTTTACTTAATCTGATTATACAGTAATGTATTTAAATGTATTTATTACTGTTTTTGGACACTACAATTCCGTCCGCACCATGTAATAAAACACATGTACACAAAGAAAATGTAGCGTGTTTCTACAGGGTGCTCTAGGGGCAAGAGCCCGTGCTGGCACAAGGCCAGCTAAATCTGAAACAACAACAGAAAATGTAATACACTTTGAAGAGGTCACGACAAGTTACAGAACAGCTGTGGTGTTGTGTTCCCAGTAAAAACAAAGAATTAATCTTTGTTTCTTTATCCATCAACTACACTTTGAAGGACATAGACGATTTAGAAAATACTGTGAAACTAATAAAAGTTGATTAACCACCAAAAGCCATTGAATTCAATGAAATCTGCTTATATATATATATATATATATATATATATATATATATATATATATATATATATATATATATATATATATATATATATATATATATATATATATATACTGTAAATCTTTTCTATGATGGCTTTGTCAAAAGGTTTTTGCACACATCTGAAATACTGAAATACCTTCACATTTGCTCTTCAGATGGAGACCTTACAGACATCAACTGCAGTGATGTTGTAAAGTCCCCGCTCAACGGGTTTTCTTTAGTGAACCTCCCGTTTTCTACGGTGCCTTTTCTCCTGACCCTAAGTCACAATACCTAGCCATATTTTATTTATGTAAATATGTATTTATTACTTACTCATTTGTGCCTTTTTGTATTTGTATGTGTGTCAGAGCATTTTTTGTGTCTAGTCTGTTAATTTTATTTGTCACGTTATCTGTATGTACCTGTCCTGTTTCACATACAGAACAATTGACCTCGGGTCACCTGAATGTCTTTATACTGATGTCCACACGCTGCTTTATAAGAGGGCTGCTCCCTTAATAAACTAACAGTCAATGTCTACCTGCTCTCTCTTTTGCACCCTCTCACAGTCGTGACGCCAGAGTGGCTCCCGGAGCCATTAACGGACCCAAACGGCGACTTAAGTTTTGGCTTTAACAAAGCGTTCGGGCGTACTGACCTTCGTTGGCAGATCACCGGCGTCATTAATGGACCCACACGGCACGCTCCCAAGCGTGTATTGACGCGAGTGTAACTCACACTCCAAGTGAGAGTGCAGAAGCGAGCATGGACGCAGACATTCCCTCCCACATACAAATAACCGCGAACCCACTAGCGCCCTCCCCCACACCAAGGCTCGTGCGCTCCTCCACGCCGGTACCTACTCCTCGCGTGCTGCCCCCCCTGTTAGACCAACCAAGGTCCGCCCTCGCTATAAAGCTGCCGCCGTTCACACACCAAAAACCCGTCATCATGGCTCTACAGGGTTGAGGGGCAGTTTAGGGTGGCAGGCCTGACCAACTAAGTGCTGCAGGCAGACATCGTAATTAACGCCCTCCCGGAGGAGGTTTACAGAAAGATCGCCCCGTGGGTGTCTGCCGCAAGCCCTGCCACCTACCAGAAGCTGAAGGCCTCTCTCGTCGAGACCTGCTCCCTGCCGGTCTCCGAGAGAGCCGCCTGCTCCCTCGACCTCGCCAACAAACCCCAACATGACCCGAACCTCCTGGAGACGTGGAATGCCATCCAGGACCTTCTCATCCTGCCTGGGACGGACGGCACTGGCAGGCGCACGGAGATAAGCCTGTTGAAAGAGATCTTCCTCTGTCAGCTCCTCCCGGAGGTTTGGCCCCAGATCTTGGAGCCCTACACCCTGCAAAGTGGGCATCCACGCCTGCACATCCCATCAACTGCCTCCAGCCGGAGGAAACTGCGGCAGAGGTCAACGCCGTCATCAGGAGGCAGCCAACCCATCACCAGAAGAAGCAATTTCCAGGGCCTTGCTACTACCACCGGCGGTACGGCAAGGATGCCCGGAACTGTGAGGCTCCCTGCCTTTTCGCCCATGCAAAAAACGGGGGAAGCGGCGGCCACCAGCACAGGCCGCCATGGCAGCAGAAGCACCCGGGAGCCCCGCACCAGTAGGTGTCTACGTCCGCAACACCGTCTCCGGCAGGATGATGATGATCGACACTGGGGCCGTGCGGTCAGTGTTCCCGCCTTCCACAGACCACAAGCGCCCGCCGGACCCGGCTGCCAACAGGTCCCCCATCCTCTCCTACAGCACCAAGCTCCTGTCGGTCTCCATCCTGGGCCGGAGGTACAAGTGGAACTTCATCATTGTGGACGTGAGGACCCCACTCCTGGGTGCGGACTTCCTGGCCCACTTCAGACTGGCAGTCGATGTCGGCCACAAATGCCTGCTGGACACAGAGTCCTGCCAGTCCCTTCCCCTGGCGAAGGGCCCCAGGCCGCCCACAGTCTGTTCCATCGCTCCACACCAGTACGCCTCACTTCTGAAAGAATTCCCCGAGGTATTCAAGCCCGAACTGCATCAGGCGCCCGGGGCCCCTGCCAAACACGGAATTTACCACCACATCAAGACGAAGAGCCCCCCGACGCACGCAAAGTTCAGGAGGCTTCCCCCTCAGCACCTTCAGGAGGCCAAGGACGCTTTCGCCGAGATGGAACGTATGGGCATATGTAGAAAGGCCTCCAGCCCGTGGTCCTCCCCTCTCCACATGGTGCAGAAACAAGACGGCTCCTGGAGACCCTGCAGCAACTACAGGCGACTCAACCTCACCAAAGAACCAAACCACTACCCCCTCCCAAACATGCAAGACCTCACGGCCTATTTCCACGGGGCCAAAATATTTTCTAAATTGGATCTTTTAAAATCCTACTTCCATGTACCAGTAGCTCCAGAGAACATTCCCAAAACCACCAACATCACGCCCTTCGGGTCCTACGTCTTCGCCTTCTCCACCTTCAGCCTGAGTAACGCAGGGGTGACTTTCCAAAGACTGATGGACAGCATCCTGGGGGATCTGAACTTCGGCGTCTGCTACGTGAATGACATTTTAATATTTTCCAGATCCCACAAAGAACACCTGCGACACATCCAGAAGGTCCTGCAGCGCCTGCAGGAGAACGGCCTCGTCGTCAAGTTCGACAAATGCACCTTTGGCGTTGAAAGAGTTGACTTCCTGGGCCACGAGGTACCCCTGGGAGGCATCCGCCCACTCGCATCTAAAGTCGAAGCCGTCGCCAGGTTCCCCACCCCTACCTCCGTCAAGGCCATACAAGAATTCCTCGGGATGGTCAATTACTACAGGAGGTTCATCCCCGGGGTCGCACACACCATGGCCCCCCTGACGGAGATCCTGACGGGCCATCCGAAGACCTTGGTGTGAGGCCCCGACCAGCAGCGGGCCTTCTCCCTGACGAAGGCCACCCTTGCCAAGGCAACCGCCTTGGCCCACCAGGACCCCAATGTCCCCCTCCAGCTAACGACAGACTTCAGCAACGTTACCTGTGGGGCCATCCTGGAGCAGGTTGTCAATGGAGCCCCTCAGCCCATCGCCTTCTTCAGCAGGAAGCTCAGCCCTGCCGAGTCCCGCTATAGCACCTTCGACAGGGAACTCTGCGCAGTGTACCGGGCGGTATGTCACTTCAAGTTCCTCCTGGAGGGCATGCCCTTCACAATTTGGACGGACCACCAGCCGCTGGTCCACACCTTCACAAAGCAGGGGGATGCATGGTCCTCCAAGCAACAATGGCATCTTGCAGCCATCATAGAGTTCACCTGCACCATCAAATACCTCCCCGGCAGGAAGAACCCTGTAGCAGACGCCCTCTCGAGGATCGAACTCAACGCAGGGAAGTTCGTCTGGCACGGCATACGGAAGGATGCGATGACCTGGGCAAGGCAGTGCACCCAGTACCAGACCAGCAAAGTAGGGTGCCACACCGAGTAGGGGGGGGCAACTTACCCAGCCAGGAAAGCGTTTCGGGCACATCCATGTTGATAATAGAAAAGAAGGTATTAACTGAATTATTATAATTACTTTTGAACATAAACGTAAAACGGGTATACAAAGGTAAACTAACATACTTTATGTTAAAAGCAAAATTACTAAAATCCCCCACAATCACAAAACAGCTGTTTCCCACCAATTTGTTTGTTTACCAATCAATGTAAACTCACTCTCAATACTGTACATATCCTTTCTTGAAATATGAATTACTGTATCACAAACATAAAATTACGAAACAAACTCCAAGAAGTTCACGACGCCTTCGAATGAGTGCCTGCATACACAGATAAGTGTTACATTTTTTTTTATTTTGCTTTACTTGATTTACTGTACTGTTTTTATTGCAAGTTTAGTTTATTCTAAGTATGATTAGCACACATAACAGTAAACAAGAAAATATTTCATCTCTAATTAACATAAAATTATTTAACATGTTTATTTCATATGTAGACAAGACAAAACCCAACAGGCTGCACCAAGTTCACCGATGGCAAGGAATTGAGCATGTTATATGTATGTACCCTACGAACTTGATTGCATTCATAATTTGCTTTATAAAACCTTTAAAAAATTAGAAAATGCAGTAAAAATATAAATGTGAATACTATAACATAAAATATAAACAAAATAGTATAAGAGTGTGTGTTACTGTACAGTATTAGGTTTCAATGTAACCATGCTTCAGCTCGCGCGCTCTCTCTCTCTCTCTCTCAGTACTGTATATACATATCCTTTAATGAAATGATATTTTAATAATAAAATAAGGTTTGTTCATACTTACCTGGCAGATATATATATAGCTGTATTTCTCCGAAATCCGACAGAATTTCAAAACTCGCGGCACACGCAGTGTGGCCAGGTGGTTAGTACTCATTCCCGCCGCTGGGAGGCGGGAATCGGGAACCATTCCCATTTTCTATTCAGATTTTCTAGTGCCACTGTCTCAAGAGGGGAGGCGGGAGGGCACTAAAAGTATATATATCTGCCAGGTAAGTATGAACAAACCTTATTTTATTATTAAAATATCATTTTGTTCATGACACTTACCTGCCAGATATATATATAGCTGAATCCCACCGTAGGAGGTGGGAAGAGACAGAATAGGATTTAGGGAACAAATAAATGTAGGCGAATGACGCCTTGGTTCCTTACCTGTTAGCATAGCTGACTTCGAGGTTATCTGTCACCCAAGCCTGCTTCTGCTTATCCAGAGTCTCCAGCAAGGTAGGGACCTATAAAGCTGGAGAGATCCAGATGACCTGTCCAAGGGGGCGTGACCACAATAGGACTAGATCATGTGACCATACAGAGAGGGAGAAGGAGCAACGACCAACCACCTGACCGCCCTATCTAAGGTAACAAACCTAGCATAGGCTAAAAAATTGGGACGTCCACCTCAATGGCCACCCAACAACCAAAAATAAACAACAACAAGATTAAAAAATACTACCTAACCCCTAAAGGATAGGATGAGTATTGCCTTCTTCTCCCAACATTGTGTCTGCGGAAACGTCACGGTCCCAGCGAAGAGCAGTCTTCAAATGTCGTCTTCACATCCCGCAAGTAATGCGGCTTAACACTGAATTACTTCTCCAGAAGGTAGCACCAAGAATATCATTCAGAGACATATTCTTTTGGAAAGCCACCGAAGTCGCGATAGCTCTAACTTCATGAGCTTTTACTTTCAGAAGTCTCATGTCACCTTCTAGGCAGGAGGAATGAGCCTCTCGAATAGTACTTCTTAAAAAGAATGCTAAGGCATTCTTGGACATGGAAAGATCAGGTCTCTTCACCGAACACCACAGATTGTCCGATGAGCCTCTAGTTTCCTTGGTCTTGGCTAAGTAGAACTTGAGAGCCCTGACAGGACACAAGACTCTTTCTGACTCTTGCCCAAGTATCTCCGTCAAACCTTTGATTTCAAAAAGATTTGGGCCAAGGGTTTGAAGGATTTTTTCGTTCTTGGCTAAGAACAAAGGATTTAGGAGCATACAGCATTAGGACCCTAAAGCCAATATGTTTGCTAATTGCTTGCACTTCACTAATCCTCTTAGCTGTCGCCAGAGCCGTTAGGAAGACGGCTTTCCTCGTCACGTTCTTGAGGGAAGCCGAAGACAGAGGTTCAAAAGTACTAGACATAAGAAACTTCAGGACAACATCCAGATTCCAAGAAGGTGTCCTGAGTTGAGGAATTTTGACAGTCTCGAAGGATCTCAGTAGATCGTGAAGATCCTTGTTGTCGCACAAGTTCAGGCCTCTGTGCCTAAAAACTGCCGATAACATACTTCTATAACCCTTAATAGTCGAGACTGCCAGATTATTCTTATGCCTAAGATAAAAAAGGAAGTCAGCTATTTGTGGTACAGAGGTCGTGGTCGAGGAAACTCCTTTACTCCTGCACCATCTCCTAAAAACAGACCACTTGTACTGGTAGACCGCATTCGAAGAAGGTCTCCTGGCATTGGCGATGGCCTTTGCCACAGCTCTCGAAAAGCCTCTTGCTCTGGCCAACTTTGAGATAGTCTGAACGCAGTCAGACTCAGAGCGGAGAGGTTTTGGTGGAACCTTTCGAAATGCGGCTGCTTGAGAAGGTCCACCCTCAATGGAAGCGTTCTTGGAAAGTCCACTAGGAAGGACAGGGTCTCTGGGAACCAATCCGCTGCTGGCCAGAAGGGGGCTATTAAAGTCATCCTTGCTCCTTCTGACGTTGCAAACTTCCTTATCACTTCTCCCAAGATCTTGAAGGGAGGGAAAGCGTAAAGGTCGAGGCCTTTCCAGTCCCAGAGGAGGGCGTCTATGGCTAACGCTCCTGGGTCTAGGACAGGAGAGCAATAAAGGGGGAGTCTTGCCGTCCTGGACGTGGCAAAGAGGTCCACTAGAGGACGTCCCCATATTCTCCACAACTCTAAACATACCTCCTTGTGAAGAGTCCACTCGGTCGGTAGCAGCTGATTTTGCCGACTGAGAAGGTCTGCTCGGATATTCTCCACTCCCGCAATGAACCTCGTGAGAATAGTGACCCTTCGAGCATGAGTCCAGAGCAGGATCTCCTCGCTAGGATGAACAGGGAACGAGATCGAGTACCCCTGTTTTTTTTGAGGTACGCTAGAGCTGTGGTATTGTCCGAATTGACTTGGACAATTCTGCCTGCAACTTGGGCTTCAAGAATTGAAGAGCCAGAAAGATAGCACCCAATTCCTTGAGATTTATGTGCCAGGACACCTGTTCCCCTCTCCAGGTGCCTGACACTTCCTCCCCCTCCTAGTGTTGCTCCCCATCCTTCCCTGGACGCGTCGGAAAACAACACTAGGTCGGGGCTCTGAAGACGAAGAGAAACCCCTTCCGCAAGTTTTAAGGGGTCGAACCACCATCTCAGGTGATCCTTGACAAAAGGAGATATCGTCAAAATCTCTTCCAGATTCTCCTTTTCCCTCCAGTTCTCCGCCAAGAAAAACTGGAGTGGTCTGAGATGGAGCCTCCCCAGGGAAACAAACTTCTCCAGCGAGGAAATGGTCCCCAGCAAACTCATCCATTCCCTCACCGAGCATGTTTCTTTCCCTAGAAAGGACGAAACTTTTCTTAAGCAAAGCAGTTGCCGTTCTCGGGATGGAAAAGCTCGAAAAGCCACTGAATCCATCTGAATCCCCAGATAGACGATGGACTGCGTCGGGATCAGATGGGACTTTTCTTGGTTCACAAGAAGTCCCAGGGACTTCGTCAAATTCAGCGTCAAAGTCAGGTCCTCCAGACACTTCTCCCGAGAAGAGGCTCGTATGAGCCAATCGTCTAGGTAGAATGACACCCGAACACCCGCCAGGTGAAGCCACCTCGCAACGTTTTTCATGATCACCGTGAAGATCATGGGAGCGGTGCACAAACCGAAGCAGAGAGCTCTGAACTGGAAGACTCGTCCCCCCAGCACAAATCTCAGGTACTTCCTTGATTGAGGATGAATGGGAACATGGAAGTACGCATCCTGTAAGTCCAGAGAGACCATCCAGTCCCCTGGTCTTAAAGCCCCTAGAACCGACTGGGGCGTTTCCATCTTGAATCTTTCCTTCGAAATAAAGCGATTCAAGACGCTTACATCTAAGACCGGTCTCCACTCTCCCGACTGTTTCGGGACTAAGAAAAGCCTGTTGTAGAACCCCGGAGAATCCAACTTCAGAACTTGTTCCACGGCTCTCTTCTCTAACAACTGCTCCAGGAGGTCCAAAAGAATCTGTTGCTTCTCTCGGTGGTAAGACGGCGACAGATCCCTGGGCGACGTGCAAAGGGGTGGAAACATGAGAAAGGGGATCTTGTAACCCTTCTCTATGACAGTTAGTGACCATGCGTCCGCCCCTTTCGTTCTCCAGGCTCCGCAAAATAAAGAAGCCTGGCTCCTACAGGTGTCTGGAGGTGAAAGAAGTCACTTTTTCCCCTAGGTTTAGAGGGGCCGCTCCTCTGGTGAAACCTCTTCCTCGGAGACGATCTAGAGGAAGAAGTTCCTCCCATGAAAGGGCTTCTTCTTCCTGGAGGACAAAACTGAAGCAGAAGAAGAAGAAGGAGCTGGAGGACGTCTAGAAGAATGAGCCAACAGATCTTGCGTGGCCTTCTCCTTAAGACTTGCGGAAATGTCCCGAATCAAAGACTGGGGGAACAGATGGTTAGACAAAGGAGCGAACAATAACTCTGCCCTTTGCGAAGGAGAGACAGACTTAGCTGTGAAGTCGCAAAACAAGGCCCTCTTCTTTAAGAGGCCCGTACCAAAGTGAGACGCCAGTTCTTCAGATCCATCCCTAACTGCCTTGTCCATACAGTTAAGGACACTAGAGAGCTCCCCCAGGGTAATAGAATCCGAGCTTCGTAGCTTAAGATCTAAGGCTCCCAAGCACCAGTCCAAAAAATTAAACACCTCCATGGTGCGGAAGAGACCTTTGAGATGATGGTCAGTCTCTGACAAGGTCCAAGAAACCTTAGCAGTAGGCAGATGAGACCTTCTGGAAGCGTCGACAAGACTGGTAAAATCCCCTTGAGAAGAGGAAGGAACTCTAGGGCTGAGATCTTCTCCCGTCTCATACCACATACCAGCCTTGCCTGAAAGCTTAGACGGAGGCACAGCGAAAGAGGTCTTGCCATGGGACTTCCGTTCCTCCATCCACACGTTGACTTTCTTGAAAGCCCTCTTGGTCGCCAACGAAGAAGTCATCTTCAAAAACCCCGGCGCTCTCCTAGCTTTGGAAGAAGCTAACTGAGAAGGAGGAGAGAGAGGAGCGAAGGTTTAAACTTGTCCCGAACAAGTCCTTAAGCAAGCCGGTCAACACTTGATAATCGGAAGAAGAGGAAGCAGACGAGAGCTCGGCGTCAGCAGGATCCGAATCGCCAGACACCTCTCCCGCCACAGCCGGAGAAGCAACCGAGTCACCCAACACTTTAGGGGAACGAAGGCCTTGAGGTCCGATACGAAGAAGAGATCTTTTCTCAGACGAAATAGAATGCTCCGTAACGTCCTGAAGAGCAACCGAAGGGACGTCCTGAGGAGCGTCCTGGAGAGCGTCAACACTGGCGTCACGCCCAAAAACCGGAAGAGCGTCCTGTCGAGCGTCCTGCACAGAAGCGTCCTGAAGAGCGGCTACCGAAGCGTCACGAGAAGAAGCTCGCGAAGCGTCATGTTGACGAGCGTCACGACGAGGAACAAGAGAGCTAACAGGGCGACAAGGCGACGACACAGGCGAAGGAGACGACGAAAGCGGAGCAGGAGAAGGAGACTTCCTTGATCTTTTGACAGGCAAAGTCAAGTCCTTGCGACGACGAGGAGCAGAGTCCTTCTCTGCAATAAGAGAAGACAACTGCCGCTGCATCTCCAACAAAATCTTCTTAGAAGGAGAAGAATCATGTCTGGGAGGAGAGACAATCCTATGGGAAGACGATGGGCGAGGGGACGCCTTCTTCTTCCTCACAGGAGCAAGAAAGGTTCTCTCCTTAGAGCGGCTGGGGCGCTCCGAAACATCCTCATCAGACGAAATCCTAGTCCTCTTCTGCGGTGGAAAAGCTTCAAAATAACTAGCCGACGAAGAAGACTGACGAGAAGCGTCCCAGTCCTTGAGAATGCGCGCCGAAGCACGATCTCTGGCAGCCTGGGAAGCGACAACAGGACCTGCCGAAGGGACGTCAGATCGGTGGGAAGCCCCCGTAACCTTCTTGCGGCTTTCGACATGCCTTCTCCCTGAGTCCTGGGAGTCTGACAGCGGTCCAGGCCTAGAAGCATTATGGGGCCGATCTGACGCCCCCTCCACAACACTGGGGGGAGCACTACACTTCACAGCACTTTGGAGAGATGTCACTTTGTTCTCGAGCGCACGGATAGAACTCATGATCTGCGCCAGGCCGAACCCTCCACAGACACAACATCAGGGCCCGAAGGCAAAACCACAGGGACAGGTGCAACATCAACTATGTTAGGATTATCAGGAGAGGAAATAACCTGACTCTTGCACACACTCCTGGAGGAAGACCTCCTAACCCTGTCACGCTCCAACTTGCGAACATACGAATCATAAGACTTCCAGCTCGCATCCGATAAAGGTTCACACTCCTTACATCGATCATCTATAAGACAAACATGCCCCTACACCTCAAACAAACCGAGTGAGGGTCTACCGAAGCTTTCGGTAGCCTCACCTTACAATCACTCATACAACATACACGGAAACTAGCAGAACTAGAACCAGACATATTTAAAGAGAGGTCATAAGCAAAATCCACAACAGTCCAGAAAAAGCGTGTGCCAATCCACAGTCCAAGAATCAAAACCAAAAGTCAAGAGAATACTTAAGTGGGAATAAGCAAGTTAACGAAATCCAGAGGCGGAGGTACTGTAACAGATGTTAACAGTACCGGCGACAGAGAAAATCTGAATAGAAAATGGGAATGGTTCCCGATTCCCGCCTCCCAGCGGCGGGAATGAGTACTAACCACCTGGCCACACTGCCTGTGCCGCGAGTTTTGAAATTCTGTCGGATTTCGGAGAAATACAGCTATATATATATCTGGCAGGTAAGTGTCATGAACAAAATATGAATTACTGTATCATATACATAAAATATGAATTACTGTGCGCATCATAAACATTAAACTCCAAGAAGTTCACAAAGCCATCATACTGCTGCCTGTGCCCGATGCGCGCAAAATTTAAGATGTTTTCACACAAAATTTAAAATATTTTCAATGTTGTGGTATCAGTACAGTATTGTTTCGTAGCTTCAAACCACTGGAACTGCTAACACCATCGCAAACTCGATTCATCATAAAATGAAACAACGTAACTGGGGAAATACCTGCAGATATAACCCTGACATATGGGGCATTTTTTGGTTTGAACCCCTTCCATAAAGACAACATATAAAAATGTAGAAGTGTTGTGAATGTTTATCAGAACAATTTTACATTATTCTTTCTATGCTTTAACCAAGTTTCTATGAAAAGAACGCGCTCCATATGGTATTACTATAGTTCAGTTCTCTACTATTATTCTATCTGCCTACCAGTATCTTCTTGCCACCAAAGTACCATGTCTAAAAGAATTAAAGCAAAGGTCAATCATTTCTGTGTTTATATTCTTAATGTAGATTCAGTATATATAAAAACGTGAAACAAAAAATTTGGTTTCTGAACCGAACTATGTTATAGCTGAACATCTGACATACATTAAAATGAGAAACTGCCTCAACCTACATACCGTAGCAATAAAAGGTGTAGCCAAAAGAGAGGATGTGATATTTTCCCTCTGTTCTATATTTGGAGTGAAGGTACAATCGGCCTCTGGAGTGTCCAAGTCACAAGAACTGAAAGTTAGAAGAAAAATTATTACTAAAATTAAATGCATTACATAAATTAATCTCACTTGCTATGCATCTATAAAAAGATATCCAAAAGCACAAAATAATTTTGTGGCAAACAGCCATACAGTGCCACAATTTGCATTAATTTATTGCTTGAAATAGATATATTGCTGTAAATTACAATGTACAAAAAATACTTACCCCATAAATTACTATGTACAAAAAATACTTACCCCTTAAATTACAAGGTACAAAAACTACTTGCCCCATAAATTACATTGTCCAGTAAAAAATAGCTTACCCCATAACAACTGAACACATTTAAAACTTTAACATTAAACACTGGTATTTCAACTACCAAGGTTATCAATGCAGAAAATACCCTATTAACACGTTGACTGCTATGTGCTCCATATATGGTTCACAGGGGACTCTCTGAATGAGCGATGTGTACCCTATGTGGTACACATGCTAAGAATTATATCTTTTTTTCAAGTATCCAAAATTTAATCAAAATGGGTTTTTTTATACCAAAATATTATGGTAATATATTGGAAATTAATTAAATTAAACTAGAACATTAACTAAACACTTTATTTATTACTGAAAATAATCTTCATATGCTGGCAAAAGGGGCATATATTTTTTTTTAATTCTTTCTTTCAGTAAAAAAAATAGAAAACATTATCATTAGATCAACAAAAATGCTATCCTTTTAACCCTAGATTATATTTATATAAATTCAGTAGAAAAATAAATCAGTTTGGTAAACATTTTACTTCTGAAAAAATTAATAGTGTGGTATTATTTTACTTATGGACATTAATTGCTTTCAACATAAAATATAGGTTTTCCGTTGTATTATGATGTGATTTGCATGATTTTGAGGTTTATTTCATCGCAAATGAATGAATACTTATCCTTCCCCGGCAAATGATATATTGTATACAAAATTAATAAAATTACCACTTGTCAGAATACTGCCCCCCCTCTCCATAGCTAATACGGCAAAACTGTGTTTACTGATTACAGTTTTGCCGTATTAGCTATGGAGAGGGGGTGCAGTATTCTGACAAGTCGTAATTTTATTAATTTTGTATATATCATTTATTTGGGGAAGGATAAGTATTCATTTGTGATTGAAATAAACCTCAAAATCATTCAAATCACATCATAATACAACAGAAAAACCTATATTTTATGTTGAAAGCAATTAATGTCCATAAGTAAAATAAAACCTAATAGTGTCCTTTTCTTGGTGAAAAAATATCCATTTATATTTTGTATGATGAAGGAAATCATGTAGTATTTAGAGTACAAGTATAAAATTAATATTCTTTCTGTTTTGCTTCTACATAAGAAAAACAAATTAACTTTTCATCATATTGGGGCAATGGGTAATTTGTATATCAGTCTATATATGTATGTGTGTATGTAATGCATGTATGTATGTATGTATGTATGTATATATGTATATGGATAGACACGTACAGAAAAATGGGCTGCTGTATACAGATGAGCAGATACAGTATATGAATAAGAACTGCAGAAGACCTAAATAATTTACTTGTATATAAATACTTTTATTTATGCAAAAATACAAATTTATATTGCCAAAAATACAGCCTGTATATATGTTTCCTAATGTGTGTGTCTGTCTGTAACATGTATGTGCATCTTATATGTATTATATTCATGTGTATGTTTATATATATTCCTATATGCACATGTGTGTGTACTACAAATTTCATGTACACATGAAAACATACAAAGGTTATTATATATATATATATATATATATATATATATATATATATATATATATAAATATATAAATATATATAAATATATAAATATATATAAATATATAAATATATATAAATATATAAATATATATAAATATATATAAATATATATAAATATATAAATATATAAACATATATATATATATATATATATATATATATAATATATATAAATATATATATATATATATATATATATATATATATATATATATATATATATATATATATATATATATAATGTGTGTGTGTGCATGTACATACATGTGCGTGTGTGTGCATGTGTGTCTGTAAAACACCAAATGACTAATAAATCTATTATAAAATAACAATATATTGAAATTCTACACATTTTTCAGTTGACCACATGTGGTACATATCGCTTATAGTAACGTGTGCAATCATTCAGGGCGATGTGTGCCTTTTAGAGTCACACTGAGTATGAGCCACGTCTGGTACACGTTGCATACGGTAATTCCCTAGATCAGTCTGAGCGATATGCACCATAACTGAACATCCACAGTGTGACCATATTTGGCACACAATGCCAGCAGAACTGTCTCTAATAGTTTTGGGCGACATGAGCCATATGTGACCACATCTATTATGTCCATATTAGGTACACAACGTCTGTAATTAAGACTTTTGTTATGTCAGGCGAAGTGTACCACATAAAGTCACGCTTTTTACACTGGCTGAGCACTCGGCTTACCTTAGGGATACACCATAACAACTCTCACGTCAATAGCTAGCTGGTTACTGATTTTATGAGGGTTTAAAGAGAACGCCCATTGGGCCGTTTCACAGCATTGCCAATCGCAGTCAACGTGTTAATGTCAGTATAAACACCTAGATTCCAACACATATATGGATGGTTCTCTGAAACACTACAGTACTTAAGTCAATTTCTATGTATGTCAGGGTTTAAACCCTTTGCTTATACAACCTTTGTAAATACTGTCAATTTCTGTGTGTGTCAGGGTTTAAACCCTTTGCTTATATAACCTTTGTAAATACTGTAATATTTGTCCTAGAGTCATTAAATTTCTAGTTGACTGCTAATGAAGTGTTATGTGGAAATTGCAACAAGACTTTATCCCTTTCAGTTTGCTTTTTACTACTGCCATAGAGTACACCTTGATCTTTCAAGATACTGTATATGGCTATTACAAGTTCTGCCATATCCAAGGGGTCAAAATTCCCATCAAAGATGGATTACCTTCTCTTCAAAACAATGTAAAGAAGATCCTAATAACACTAAATGTTATTTTCATCATAAAAAATTGTTTCATATATACTTACCTAATTACATAGCTAATAGTTTCACTCGTGCGGCAGCTTAAATTCTAAAATTGCCATAGCGCTTTGATTGTTTAGTGTAGTGACTAGTCCCATCCACTAACAGGAATAATAGGAATGACAACCTCATTCCAATTGTGCCCTTATGTCTATCAGAGGTGAGGAGGGTGGGCTCTGATTCTGTGATTGGTGAATATATATGAAAAGCTCATAGGTCACAGATATTTTATGAATTACAATACACTGTAGATGTTTGATTAACAAGTGTGGCTAAAGGCATTGAGAAGAACCTTGAAAGAATGTTTAGCGGGTGTCTGGCATGCATCCTGATTAGTAAAACTGTGTGTGTCAAATGCATCAGATATTCTTGAGACTTGAGAACATCCCTGCCTAGCGACAAGACTTTGTGAGTTTGTTCACTGGAAATGTCAGGTTCTGGATAATTCGTTCATATGTGCGTTTGTTTTTGGCAGAGCCCAGGGTGTGAAGGGATTAGTTACCAAACAAATTGTCATTTGAAGATCAACATCGAATATTATTGGAAGACCTGTCATTAAAATTGTGAACATTGCTGTTTGGAGGTAGGAAACATTTTAGATTTCTCAAACTGTAGAGTGTTCTTTTCATTTAACATATATCTCACTTGTCAGGCATTTATTGCATTGTGTGTACTTTATAAGTAACATGGGAGGCATTCTCATATCTTTATTTTTATGCATTTGTTTAACAAAGGTTTTATTTGACTACTTCAGATGTTTCGCTGAGGAAGAGGTTGAGATGTACTCATTGGGAATGTACTGGACTTTGACTTATTTTGGCCTATTGTGGGGAAACTATTTAGAGAGAATAATTAGTTGAATATGGTGGACTTTAATATGTTTGATCAACTGGTGAACATTAGTATTCCACTTTATTTCATCTCTTTGTTTCTTGCAATCCAGTTATGTTAGATTATTGTCAAATAAATTTATTTTGAGTAATGCCTGTTTCACTACAGACCTGTGAGAGAGAGAGAGAGAGAGAGAGAGAGAGAGAGAGAGAGAGAGAGAGAGAGAGAGAGAGAGAGAGAGAGAAGGCATGTGTGTATGTACAAATGTGAAAATAAATGTAATCGTGTGCATAGGGTATGTACAAACATACAACATACGCACACAAGTAGCGCCAACAAACAGCAGCGGCAGGTTGATGCAGAACCCAGGAAATTTGAAATTGCATTAGCCAAAATTCGTGATGGAACCGGATTAATGATGGTCAACCTATACAGTATACTGGTATGTGAAGAGTGATTGTATTAACCTTGCTTTCTGGACATTGCCATCAATTATGGTAGCTGCATGCCAAGTTCCTGGGAGCAAAACAGGGTCTCAAACTCTTCTGCTTTTTCCTCATGATTTGTAAGTCCTTTATGGCAAAGAAGTCTGGGCTATCATGGGATATGTAAAATATCGGTTTTGTTTAGTAGCCAAAAATTGTAAAAATTATAACCTTACTAACAAGGTACAAGTCTATTTCATGACCCTTTTGTTGGTCAACAATGCTTCTGGACTACCACCATTTTCTTCACTCTGAATGTTTGAAGGCTTCCACAGTTACTGTAATTTCTACAAGAATTACAATAGCAAGAGTTCAGACCACCTAAATAGCTAATTACCGTGTTTACCAGCGTATTAGACTTACTTGTTTTTTTTTAAATATGTTGAAAAACTACCCTGTGTCCAATGCTGCCACATTACGGATGGGAAACCAAGTACTGTAGGCTAAGCCTAGCCTATGGCGAGCATACTGGGTAGGCACAAAAAATTGTTGCCAATAATAAAACATTGACAACCAAGACTAATTATTACAGTATATTGTGTTCCTGTGTAATAATAAAGTATTGAAAACAAGCAGAATTATCAGTCTGCTATCACTACCTTACGAAAAATTACTAAGATACATTGGCAGTCAAACTATATGGGAAGATCACATCATCTCTGTGTACCTCCTTCCAAAACATACATAACCCGCACCTGATTTCTAAAGGCCTGTCCAGATGAGCGGGTGTGCCCACCGGGGAGCGCAGTAGGCGGGCAAATTCTGCCGGGCTTACCCCTTGAGTGTTGTCCACACAGCAGAGTTGACAAATGGGTGGGCATGCCTGACAATGCCAACACCTTGTCGAGTGTCATACAAAAAACATGGTGGCCAGTACTGCTAAGAAAAAGAACTGTTGTGCAGCATAATAATTGGCGTATGTATAAAGAAAAAGAGGAAAAAGACGAAAATGTGGTGCAAAGATTTGCTAAATAGGAGAGATGTTTACGGGAGCAATACAAAATTATTATTATTAAAGCAGTTTAGCCAGACCACTGAGCTGACTTTCAGCTCTCTTAGGGCTGGCCCGAAGGATTAGATTAAAATACCAGGTCTAGGCCTGAGGCCAAGCACTAGGACCCCACTAGATTATTCAGTATGATGATGAACGAATTAAAATGAAATTAAAAACTGCACATAGGTACATACTCTCATACTGGAACACATACACACAATAAATACATTTACTCATGCTTCCTTAAATACGCACTAAAAAGGTATATTAAAATTCAGAATATAAGTAATATTTCAAAAATTTTTTTTTTTATTCGACAAATGCTATAAGGGCTTTCGTGCTTTTATTATGCACTTATTTTTATATTTTATTACTGAATCATAGTTCCTGATGAACATCAAAATCAGAACGACTGAAAATGTAAGATTGACAAAATTTCCTCCATTGACTTATTTCCAAAAGCTGACAGTCGCTATTGGTCATACTTTGGACACATAACACGTCTGACCGTTATCATCAACTTGCACTCTGAGCACTCAGGAGCAGGGCCACGTGGGCTGCTCATCAAGTGCCCATGTGTCAGACAAGCATGGCCTATTCTGAGACGTGTTAGAATTATTTGTGGGTGTGTCTCTCTCTCTCTCTCTCTCTCTCCGAGATGTTGAACTCCATTTTTTAACATTAGGTTTTGTTTCGATTATTACTTTCAGGTTCTTCATTCCACATATATTGCCATTTATTTATGATACCCATTTTTATGTGTGTTAAATAATCAGTAACAGGGATATTCCCATTTGATCTTGTCATGTGGGTTGCTTCTTTGGCTGCATCTTCATTTCCTTCGATCCCTACATGGGCAGGGATCCAACATATTTCTACATTTTTTCCATTATTATATAAGTTATGGAAATATAATCTGATTTGTTGTACTATATTATTTTTTTATTTGTAACTCTGAATAGCTTCTATAGTACTTCTCAAGTCACTAAAAATCACAAAATTACTGGATGATGTTTAATTATTTTTATAGCTGATGCAATTCCATACAATTCTGCTGCAAATATCGAAGCATTATTAGGAAGAGAGAATTGATAAGTTTTTTCTTGGGACACTGCAGCATATCCCATGACATGTTCTGATTTAGATCCATCTGTACATATTGCGTAATGTGGACCTTTTTGGCTTATATGCTCTCTTGTATGAAGTCTATGGTGTTCTGGTGTATATGAGTTACTTTTTGATAAATATTTGAGGTGTGCGCAAATTCTCATTTTATTCATTGTCCAGGGAGGAGGTGATTTTACTATTAAAGGCAATTGTATATTTATATTCAGACTTAAACAATCTTCTAGCTCTAATTGGGAAAGGTGGTGGATGATTATTTATAAAAATACATCTCTTAATTCAAATAATTATTTTGTTGGAGAATCACTTGTCTGAAATCTTACGAGCACTTTTCATTATCACTAGCTCTCCATGGAGAGACAGAGGCAGTTCACCACATTCAACTTGTAAAGATGATTTCGGTGATGATCTAAAGGCTCCTGAGCATATTCTAAGGCATTCATTGTGAACAGGGTCTAACATCTTCAGCGCTGCATCCGATGCTGAGCCATATACTTTGCTTCCATAATCAATAATGGACAGAACTGTTGCTTTCTACAGTACACTAAGGGTATGTCTATCGGCTCCCCAAGTAATGTTCGATAGTTTTCTAATTAGAATTAATGCTCTTGTACATTTAGATTTTACGTATGTAATGTGGGTTTTCCAGTTCAAGTGCGTTATCAAATACTAATCCTAAAAATTTTGCTGTCTGGCCAATTGGTATACATTGGTTTCTGATTTTTAAATCGATTTCTTCACCTTTTTTCCACTTTTTATTTTTATAAAACAGGATTGCTTGCATTTTATCTATGGAAAATTTAAAGCCTACAGATGAGGCCCATTCATCTATTTTTACTATGCTTTTATAAATGATTCATTCTGCATTTTTATTCAAGATGCTGAATAATATAAGGCAAAATCATCCATATAGGTAGATTATTAGATATCATTAATTGCTAAAGTAAACAGTGTGCAACTAAGGACGCTTCCTTGTGGAACACCATTTTCAAGTGGAAATGTTCTAGACAGAACATCATCAACTCTCACCTGAAACTGCAATTAGTCACAAAGTTTTGTATAAACCTAGGTAAATGTTCATGGATGTTGTTGTTTTGTAAAGTTTTTAATACAGTATAGCATACCTTCATGTTGTATCGTATGCTTTTTCAGTGTCAAAAAAGACAGCTACAGTAATTTGTTTTCAATCAAAACCTATACGTATATGGTCTTCTAAGTTAGAGAGAGAATCTAATGTAGATCTGTTACATTGTGACCTGAACTGAGTGGGAGTCAAAATTTTATTTTCTTGAATGTGCCATGTTACTCGAGCATTTACCATTTTCTCTAGTAATTTGCATAAGCAGCTTATTAAAGAAACTGGTCTGTAATTATTTACATTACTGGGATCCTTTCCAGGTTTGGAGATAGGAATTATTATAGCTTTACGCCATTCATCAGCAAATAAATTTCGAAGCCACAGAATGATTATAAAACTATAATTAGTATGACTTTGCCAAAGGTGCGAAGTTGCAGATCATCTCAAAACAAATATTGTCACCTCCAGGAGCAGATTTATTGCTGTTCGAGAAAGCAAATTCCAACTCTTCCATATTAAATTTTCTATTATAATATATATCTTCTATTGTTTCAAAATTTATTGTTATTAATTCTATACTAATTTTCTTTGCACAGAAATGCTCATCTAAATTTTTGTCACTATTTACTTTTGCTAAATTTTCTATTACATTACCTATTTCTTTTAGCTCAAGTATTCTTTTCCCATCTTTTATTATGGCATGTCTAGGTGGTTTAACATGGGTACCATTTATTTTCCTGAATTTTTCCCATATTTTTTGTATGGGAGTATTATTAGAGAGATTTGATACATACTTCCTCCAAGAAATTATTCTTCCTTGAAATACTTCTCTTTTAAATGTTGAAGATATTTTGTTATATAGAGGTTTTAATGTATCAATTTCTAATAATAATTAGCCATTTTTGTAAAGTTCCTTCTAATATCGGTAATGTTTTTTATTTTACTGAACTTTCTATTCAAATTATCTAATCGTCTTCCAATCTGGAGTTTTATTTTTATTAATTGTTAGTTTTTCAGACCACCATGGGACTTTGTGTTTTGTTGGATGAGATTTTGATTTTCATACTGCTTTATCAGCAGCATTTTTAATGAAATCAACAAGAAATTTATTAGTTTCATTATGGTCTTTCAAATATTCAAATGGTGGGATATTCCTAGTGTGGAATTCATATTGCTCCCAATCTGCTTTATAAATGTTATATTGAGGGACATGCTTGGTGGGATTATTTTGTAATAATGAAATTATGTTGGGAAATGATCACTTGTATGCAAGTCGTCAACTGTATTCCAATCCAATCTGTCAACTTATTCCAATCCAATCTGTCAACTATGTTTGTTGTGCATAGAGTTAAGTCAATCGAGGAAAATGTTCCATGTGTTTTAGAAAAATATGTGCTGATTTCATTATCATTTATACAGCACATTTCATATGAATCTATAAATTCTTCTATTTCACTTCCTGCTCTATTTGATTCTGTACAATTACAGTCCCACATCAGGTTGTGAGCATTAAAATCGCCTACTATTAATATAGGTTCCTTTGTATTATTAAGTAATTCTTTAAGTTTGTAAGTCATAATTTTTATTAGGTTGGTTGTACTGTATAAATTATAAATTACATAATTACCTTTTTTTTCTTCGTAATTTCTAATATTCGGTATTTACAGATCAGTAAAGTTTACAGGTACTTTGTCATAACATACTTTGTTATAACATATATAGCAGTACCTAAATTTCCTTCTTCCTTTCTAGATGTAGATGCTAAGGTATATTTACCTATTGTTGATAATGTTTAATTGACATGTTGTAAATATAATATCATTGGTTCGTATTCTTTTTGCAATCGTTGTACTCCTCCTAGGTGTAATTTGGTCTGCAGATCATTTACGTTCCATTGTATAATATAGCTACTGAAAACGTTTATTATAGCAGTCGAGTTTTACTCTTTTTTTTTTTTTTTTTGTATTATCAACTTGCAGTTTTTCTAATAATTTACTCACGACATTCATTTGTTTTCTTTATAATATACTAAGTACTCCATGCACATGCAACCTTTTTTATGGGTACTCAAATCTGTGGTTTCTTTTTTCTATATTTCATCAAATTTCTTATAATGTTTGTTAAACCATCCTTTAAGTTTTTGTTATTATTGCACAATTCAACAAAACAATTATTACATCCACACGTGTTTTCATGTACATTCCTTGTTTCATTTGCTCTTGTACTAATTATTGGTGACGGAGTAATCTCCTCTCCCTTGACATAATCATTGTTATCTTTAACTTTAGTGTTTTGGATATCTGTATCCATAGGTTTTACAATTATCTTAGGAGATAATGGTATATTCTTAGTTTGTTTTTGTTCTTTCTTTATATCCTTTGTATTTGGTTTAACCGATGTTGCTCTAATTATAGTTTTTTTTTGGTTTTGGTTGGTGTTCTCTCCAAAGGCCTTTTTTATTCTTTAATTTCCACTCCATCACGACTTCCTCTGCTGCTTCTGTAGTAGTATCATCATTTTGTGCTATTTACATTAACATTTCAAAAGAGTTGGATAAAATGTTACCCATATCCAGTGTGCCTGTTTCTTGATTCTTTACCATATTTTTTTCTGTAAAGCATTATTTTCTTCTTGAGATTTATTTTCCGGCGGTTTGTTACTTCTATCTGAACGTATTTTTGATTCATCATTAGTTCTTGTTGTCTGGACATATGTAAGTTTCTTTGCAGGATCTTGAATTCCTCTCACTTTCAATTCTAATTTAGCCTCTCTAATAGACATTCCTGTTCTTTCTTGTAGCATTTTCAATTCTGTGTTATACATGTAATACATGCATTCTCTGGATCTTGCATGATGATTCTGCTCACAGTCTATACATTCTGGTTCGCTGCAATTCCATTGTGTGGCATGTTCTTCAGATCCACAATACGCACATACAGGTTCGTTTCGACAATATTTTTTGGCATGCCCATATTTACTACAGTTTTGACACTAGTGGCTTTGGGACATAGTGCCTTATTTCTAAGTTTTGACCTAAAACTTGTATTTTTTGGGGTGGACCTTGACCCTCAAGTTTTATTTTTGTGATTTTTAACATTTTCTTATTTTTTTGTATACTCGGTATATTATATACCTCACAATCTTGGACTCTGGGATATCTTTTATTAAGAGTCCAAGAGAATATACTTTTCAATTGGTTCGTCACTGTTCTCAGGGAGCACAATGGTACTCTGAATGCTGTTCATAGTGTCATGTTTTTCAATTTTTACTTTTATCTTATCTATTGTTGTTATAGACATACAGTCCTCAGACTGAATCTTCATTGTAGCTTCTATAAGCCACGTATTTTCTCCTATCTGTCTAAACGACATTTCTGTCGTTGAATGTCTGTTTAATAGGTAGTTTTCTAACTTTAGAGCTGAAATTTTCCGTTCTGTTTCTAAGGTTAGAAACCTTGACCAACTTCCACTCCCAAAGAGGGAGTCGAAGTGAGTAAAGGTTGGGTCAAGACGATATTTCCTTCTTTTGGTTTGTTTTGTACTGGAGCATAAGGTTCCAGTGCAATTACATTCTGATTTTGTTCTGATTTTTCTAAAGAAAGGTTGTCATAGGAGGTTCCAGTGGTTGTCAATTGTGCCAGAACAGCACCATCAGAGGGTCCAGGGGTACTCAAATCCTTATAATGGCTTGCCATAAAGATTGAGGGGAGGAAAAAAAATTAACCTTTCATGGCGTTTATTCTTCCCCCAATGGCCCAAGTGAGAACAGACTCCCAAATGTCCGCCCCCTACCCTACCCCACAAGGGATGGCACAACATGATTAGAATGGCCCAAGTGTGAGCCAAACCTGCTTGCTAGGATCGAGAGTATTACAAGAATACAATCGTCCCCACTCTAATCACATCCTGGGTAAACCGGATAGAATGCTGATAATGCTGAGAGTCCTATCTCTAGAACAAGACCCCCCTGGAATCCGTGGTCTTGCCCAAGAGAACAGTTCCGCCTGATATCTCTCAGGTCCGAACATTATCGGGCAGCTGATGGTCCTACCACAGTTCCTACTGTTTAGCTTCGGATATAAACCCAATCCCAGTTATGATATCTTTTCCTGTTTATCAGGTCCAATAAATTTTAGCAAAAGCAGAAAATTCCCAAAAAAATTAATTCAAAGAAATATATAATGGTCTATGGGACTCCTGGACTCAAACCCGGGAACAGATTCTGGGGGTGCAAGAGCCCCCTCACCACGTCAAGGTGGTCCCAAATCGAGGGGGAGCCATACAACAATAGTACGTGAACTACAATATGGCTATGTAAAAAATTATAGAAACTATATGAGAATGAGCAGAAGCACATTCCATACACTCCTAGTCAAGGTAGAACCATACATCCAAAAACAAGGTACAAACATGTGACACAGCATAACAGCAGAAGCTCGACTGGAATTTCAGATATGGAGTTTTCGTATGTTCAAGTTGTGACCTAACTTACGAGAGACTTTTACATAGATATAATCCACGAAAAAAATAAAAAACGTTTTGAGTAACTTCCACTAGTGTGTCGTGAATATTATGATCCCTGTGAAACCTTTCCGTCTTGAATGATATCAAGGAGAAAGAATGTGGAAAACCTTGTAACTTAAAAAAAAAAAAAAAGGACATTACTATTGATGACAAAAATTCAGTTTCACAAAAAATAGATCTAAATCTTAATTCTATAATACATTTTTCCTTACCTGCTTAACCAGAGACGTGCTTTATTTTGCAAGCATTTGCTTGCACTGTTATTATGAATTCAGTAGAAAGAGAAGGCTATAATAATAAAAAGTGAACCGTGCACAAACATCAATCCAACTTTGCTTTCCAATCATGGAGAAGGGTGACCCTTGCACTGAATTATCTTCTTGATTATCAGTGTGGGATAACTGAGGTATGAACTTATGAGATCATCTGGAAATTCTCGTGATCTCTCTCTTTCCCATTTGAAAAAATTATCTTGACTGGGCATGTAACTGGATACGTACCAATGGATGAGGTAGTCTTGATAAAGCTGTTATTGTAACAATGGTAAGCACGATAATATGAAAAGAGAGCAAGAAATTTTGCAGAGAAAAGAAAGTGGGAGAGTATTACAGAGATTTTCTCCTAAGCACGTTACTAGATTGTGATCCTAGTGATGCGATTTCACGAGTGATTCATCATTCATGGTGAATCACTATCAGCCGTCCCTTCTACCTTGATACCAATAAAAAAAAGAAACACTTGAGTGGTTATAAAACATCAACTGGTGCTGCCCAGCCTTTGTCATCAACTGAACTAAGTTTTATAATTTTTTTTTACTTTCCTTTCTCATACACCCCGGCAACTGGCGCTATTTTATCTCTGCCTACCTCAAGCTAATTTTCTTTCATGAAAGTTAACTCTTGAAGGTTTTGCTCATGTTAATTAATCAATGTTCAGTAATATCAGAAACTTGGTTGAAGGAAATTCAATGACTAGGTATATAACCGTCAAGTGTAATGTGATCAGATGGATATCGTCACAATTTTTCAGTTGGGAACAAGCAGTGTTGGAAAATGAAAGAACAGCAAAATGGGCAAACGGGCTAAAATACGAGGCCTTTTACACATAGCATAAGAACTTTAGTAAAAAGATAAAGTAGTAGCCTTGTAACGTATAGCAACCTGAAAAGGAACTGGCTGACGTCATAATTGACAAAAATTATGAAAGAAAAGGAAAGTTTTGCCATAGAGAGAGAATGTGCTAGCAATGCACATAGCATTCCAAGAATGCGCTTTCAAATGTAAGCAAGCCAAATGATCCCAATACCTCATACCGACCAACAGTAAAAGTGAGGATGGGATCCACCTTTAAGCATTTCAGCTAACAACACTGACTTCCAAAGCCCTTTGATTTAAAATCTATCTTTTTACATATATACTAGTACAGGCGGTCCCGGTTTACGACGGGGTTCCGTTCTCGCTGCTTGTCGTAACCCGAAAATCGTCGTAAGCCGGAAAATCGTCGAAAATCGTCAAAAATCATAAGAAAACCTTACTTTTAATGCTCTGGGTGCATTGAAAACGATGTAAACTGCATTATTATTGAGTTTTACATAAAAAAACCTTCAAATTATGATTATTCTGCCGTTTTGGGGCCATATTTTTCCCGTCGGATCGGCGCGACGACGCGTCGTAACCCCGAACATGCGTCGTAAGCCGGAAATAATTTCTGATGAATATATTTGAAAAGCGCCGAACCTCGAACGTCGTAAGCCGGAACCATCGTAAACCGGGGACTGCCTGTAATCAACGTAAAAGATGTGACGGCAATTCTCAGTTGCATGAGTATCAGTATCTTATCAAGGCAATCTATAAAAGTAAAATGGGGGAATGGCTAAAAAATAAAGTCGCGAGAAATTTGCAGATTTTAATTGAAAATTCATTTGTGCATTCAACTTGACTCATTCGTTAACAGCACTTTCTCAATGAATAAATGAATCAAAACTAGTGCCTCTTGCAAAACAATGAAGTAGGTAAATGTGAGTCCAAACCCATGGATGAAAAACAAAAAAGGCACTGTTATAACATCAATTTAAATTACAATCATACATTATTCCATACAAAATCATTTTATTTAAAAAAATGTACGATGAAAAATACTAAAACCTTTTCCACAAAATATTCTTGTAAAACAAGCGTGCCTCTTATATGCCTGCATATTTGGTAAGTACCTTGATGCAATGAACTTGTGATGAAACAAATAAAATTGTTTGGAAAAAATTTATTTTTTCTAGTATAAACCAATTACTTAACTGACGCCGCCCACCTCTTTAACCCCTCCACTCTAGCAGTGACTCCAGACACACAGGGAATGAATGATTGCCACTAATGGCACTTTGCTGCCATGTGGGAGTTCTTGTTCTTAAGGAGTGTTTGTGGAAACTGAGCTGGACTCACAATTAAGGTATTGTAAAATAATGGGTTTAACAAAAAAATACTTTTCAAGTTGTATATGATACTATATGCTAGATCATATGAACTCTTAAGATTACTCACTTACTAAATAACTTTAATTAACCCTTAAACGCCTGTTGAACGTTTTAAACATCGTCAAAAATTGTCTGTCGAATGCCGAGTGGACGTTGCAAACGTCGACTGAAAATGCTTTTTTTAAATATTCGCAGAAAAATAATTATAGGCCTAGTTTGCGGAAGATTTCAAATCACGCGCCTTGGCGGATGCTGGGAGTTCACGGATCCAGGTGTTGTGTTGTTTTTGAGCATCACCCAGACGCGCATGCGCGAATTCCCTCCTACTCACGCCAGATAGCATCAGCGCGGACCTTGCGGGAGCGATATTTTGACGCAGACGTGTTTTGCAGAACTTTGGCGAGTGTTTGCGTATTCGTGCTGCAACAGGACGTTTGTAGATATGTCACAAAGGCGTCAGGACCATGAAAGGCGCATACAGGTAGTGCTCGAGTTACGATGATTCGACTTACGATAATTCGCTTTTACGATGGGGTTAGCAATTAATATCGATACGACAATATTTTGAAAATACGTAATTTTAAATTTCGCAGGTGACTGGCGCAGGCAACAACGCATAACTAGGCAGCGCACGTGTGTACGATACGTTGGGCCGAGAGGCTGGAATAGGTACATTAATTCAATGAGCTAACCTCACTTGCTCTCGTTGTGTCGGAAGTTAAAATAGGTCAGTGTTCGTTTGCAATTTTTGTGCGTTTGTAAATACAGGTAGTGCACGAAAGTGACGATAATTTGTCTTACGATAATTCGAGTTTACGATGGAGTTAGCAATTAATACCGTACAACAATATTTAGAAAATATTTTTAAATTTCGAGCGGGCACAAGCAACAGCGTACACTACAATTGCCGTAGAATCAGGCAGCAAGAAAGACCAACTTACAATAGACTAACTTCTTTTTCTCCATCTCTTTATTCCATCTTCTAGTTAAAAAAGTAAGAGAATAATAAAAGCATTGTTAGTAACCTTATACTCTTGCGAAAATGCGTACAGCCATAAACAACCGAACGAGACTGTTGTTTTGCTAATAACCAAATCGGATAACAACTGTTTTGCTTGTATTTCAACCATCGTACTGTTAAACAATTATCGTAGTTATATTAAAAATGACGTTAAGTACTGATATGTTTTTACACTACCCTTATCCGCTTTGGAGAAAAGATCGGCAAGGAAATATACTGCTACAGTAAAATTAAGCTTCAAGTTGTAGCTGACGCTGAGAAAAGAATGTTCAAGCTGCTAATGACTATAAATTATCGTACATTGGCAACATGGATGAAATTCGACCGCAAATAAAATTGGAAAGTATTTTAATCAAAACTACTGGACATGAAAGAACACATATTACTGCTGTTTTCACGCCGATAAAAGACACATACGAAAAGCTCGTGGTATGATGATGAAATCAAGAGAAAATAGCGAACGGAATCTTGATTTTTTTTGTTTACACAAAACAAAGGGCCAGCCGCCAACGTCATCTACTAACGAAAAAAAATGGCTAAAATAATTTCACAACGAGACATATTTAAGTGATATTTCGACATAAAAACACTTCGTATAACGAAAAATACACATGTCCCTTATAAATAAAGTATCTAGAGATTCATTTACGCTAACTTGAAGCAAGAAATGCCCTCTGAACCGAGTTAAATGCATCGAAATAAAGACCGCGTGATCGATTCCGAAACCAAAACATTTGATCGCTATGATCGGAATTTATAATGCAAAAGCAATATAAGAATATTTACGATTGGATACAGTGTAGTAAAGCATAACATTTTAAAAGATCCATGGAAAAGATGCACATTCGTTATTTTGATGTTTGTATAATACGGCGGTGTTATATGAAAATAG
The DNA here is from genome assembly GCF_040412425.1 of Macrobrachium rosenbergii. Lineage (NCBI taxonomy): Eukaryota > Metazoa > Arthropoda > Malacostraca > Decapoda > Palaemonidae > Macrobrachium > Macrobrachium rosenbergii. The sequence goes on along the minus strand of NC_089743.1, from coordinate 33,707,368 downwards.
AATACAGTATAATGTAGGCTAGGCTACCGTATATGATATACGAAAGTGCAGGCCAGGCCTTGTTTGTTATTCAATTTCTCTTAATACGGGCTTATCATGTCAGTCTGCATTGAACCTGCAGAATTAGCTGACACTAATAATTACTATACCATATATGTATAAAGTATACTGTGTAGTGTAGGCTAGGCTACCATATATGTATAGATGGTACTGATTACCCTAGTGTAGGCTAGGCCATATTCGAGTTACGATTTTTTCAACAAACGATGGGTTTTTTGGAACCTAACCCCATCGTAAGTAGGGGAATACCTGTACTGCCTGTCGGAAGTGAGCGTGTGAGGTGAGTTTTAGACTGGGATGCTGGAGAAGGACCCAGCAACCAAAGTGAATTTTAACATTCGGTCAACTTTGACTCGACCGAAATGATAAAAAAAATACATCCGTAAGCCATAATTATTACATTCGAGTAACAATCAATCATTTACCTTCATTTTGCAACAAACGGAAAGTCTCTAGCACAATATTTAGAATTTTGGTGAATTTTTGACAAAAAAATTTTCCTCCGCTCCGCACGCGCGAACTCCGCTGAAAATCCTGTCATTTCTTGCGTCAGCTTGCCGTAATTTTTTCGCTGTTTCATATTTGTTACATAAAGTGTTATACATCAAAATGTGTGCAATTTCATGTAGAATACAACAAAAAATATATCATTCCTTTAGCTCTTCACAGTGTTTTAATATTTACATCGAAATCACGATAACTGACAAAATTTTAACATTCGGTCAATTTTGACTCGACTGAAATGATCGAAAAACGCATCCGTAAGCCATAATTATTACATTCGAGTAACAATCAATCATTTACCTTCATTTTGCAACAAACGGAAAGTCTCTAGCACATTATTTAGATTTTTGGTGAAAAAAAAAAAAAAAAAAAAAAAAAAAAAAAAAGTTTTCTCTCCGGCTCACGCATTTTCGCTGAAAATCCTGTCATTTCTTGTGTCTGCTTGCCGTAATTTTTTCGCCGTTTCATATTATTCGTTACATAAAGTGTTATAAATCAAAATGTGCGCAATTTCATGTAGAATACAACAAAAAATATGTCATTCCTTTAGCTCTTCACAGTTTTTTAATATTTTCGCCGAAATCACGATAACTGACAAAATTTTAACATTCGGTCAACTTTGATTTGACCGAAATGATCAAAAAACGCATCCGTAAGCCATAATTATTACATTCTAGTAACAATCAATCATTTACCTTCATTTTGCAACAAACGGAAAGTCTCTAGCACATTATTTAGATTTTTGGTGAATTTTTGAAAAAAAAAAAATTTTCCTTCGCTCCGCGCCCGCAGACTCCGCTGAAAATCCTGTCATTTCTTGTGTCAGCTTGCCGTAATTTTTTCGCCATTTCATATTATTCGTTACATAAAGTGTTATACATCAAAATGTGCGCAATTTCATGTAAAATACAACAAAAAATATGTCATTCCTTTAGCTCTTCACAGTTTTTTAATATTTTCGCCGAAATCACGATAACTGACAAAATTTTAACATTCGGTCAACTTTGACTCGACCGAAATGATCAAAAAACGCATCCGTAAGAAATAATTATTACATTCGAGTAACAATCAATCATTTACCTTCATTTTGCAACAAACGGAAAGTCTCTAGCACAATATGTAGATTTTTGGTGAATTTTGAAAAAAAAAAAAAAAAAAAATTTTCCTTCGCTCCGCGGGCGCGGACTACGCTGAAAATCCTGTCATTTCTTGCGTCAGCTTGCCGTAATTTTTTCACCATTTCATATTATTCGTTACATAAAGTGTTATACATCAAAATGTGCGCAATTTCATGTAGAATACAACAAAAAATATATCATTCCTTTAGCTCTTCACAGTTGTTTTATATTTACATCGAAATAACGATAAATAGAAAAAAATCAACCTTCGGTCAACTTTAACTCGATCGAAATGGTTCAAAAATGCAATTGTAAGCTAAAAAACTTACAGCCTAGTAATATTCAATCAATTTCCTTCATTCTAGCACAACTGGAAAGTCTCTAGCACAATATTTTGATTTTTGGTGAATTTTTGAAAAAAACTTTTTTTTTACGTCCGCGTGTTACAAATTCATGCATCATTTTGTGATAATATTTTCTCTGTGTTGCTTTAATCGTTTTACAATCTGTTATATACCAAAATCATCGCAATTTAGTGTACAATACAACTAAAAAAAATTAACTCATTAGCTTCAACCGTTTTCCTTACAGCGCGATTTGTATACAATTATATACTTTTTTTTTCGCTGTCATATATTCCAATTTTTATATATGATAATGATATTTTTTTATTTCTGATGGTTGCATACTAAAACTTCAGGCAATGAGAAAAAAAGGAGCCAAAATGAACTCTTAATCTTGAAAACTAAAGCGCTGTGATTTTTTGAAAAAACTTTTTCCGCTTCGGTGCTACCTCTCGGAGGCGCGGCATAATGGAGACGTTTTTGAAAATAGGGCTTCGGCGTTAAAGGGTTAACAATGCAGTAATTTTTACACATAAAAAAAATAAAACATTCAAACTGACCACAGACAACACTGTGCTTGTATAAAGCTGCCATGTATACAAACCTGGCAATCACTAAGTAGTGAACTGTGTACAGTAAAATTGAGAAATATCTGATGTCAAATAATTTACTCCATTCAAAGCTAAGCATAAAAAAAGAATGGTGATAGTGTTAAAAACGTGTTGAGCACCAAAAAAGTCAGCAGAACCACAGCTTTGAGACAAAACCATTCCTAGCATAAGTTCTGCATCAACCAGGGATGAATGAAGTCTTACAAAACCTTCAATTCTACACAATGCTACCTTTCTTCCATAAATCAGTGCATTACATTTGAAAATATTTTAGCAGCCGCATAAGCTATCACATACTTTTTAAATACTTCCATAAGCCTCACAAGTGTTTAACTAAAGATCAGCCATTTATGAAAAGCTGAAATAATTTACAGTATGTATCAAATGACCTGAAAAATCACACTAACAATATAATTAAGAAATTCATAACATTATAGAAAATAGATGTACTTTTTGAACTATAAACCACTTACCGATACTGTACATTTACAGCACCATCTGTACAATAATTAGGCTGCCAATCTGTTGCAGTGGTGTGGTATGCCGACGGGAAAATGCTATCACCAACATGCCCATATTCTTCAAAAACACCCCAACGGAATTTGGCCCACTCATGAACAAAGACAGAGCCTGAAAATTATAAACATTTTAACAACTCACATACAAACAGTTTCTCTCTAAAACACCTGATTCATCACACTGATATGGGGAACCTGGGTTTAGCAACCAAAATGTTTAAATTTTACTATTTTTCTTTAAAGGAAAGAAAATCTGCTGATTGGCACCAAGCTACGTGGAAGATGGTGAACTCCCATAAATGCACGTCCTATAATGCCTACTATTTGAGGGAAATTCCCTAAATTGTACTAAACCTTGGGAAAAAGGATACAGTGAATTTGAATGCAGGAATTTGCTAATCTCTCTCTGATGATTCTGACTTCGTGGAGTGCTGTAGTTCTTTAATTATCTGCAATAATACATCCAAGACCCTTGAAGATATTGGATACTTGCAATTTTGTAACTTTTTTTTTGTTACTGCACCACATACATTGCACTGTGCAGCTTACTGCATATAAAATGTATACAAAAAATGTAATGCTTGAAGTTTTTTTTTTCTCTCTCTCTCACACACACACCTCTGAACAATGCTGAAACTAAAACTAATTACATGGGCCCTTATTTTTATATAGAATAATCCACAGAAAGAGAAAAGGAAACAAATGAGCAGCAAGTGCATAAAGTAGTTTGTCTCAACGTGATGCATACATGCACATACACAAATGCACTCATACATATATATATACACACGCAGATTTTATACTAAATATGTAGGTACCATTTTTTACTGCATTTTGTTGCCTCCTTATTAAACATCTAATAAACATTTTCCACTCAAATGTGTGTGTGCAGGGCTTGTCAATGATGTATTACAGCAAAATTGTTATTTATACAAATTTGCATGGCATGCAAAAATTTAGTACATCTCTACACCTTCTGAAACACATGAGCTACTAGCAGTAAGGCTATCATATATCATTGTTTAAAATCTTTGAAAAATATGCAATTTACTACATTTACTGATTTATCCCATTATAATAATCAAATTCCATTATAGGATATTCATTTGTCAAGTACATGTAAACTGCACTTTTGAAAGGAACTATATTAATGTCTGTTTACAACCTCTTTTTCATTGTGCATGATTATTTTATTTCAAGCTAATATCCCTTGATGAAATGTGATTTACATAATTGTGTTTATCAGTAAACATATTGTATTACCTATTTACCCAAGGTTTCAACCAATGATACATAATTGGCTAGGCTTCTTAAGTAGATTAGGATGTGTTCCAGACAATGTAAGGATTGGTAAATTTTTTGTATGCCATGTCATACCAATAGCAATAAATACTAACAGAGTGAGAAAGCGAAAGCCCAGCAAACATACAGCAAGTGCATACTGTACATACACCCATACACAGTCTGAGACACTGATGGGCAAGAAAAGTTGGCACAACATGGCTGGGGAGTTTATACCGATAACATACTGTACTCTACTTCGTGATCTTGTCTAATTTATTAAAAAGATTCCCTGCTTTCACTTACCTACACACATCAACATACTGCAGACAGCACAACTCTAGTTCCTAACAGAATTTTAAAGGGGCAACTCTTATCTAATAACAAATTCCATTTTTTTTGTTTTTGTTTTTCCAAAGTGATTCTCTTTGTGCATGGATTTTTTGGACCAAGAGCCTAATTTTACAGGTCTTCTTACAAATCATGAATCCATGAAGGTCCTGTTAACATCTTCCATCAACTTGCCCATTTCCCCCAAAAAATTAGACCAAGGACGCTTTTCAAGAAACTGGTTGAGTGCCTATCGGTCTTCATTTCCTCTATAAAGGGACTTCGAGAGGGTACGTTTAATTTTGAGATCAAGCAGCCAAATTATTACCCTTAAAACTATATACACATCTCATGTTTCATCCAAGAAAACTTCTGTGCAAATTCCCCACTGGATCTCCTACAGTTAAAAGGCCTTGCCCTAGTATCATGAGCCACAGCAGGCATAATCAATTGTATCCAAACTGTCAACAGGGACTTCAGTCCTGAGTAATATTTAATCTTTTGTCATGTGCAGTGAACCTGACTTGAAATGATTCATTTTATTTTTTTTAATCTTTTTCTATAACAGACAAGGATACCTCTAAACGTCTTCCATTCTAAAAGGTTTCTCACTACATACAAGAACATCATACAGCAACTGATTCTACATGGAATCCTGTGATAAACAGATAATGAAAACAGGTACACAACCTGATGACTGTAAAATGCAAAGTAATGAATGTGAAAACAGTAAGACAAGTTAGGCTCGATTAATGTCTTTCCTTTCACAGCAACTGAAACTATTTACCTTCATCTGCAAAAGATGGTCAGTAGCTCATTAATTCACTGGTAGAAATGTACAAATATTTTCAAAATCAGGCTTGTGAGCTGCTAAACTTCACACGCAACTATAATTGTTTTATATTGTTACAAAACATTAAGAAATAGGGAACAGTATGTTAAACAACTGTTTTAGTAAGCAAGTAAATGAATTACATAACACATAGATGGATTGGAATGTAATATTAAATGAGGTCTGTGTCAAAGTAAAGAATGTATTCTACTGGACAACTGGCAGTGAAGACTAAATAAAATTTGAAAAACTAAAAACATCAACAATAATATTACTGAACTGAAATATAACCATACCTTGTGATCCCCATGTTGGTGATTCTTCAGACAGAAAATCACTGGAAAAATAAATGTACTCTCCAGGATCACCACATCCCCGTGGCTGCTGTGTCCAAGGATTGTTCCCAAAGAAAGGATGGGGGGTGTGAACTCTGATGTGGGAATCTTCAAAGGTAAGTTGGTCTACATTTGGATCTGTTGTTGAAAGAAAATTGCATGTGTTAAACCAAGTGGTTTAAAAATTGAATAACCCTTTGAAGGTTACACATCAAGAAAAATTAAATATCAAATTATTTATATCACAGGTAACCTTCACCAGTAAAACTTTCAGATATTACTTTATGTTTATCAGATCACCTCACTGATGAATTCGCGTCCCTTGTCACTGACCAACATCCTGGGGCACCCGAACTTACACGTGAGGGAACATAACACCTTAGCTACTTCACCTACCATCTTATTTTCCATCGCACACACGTGTGAAACGTGTGAACGCATCCACAAACACACAAATGTATTTGGGTTGTCCTTGCCCAGAAGGCAGTGATCCCACCACATCCATATGCACTCTATCCCATTTCACAGGTACCACAGGCCACAATCGGGCCTTCGGTACCACATCTAAGACTTTTCATTGTATTAAGCACATGACAACTTCCAACTTCTTACAAATCTAGTTACGTCCTTACGCATGCTAACCCAAAAGAAGTGCTCACGGGCTCTTCTAAGAGATCACTCTATGCCCGGCATAAGGGCTTACATGGATCATATGCATGGCTCTCTCTATTATAGCTCGAGGAAGGACGACTCGGGCTCGGATATCACCGGGCCTTTTCTCACGTCTGCAAAACAAGACGTCTCCTTCAATGAAAAAAAAATCCTTCCGCAAATGCACAGAACTTGGGAATTCGCTGCTCTCACCTCTCACACAGGCCTTGATTTGGTTAATCCAGGCTTCAGAAGCCTGACTCTCAACCAACTCTCGCACACTCCAACCACAAATATCAACCACACTTTCATACTCTGGACTCCCCCAGTCAGAGTTCCACTCGCATTCAACCTGCTGTCATCCCGGCCACTCCCACTCATCTGTGAGTGCCCATGAGATTCCCGTTTTCTATGCTCCACACTCCCATCTGACTGACTGTCACTGTTGGCATTTGTCGTAACGTTGCTGGCACCAGTGCCGGCACCGCCTATGCCACCAACGTTACGAGGTTTCTTTTGTTGTTCTTCCTTGTGTGTTTTTTTTTTTTTTTTTTTTTTTTTTAACGTTAGTTTAACCAGACCACTGAGTTAGTATCAACTCTCCTAGGGCTGGCCCGAAGGATTAGACAAGCTATTTAAACTCTCTAAGAAATTTAACTATAACTAGTGACTTATGTTAATCTAAGAATTAATTAAGTTAATTAGGAATATTTTATAAATTATTCTATGAATCTTATATTTTAAGTTAATTAGGAATATATTATAAACTGTTCTATAAATCTTATATTTTATCATATAAATGATTAAATTTAAGGAATTTTAAAATATTAAAAAGAGAAAATTTGTCATTTTCTGACAGTATATCTTTAAAAGAATATCTTTTAAATAAAATGTCTCTTTGGATTCTATATTTTGGACATACCTTTAAAATATGCTTTACTGTTATTTGTACATTACATATTTGGCACATAGGTATAGGGGCATGGGGGTTACTCATCAGGTAACCATGTGTCAGTTTAGTGTGACCAATTCTTAGCCGTGTCAACATTACTGAAAACCTGCGGCAATTCTGATAAGATGATGGCCACGGGTCTACAGTTTCTTTTATTTCTCTTAATTTATTGTTAAGATTGCTTTCCCTCCAGTTATTTTGCTTTGCAGCGCGTTGTTCCTCCTGTGACGTTCCTGGAGAGAGCATCCGCCACCCTATTACTTTTGCCTGGAATATGCTCTATTTTTAGGATATCAAACTCTAGAATTTGCTCGATCCAACGAGCTTGGCGATTAGAAATCTCGCTCTTCTTAAATAGGTACGTTAGTGGTTTGTGATCTGTGAAAATCTTTATGTCCCAATAAAAAATAGCGGTGTCTATCCAGCAACCACAGGACTGCCAAAGCCTCTCGATCGAAAGTACTACAATTTCTCTCTGCCCCTTTTAATGCTCATTATTAAAAACAAACTGGTCTCTCATTACCTTCATCGTCTATCCGAGTTACTCCGATCGCGATATCACTTGCATCTATAGTCACAATAAATGGTTGATCGAACCTCGGATAAGCCAAGAGTTCGTCACTCACAAGGGCATCTTTTAATTTCTGAAAAGCATCTTGTTCCTTCTCACCCCACTGGAAATCAGGTGGCCTCCTTAATGCATCTAATGGTCTCGCTATCTGGCCAAAGTTCTTAATGAATTTACGGTAATATCCTGCGAGTCCGAGGAAACTGGCTACATCCTTCTCATGTTTAGGCTGTGGGAATTCTTTAATTGCTAAGACTTTATCGGCACAAGGCTTAAGGCCTTTGAAAGTTATGATGTGCCCAAGAAATTCCACTTCGACCTGAAAAAATTGGCATTTATCTAGGTTAACTTTCATACCATGGCACCTTACTGCTTCTAAAACCTCTAAAAAGTTAGCCATAAGCTCCTCTACTGTGGCACCAATTACAATTATATCTTCGAGTCCGAAGAAACTGGCTACATCCTTCGCATGTTTAGGCTGTGGAAATTCTTTAATTGCTAAGACTTTATCGGCACAAGGCTTAAGGCCTTCGGAAGTTATGATGTACCCAAGAAATTCCACTTCGACCTGAAAAAATTGGCATTTATCTAGGTTAATTTTCATACCATGGCGCCTTACTGCTTCTAAAACCTCTAACAAGTTAGCCATATGCTCCTCTACTGTGGCACCGATTACAATGATATCGTCTCGGTATACAAAAACTCCAAGGCCTAATACGGAAGCTAAAACTGACATCATTACTCATGAAAAATGAGCTGGAGCATTTTCTAATCCAAAAGGAAGGAAATTATATTCAAATAGCTGATTATTCGCTATAAAGGCCGTTTTCTCTTTACTCTCGTCATCTAAGGGAATTTGATGGTAGCCCGAGTTGAGATCCAGCGTGGTGAAAAATTTGCTCTCCCTTACTTTAAGCAAAAGTTTCTCAATCGAGGGCAAGGGATAAGCATTATCTTTCGTAATGGCATTCAGTCGCCTATAATCAACACACAACCGGAAAGAGCCATCTTTCTTCTTAACTAAAAAGATTGGAGAAGCCCAAGGAGATTCGCTTTCTTGAATAACACCCTGATCTTGCAATTGATTGACTGTTTCATTGAGTACTTGTTCGTGACATGCAGGAGTTCTATAAAGCTTTGTGTGAATGGGGGGATGATCTCCCATCTCTATTCTAAAGGGTAACTTATTAATTCTCCCAGGGGGTCATCTCCAGTTGCTATCACATCTTGGTATTCCCCAATTATGTCTCCTACACATCGGTAATTTAAAGGTGTTGCATTGGCAGCTGTTTGCAGTAGCCTTCTAAGCTGTGGTTTGCCGCGACCTTGACTCTGTGTAGTTAGGGCCGACACTGCATTATCGGCTGTTACAAGGGTGCATACTTCTAAATCACAAAGAGACTCACTACTTAATTCTAACCTTTTACTACTTACATTAATAAAAGGTACATTCGTCTTCCCATTGACAATGGTAGCGACTTTTGGCAGCGCGAAGTCTGCCCACTTTTTATGAGGATTAATATATACAAGTGTACCTTCTAATTTTTGTGCTGGGACAACAGGAAGGGAACAGAGATGGGAGGGAGGAATAACCTCCCCTACCTCAGGGCTAGCAGGTACCACTCCTGTGTCCCCCTTAGATGCCCGGGCCACCTTGACAGAGTCTCCTCTCACCCAAGACAGAAAGTTTTTGGTACTGCTCAGTTCCCACTGGCATCGACACTTCCACTCACCCTCTGTTGACCCCATAGAGAGCCACTTTGTGCTCTCACACGAAGCCAATTCCCAAAATAATGGGAATTCCTTCCATGTGAGTTGTCGATACAACATGGAATTTGTGAGTCAAGACTCGGCCACCTAGGGAAATCTGCTGGCTGACAATGCGCTGGATCATTATCTGATGGCCACTCGCAGTGTTCAACAACAGACATCCCTTCAATGCCATAACAGCGCCCGTCACTAAGCGTTCCTCGATCAGGGACACACAAGCTCCGCTGTCCAACAAGGCATGGTACGTTCCTGTTCCAATCCCCACTTTAAGAACAGGAACTGAATCTCCACTCTCGCGAGAGGGAGAAGGGGTGGGGGACGTCTGTTTTGTTCCCTCCACAGGTACACACACCCCTTGGGCAGAGGGAGATCTCACTGGTGGGGGAAGACTCCCACCTACACGCTCGCCAGAGAATTACCAATGTGAGACTCAAGACGACAGGTCTGGGTATGACTGATTTATTTTTCGAAAGCAAGGTATACATCAAGGAATGCGGACGGAAAGGTGGTCACCAACCTGCGGATCCCATGTCACTCATTTAGGCAAGAATCTGTTTGTTAGATGACATATAAATGATAATAATTCGTGTTACAATAAACATACAAAAGTGGTTACATACATCAGCTGAAAGGCCAGACAACAATACATATGGAGAGATATATACAAATATGAAATAACAGGTAATATATGACGTGATTAATGCAAAATGAAGAGGCGCTCGACTCCTTTACACCGAATTTTTTGTGCATAATTTATAAATATGTTCCACAGAAAATCCCACGAATTGTGAGAACATGAATACAGGGGGTTTACTAATGGTACAACTGTTACTCTTACCAAGGCAAACACTAATCAAGTTACCCCTATATTCAGGCACACACATTTTTCTTTCATACAGTATTCAAGCTTACCATTTCGTTCTAACACGGATATGGTTAACATTGGTACATTGTTTGGCGAACGGTTTTAAAAATTTTTTTTTACCGATATTTTGCTGTTCACTTTAATATTAATATCTGAAAATTAGTAAATAACTTTATCATAAAAAATAATGCAAGTTTTTTATTTGAGTTAGCAAAACCCACTCCTTTGTTTTAGCTTATGTACCAATTGGAACAGTTCTAGTTTGCATTTGCAAACTTGTAAGTATTCCTGTTAAGTGACTGTATTTACCTTTGTCTCATAACCTGCTTTTTCATGATAAAACGATTAGATTTCAGGTATTACTTTTCCTTTGTACTGTATTCTTTGATAAAGCTGGAAATGCATGCTAATTGTATGCATTTATCTGAACCCGAGTACATAGTGAATTTGGAGTTATGTTCCACAGTAAAATTCTCTAATAGATGAATCCACTAATCCTGAAACACAAATACAGTAGTCAGGGGTTGACTGTACAGTGATTTCTACAACCTAACACGCTCTCTCCGTGCAATCAATTACCGTATTTTGTTCAACTATGATCCATATAGTTATCCAATCATAACCTTTCCCTCAGCAACAACATATCATGAGGGTCATTAAATTTGGAATAATGCCTATTACAGCAACTCTTACCTTGCAGGTTCTTACTGAAATTTAAAAAAAAATTAAAAAAGAACATCCAAAAACAAACCAAAAGAAAACCCAGTAAATTAATCTGTCAATCTCCTACTGAACCCAGCAACAGGAATAGACTGACTGGCTATTAGTGTTTGTACCTATCGGTCCCCAGGTGGGGGGTGGGGGAAGCAGGTGGACAGAGGACTGATATTCATAGAAAGTCAAGTGTTCATGTTTTTTTTTCAATCTGTTGAACTACCGCTACAGCAGAAGTAAAAGCTATACAGTATAATGGAGAGGTAAGGTTTCATCTAAAAAAATATATATATATATATATATATATATATATATATATATATATATATATATATATATATATATATATATATATATATATATATATCATATATATATCTATCATATATATATATTATAAGTAGTGTACCAAGTACAGTATAGGCATCACTTTCTAATTTTATTTTTTGTTAGGAGTTACAAGTGCAAATAAGTGTTTTTTTGCTATTTTACGCTTGTTTTGTTGTTCTTAGATTAAGAAATACTATTTATTATTATTTTAATGGATTTAATGAGAAATTTTGGATGTTCATATATCGCAGTTTTTTGCCAGAAAATCCGCGCTATATTTTCAATTATATATATTATAAACTCCGCAAAGTCGTGAATTCGCAATAATCGAATTGCGAAGTAGCGAGGGGTCACTGCACCTGGTCATTACACAACTAATCACAAATTAAAAAATTTACCTCACTTCAGCCAGATACCTGAACTCTCATAACAATAAAAATTATGACTGAGTACTCTAAAGGTAACAGTGATCCCTTAAAAGCTTATCAACCTTTTAACCCCCCGCGCCTCTATTTACAAAAGTGTCTGCCGTATGCCGGCGGGGTTTGGGAGTTAGAGCCAAAGAGGAAAGTTTTTTTTTCAAAAAATCAGAGCATGCTTAGTTTTCAAGATTAAGAGTTCATTTTGGCTCCTTTCTTGTCATTGCCTGAAGTTTAGTATGCAACCATCAGAAATGAAAAAAAAATATCATCATAAAGTCGTGAATTTAACAATCGAATTGCAAGTAGCGAGGGGTCACTGCACCTGGTCATTACACAACTAATCACAAATTAAAAATTTACCTCACTTCAGCCAGATACCTGAACTCTCATAACAATAAAAATTACGACTGAGTACTCTAAAGGTAACAGTGATCCCTTAAAAGCTTATCAACCTTTTAACCCCCGCCTCTATTTACAAAAGTGTCTGCCGTATGTCGGGAGGGGTTTGGGAGTTAGAGCCAAAGAGGAAAGTTTTTTTTTCAAAAAATCAGAGCATGCTTAGTTTTCAAGATTAAGAGTTCATTTTTGGCTCCTTTCTTGTCATTGCCTGAAGTTTAGTATGCAACCATCAGAATTGAAAAAAAATATCATCACGCAAAGTCGTGAATTCGCAATAATCGAATTGCGAAGTAGCGAGGGGTCACTGCACCTGGTCATTACACAACTAATCACAAATTAAAAAATTTACCTCACTTCAGCCAGATACCTGAACTCTCATAACAATAAAAATTACGACTGAGTACTCTAAAGGTAACAGTGATCCCTTAAAAGCTTATCAACCTTTTAACCCCCCGCGCCTCTATTTACAAAAGTGTCTGCCGTATGCCGGCGGGGTTTGGGAGTTAGAGCCAAAGAGGAAAGTTTTTTTTTCAAAAAATCAGAGCATGCTTAGTTTTCAAGATTAAGAGTTCATTTTTGGCTCCTTTCTTGTCATTGCCTGAAGTTTAGTATGCAACCATCAGAAATGAAAAAAAATATCATCACGCAAAGTCGTGAATTCGCAATAATCGAATTGCGAAGTAGCGAGGGGTCACTGCACCTGGTCATTACACAACTAATCACAAATTAAAAAATTTACCTCACTTCAGCCAGATACCTGAACTCTCATAACAATAAAAATTACGACTGAGTACTCTAAAGGTAACAGTGATCCCTTAAAAGCTTATCAACCCTTAAACCCCGTGCCTCTATTTACAAAAGTGTCTGCCGTATGCCGGCGGGGTTTGGGAGTTAGAGCCAAAGAGTAAAGTTTTTTTTTCAAAAAATCAGAGCACGCTTAGTTTTCAAGATTAAGAGTTCATTTTTGGCTCCTTTCTTGTCATTGCCTGAAGTTTAGTATGCAACCATCAGAAATGAAAAAAAATATCATCATATAAAAATATTGGAATATATGACAGCGCAAAAAAAAATTTCAGATATAATTGTATACAAATGGCGCTGTGAGCAAAACGGTTAAAGCTAATGAGCTATTTTTTGTTGTTGCATTGTACACTAAATTGCAATGATTTTGGTATATAACAAATTGTAAAACGATCAAAGCAACACAGAAAATATTATCACAAATTGATGCATGAATTCGTAACATGCGGACGTAAAAACGTTTTTTTAAAAATTCACCATAAATCGAAATATTGTGCTAGAGACTTCCCGTTTGTTGCAAAATGAAGGTAAATGATTGAATATTGCTAGAATGTAAGAGTTTTAGCTTACAATTGCATTTTTCGACCATTTTGGTCGAGTCAAAGTTGACCAAAGGTTGAAATTTTGGCACTTACTGTGATTTATATGAAAATATGTCAAAATTGATAAAAGCTACAACCATAAGTTATTTTTTGTTGTATTCTACACGAAATTGCGCACATTTTCATATATACAACTTTATGTAAAGGCTAATAGAAAATGGTGCAAAAATTACGACAAAGTGACTAAAGAATCTCTGAGATTTTCAGCAGAGTTATTAGCTGATGCTTTCTTTTGGGATAAGAAAGAAATTCAAGCATGCGCAGCTGGGTCACGCTTGTAAACAAAACAGCGTGATTCGTGAACTCCCAGCATCCCTCACGGCGCGATTTAAAATTTTTCGCAAACGAGGTCTATAAGTATTTTTCTGCGAATATTTAAAAAAACTTTTTGTAGTCGACGTATTTTACGTTCACTTGGCACCTGACAGACAACTTTTGTTGACGTAAAATACGTCCAGTCGGCGTTAAAGGGTTAATCATGTGAAAAATCAAACAAAGTTCATCAAAACAAGTGTGAGGTATCAACAATAAAACAAGAAATATACTAGAGCAAAAGGGCATCACTCCATCAAAGAACTTCAGCTGTTTCCCTTGTCTTAATTCACTTCAGCAAAACTAAAGGAATAAAACATGTATATCACTTTGCCTTATGCACACAATTAATCCTATTCACTTGGGGTCAATATAAATGAAACATTGTTTTTAAAAAATTTTAAATACAAAAATTTATTTTTAAATTCAAAATTTATAATTAAAATTCACAATCTGAAGAAATTTACAATTACTTGAAAACAATATAAAATTTAATTAATTCCCAAGTTAAATTATTAAGCAAAACTAAATCACAAAAACTTTAATCTATCAAGAAATTAAATTAAGCAAAATTTACACTATCAAGAACTACAAGATTTGAAAAGAAAATGAATATTAAATCAATGTTAAATTATTAAGAAATACTTTAAATGCCAAGTAAATACATGTTAAATCACTAAATATACAATGTGAAAAATCAAGAGATTGTAAACTCAAGAATACACAATAGAAAAATTTACCAAAACAATTTCACTTTGGCAAAAATTTTTCAATACACCTTATTATATCATGGTAATAATAAAGTTCACTTTACCTTACACAAGCTTGTGAAAACTTTCGCAAAATCACCTGAAATGCAGCTGCCTGAGATTCACAAAAATGATATTTTTATGATAAAATAAAGTTTGTTCATACTTACCTGGCAGATATATATATATAGCTGTATTCTCCGAAAGGGACCGACAGAAATTCAAAAACTTACGGCACACGCAGTTGGGCCAGGTGGTTAGTACCCATTCCCGCCGCTGGGAGGCGGGTATCAGGAACCATTCCCATTTTCTATTCAGATTTTCTAGAATCTAGAACTACTGTCTCCTGAGGGGAGGAGGGTGGGTACTATGATTATATATATCTGCCAGGTAAGTATGAACAAACTTTATTTTATCACAAAAATATCATTTTGTTCATGACACTTACCTGACAGATATATATATATAGCTGAATCCTACCATTGGAGGTGGGAAGAGACAGAATAGGATTTAGGAAACAAACATATGTAGGCGATTGACGCCTTGGTTCCTTACCTGTTAGCATTGCTGACTTCGTGATTACTGTCACCCAAGTCTGCTTCTGCTTTACTAGAGACTCCAGCGAGGTAGGGACCTATAAAGCTGGTGAAATCTAGATGATCTGTCAACGGGGGCGAGACCACAATGTGACTAGACCATATGACCTTACTGTGAGGGCAAGCGACAAACGAAACAACCACCTGACCAAGCCTAGTTACGTCATGAATAAATAACATAAACTAAGGACTGGGACGACCACCACTGGTGGAGACCCAACAACCATAAAAAACAACACATCTAATATATTTAAAAAACACACATAAACAAAACTAAAGGAGAGGATGAGAGTCGCTTTCTGCCCCCAAGATCGTATTTGCGGAAACGTAAGGCCCCAGCGCACAGCAATTCTCATAGGACGTCTTTACTTCCGTAAGATAATGAGAAGCGAAGACAGAATTGCTTTGCCAAAAAGTGGCACCCAGAATGTCATTGAGAGACTGGTTTTTCTGGAAAGCCACTGAGGAAGCAATGGCTCTCACTTCGTGAGCCTTGACCTTCAAAGATCTCAAATCCTCGTCTAGCACACTGGAATGGGCGTCTATGATGGTGCTTCTTAAAAAGAACGCCAGGGCATTCTTCGAGAGAGGTATATCAGGCCTCTTAACCGAGCACCAAAGATTGTTAGAAGGACCTCTACAATCCTGGGTCCTCTGTAAGTAAAATTTCAGAGCCCTGACAGGGCACAGGGTTCTCTCCGGTTCTTGTCCAGTGATGTCCGTCAAGCCCTTAATTTCGAAGGACCTGGGCCAAGGGGAAGACGGGTTTTCATTCTTGGCAAGAAACATAGGGCTCAGAGAGCAGACTGCATCAGGGCCTCTAAAACCTATAATCTTGCTGATCGCTTGAAGTTCACTAACTCTCTTCGCCGTCGCCAGAGCAGTTAGGAAAATAGCTTTCTTGGTTATGTCCTTGAAGGAAGCAGAAAGCAAAGGTTCAAATCTCTTGGACATCAGGAATTTTAGAACCACATCTAAATTCCACGAAGGTAACTTAGGGGCGGCTACCTTAGACGTCTCAAAAGACCTTAGAAGATCATGAAGGTCTTTGTTGTCCGATAAGTCAAGGCCTCTATGCCTAAAGACCGCTGACAGCATACTTCTGTAGCCTTTGATGGTAGGGACTGCCAGCTTTAAATCCTTTCTCAAATAAAAAAGGAAGTCTGCTATCTGGGACACAGAGGTTGTGGTAGAGGAAATTCCCTTAAGTTTGCACCACTTCCTAAAAATGACCCACTTTGACTGGTACACTGCGCTGGAGGAGGCTCTCCTGGCGTTGGCGATCGCCTTAGCCACTGGTTTAGAAAAACCTCTTGCTCTGAGCAACTTCTCGATAGTCTGAATGCAGTCAGACTCAGAGCGGGAGGGTTTTTGTGGTACCTCTCGAAGTGGGGTTGTTTGAGAAGATCTGTTCTCATAGGAAGCGCTCTTGGAAAATCCACCAAGAGAGACATGACCTCTGTGAACCACTCCGCTGAAGGCCAAAAGGGGGCGATTAATGTCATTCTCGTCCCTTCTGAAGCTACGAACTTCCTGATGACTTCCCCCAGAATCTTGAATGGGGGAAAGGCATACAGGTCTAGACCCTTCCAGTCCCAGAGAAAGGCATCTACTGCTAGGGCCCCCGGGTCGAGCACGGGAGAGCAGTAAAGAGGCAGCCTTGTGGTCCTTGAAGTTGCAAAGATGTCCACCAGGGGACGTCCCCAAAGCTTCCAAAGCTCCTGACACACTTCCGCGTTCAGAGTCCACTCTGTTGGAAGAAGCTGATGCTACCGACTGAGAAGGTCCGCGCGTACATTCTCGACCCCTGCTACGAAACGAGTGAGAATTGTCACCTGACGAGAATGTGCCCACAGCAGGATCTCTTTGGCAATCATGAACAGGGACCGAGAATGAGTACCTCCCTGTTTCTTGAGGTACGCCAGGGCTGTGGTGTTGTCCGAGTTGACTTGAATTACCCGGCCTGCAACTTGATCTTCGAAGAACTGAAGAGCTAAGAAAATCGCTTCCAGTTCTTTTAGATTGATGTGCCAGGACACCTGTTCCCCTTTCCAGGTGCCTGACACTTCCTCCCCCCCTAGTGTTGCTCCCCATCCCGACATGGACGCGTCGGAAAACAACACTAGGTCGGGGTTCTGAAGAGAGAGAGAGACCCCTTCTGCCAACTTTACGGGATCGAGCCACCACCGAAGATGGTCCTTGACAGAGAGAGAGATCCTGAGAGACTCCTCTAGATCCTCCTTGTTCTTCCAGTTGTCCGCAAGGAAAAACTGGAGGGGTCTGAGATGCAACCTCCCCAGGGAAACAAACTTCTCAAGTGATGAAATGGTCCCCAGCAGACTCATCCATTCCCTCACCGAGCATGTTTCTTTCCCCAGGAAGGCCGAAACTTTTACGAAGCAGTGCTGCTGACGTTCCTGGGATGGAAAGGCTCGAAAAACCACTGAATCCATCTGAATCCCCAGATAAAGAATGGACTGAGAGGGGATCAGATGTGATTTCTCTAAATTCACAAGAAGTCCCAGGGACTTCGTCAGCTCCAAAGTTGAATGTAAGTCCTCCAGACACCTTTCTTCCGATGAGGCTCGAATGAGCCAGTCGTCCAGATAGAGCGAGATCCTTATGCCCACAAGATGAAGCCACTGGGCAACGTTCCTCATCAGGACTGTGAACACCATAGGAGCTGTACTCAGTCCGAAACAGAGAGCTCTGAACTGGTACACTCGTCCCCCCAGGACAAATCTCAAATACTTTCTCGAACGAGGATGAATGGGGACATGAAAATAAGCGTCCTGGAGGTCCAGAGAGACCATCCAATCGCCTGGTCGCAGCGCATTGATAACAGACTTTTCTTTCGAAGACAAAATTGTTCAGTCTGCTGACGTCCAGGACTGGTCTCCACCCCCCTGACTGTTTTGGAACCAGGAAGAGACGATTGTAGAAACCTGGAGACTCCAAATCTAGGACTCGCTCTATGGCTCTCTTCTCGATCATTTCTTCCAGCAGATCTAAAAGGATTTGTTGCTTCTCCGGACGGTAAGAGGGCGACAGATCTCTGGGAGTTGAGGATGGGGGGGGGTTCAAGGAACGGGATCCTGTAACCTTTCTTGATTACATTGAGGGACCAGGAATCCACCCCTCTTACTTTCCAGGCTTCTGAAAACAGGAGAAGCCTGGCTCCTACTGGTGTCTGGAGGTGTAGAAAGTCACTTTTTGCCCCTTTGGGAAGAAGGGGCTCTGCCTCTGGAGAGGCCTCTTCCTCGCGAAAAGGGTCTAGAGGAGGAAGATTTCCCACAAAAGGGCTTCTGTCTCTTAGAGGGTAGTCCTTGCGATGACGTGGATGGGACACTAGGACGTCTGGAAGACTGTGCAAGGAGGTCCTGAGTAGCCTTCTCCTTAAGGCTGGAGGCGAGATCCTTGACTAGCGGCTGGGGGAAGAGATGGCTAGACAGAGGGGCGAAAAGTAATTCAGCCCTCTGGACAGGAGAAACCGACTTTGCTGCAAAATTGCAGTATAAAGCCCTCTTCTTCAGGAGGGTTGTACCAAAATGCGAAGCCAGTTCATCCGCGCCATCTCTGACGGACTTGTCCATGCAAGACAGCACACTGGACAGCTCCCCCAGAGAGATAGAATCTGGACTACGAGTCCTCAAGTCCAAGGCCCCCAAACACCAATCCAGAAAGTTAAAGACCTCCATAGACTTGAAAAGGCCTTTCAGAAGGTGGTCAGTCTCAGAAAGCGTCCAGGACACTTTTGCCGAAGAAAGGAGAGACCTCCTCGAAGCATCAACGAGACTCGCAAAGTCGCCTTGAGAGGAAGAAGGAACCCTTGAGCCAATTTCCTCTCCCGTCTCATACCACATTCCAGCTTTCCCGCACAATCTAGACAGGGGTAGAGCGAAGGAAGATTTCCCTTGAGACTTTCTATCTTCCATCCAAGAGTTGACTTTCTTGAGTGCTTTCCTAGTAGCAAGAGAAGTCTTCATTTGCAGGAAGCTGGGCGATTTCCTCACCTTCGAAGAAGCTAACTGCGAAGGGGGGGAAAGAGGAGCAGAAGGCTGAAATTTGTCTGGAAATAGCTCCTTCAGCATATTAGCCAAAACCTGGTAGTCGGAGAAAGACGACAAAGGGGGCTGCTCCTGCTCTGCAGAGTCCGACTCCTGAGACAAACCTCCCTCTTCGATGGGAGCGACAGGAGAGTCTTCCGGGGCTTGAGGAAGACTAAGACCTTTGGGTCCAATTTGGCCAAGAGACCTCTTCTCGTGGGAAGAAGCAGAAGAAAAGTCCGGAGCAACTCGCACAGAAGCGTCCTGCTTCACAAGCTGCCGAGCGTCCTGCCTCACAAGCCGCCGAGCGTCCTGACGAGCTTCCTGACGAGAGTCCTGACGAGCGTCGTGCAGAGAATCCAGACGGGAAGGATGAGAAGCGTCCTGGGGAGCGTCCTGCCGAACGTCAAAACGAGCGCGAAGAGAAGCAAGAGGAGTGTCAAGAAGAGCGTCTTGGCGCGAACTCTTACTAGTGGCTAGCCGAGCTGCAAGAGCGGCGTCCTGATCAGCCAGCGCGTCACGACGAGGCAAGGAAAGCCGATGATCCGACGAACGATGAGGACGACTACGAGAACCCGCAGGAGAGAGAGACGAACGAAGAGCAGGAGAGGGAGACCTCTTGGATCTCTTAACTGGCAGCGTTAAATCCTTACGGCGCCTACGAGGCTTCGTCTCCTTAGCAGCGAGAAGGGATGCTAGCTGCCGCTGCATATCCTGGAGAAGACGCTTCGAAGGAGAGGAAACCCTCTCAGGAGAAGGGCTGCTCTTATGAGAAGAAGAGGGGGAAGGAGACGTTCTCCCCTTTCTACCAAGGGCGACGACAGCTCTCTTCTTGGGGCGGCTGGGACGTTCAACAACGTCCTCCTCAGAAGAAGTCCTGGTCCTCTTCTGCGGCGGCAAGTCGCGCAACCAGTCGGGAGAAGACTCTAAAGCATGAGAAAGAGGAGAAGCAGCGTCCTCCTCAACGAAGCTCCTCTTGAGCGAAAGAGAGTCCAACCGAGAACGCGACCCCTTGCGTGGAGAGGGCGCCTCGGAGGACGAGAAGCAGTCTTTAAGGACCGGTGCGCGAGCACGATCCTTGGCAGCCTGGGAAACGTCAACAAGGCCTGCCGAAGGGACGCCAGATCGGTGGGGGGTCCCCGTAACCCTCTTGCGGCGACTTCGACATGCCCATTCCTAAGTCCTGGGAGTTCAGCAGAGGTCCAGGCCTAGAGGCATTATAGGGCCGATCTGACGCCCCCTCCACAAAACTGGGGGGATCACTACACTTCACTGCATTTTCAACAGCCAACACCTTAGACTCCAAAGTACGAATGGAGCTCAAAATCTGCGCAAGGGCATTACCTTCCACAGACGCAATCACAGGGTTCGAAGGCGACTCTACAGGGAAAGGTGAAGCATTAGTAGGATTAACAAGAGATACATTAATACCCTGACTCCCACCAACTGACACACTCCTGGAAGAGGACCTCCTTACACGGTCACGCTCTAACTTGCGTACATAAGAATCGTAAGCCTTCCAATCAGAATCAGGCAACGATTCACACTCCTTGCAGCGATCATCCAACAGACAGACATGCCCCCTACATCTCATGCATACTGTGTGAGGGTCTACCGAAGCTTTCGGTAGCCTCACCTTACACTCCTTCACAACACACACCCTGAAACTAGCAGAACTAGAACCAGACATCTTGTTCAAGAATTGGCCAAAACCAAAATCAAATCAGTCCACAGAAGCGTATGCCTATCCACAAATCCAAAGTCAAAAACCAAAAGACAATCAGAATACTCAGTGGAAAAGTTTCCGAAACTAACGCGGAGGTATTGACAACAGGTGTTGACAATACCGGCGACAGAGAAAATCTGAATAGAAAATGGGAATGGTTCTGATACCGCCTCCCAGCGGCGGGAATGGGTACTAACCACCTGGCCCAACTGCATGTGCCGTAAGTTTTGAATTTCTGTCGGTCCCTTTCGGAGAATACAGCTATATATATATCTGTCAGGTATATATCTGTCAGGTAAGTGTCATGAACAAACACTTTTTTTTTGTTAGGTGCCATTACACACTTTTCCTACACTCAGATCTCAAAAGCTAAGATTAATACCACTGACCACACAAATATTTTACATTAATTAATAATTTCTCTCTTTTGAAAGAGAGAGAGAGAGAGAGAGAGAACCACACAGTCTCTAAAATCAGAATCAATAAACTTTTGGATTCCTGCAAGAAATGAAATAATCAGATCACGTCAT
This sequence comes from Macrobrachium rosenbergii, assembly GCF_040412425.1. Lineage (NCBI taxonomy): Eukaryota > Metazoa > Arthropoda > Malacostraca > Decapoda > Palaemonidae > Macrobrachium > Macrobrachium rosenbergii. Next base: position 33,685,402 of record NC_089743.1, on the reverse strand, counting down.
TATTCCTGACCAAAACAACTTGGGGCCAACTAACACATTAGAATAATACATAACCAGAGCAACGCACTCTTACAAAACATGATGTAATCAATCAAGACGTGCATTTACTCTCAAAAAGGTACACGTCTTTACCAGAAAATCATATAGGACGAAGCTCTCAACAAAATCTCAACAGTCAAAACAGAAGGCACATAGCCAGTCACAAACGGCACACTTTCAAAACAAGAAGACCCAAACGTGAAATCATTCGTCATCTTCTCGTATGAGACAAAACCTTACATGACTCAATTGCCATTCCCTCGCTTGCTAACCTATTATCTTTTGCGATAACTGAACCAAAACACGACATACGAAATCACGAGTACAGAACACTTGTTGCTGGGGGACAAAATGAGCAATCACATACTATGTCATTATTAAAATGTATTACTAATTCTATATGACGCTGTCAAGTTATCCAATCACTAACTCTTTTGAGATCTAACATTACACTACATACAATACTTCAACAATTATTATTATTACACAGAACACATTACAGCTAGAATAGTAAACATATCAAAATCATGGAATGCTATACATATTACAAGGCACAATATATATATATATATATATATATATATATATATATATATATATATATATATATATATATATATATATATATATATATATAAATTATTATCTCTGACCAGGCCACTGTTTACATTCTTCACAATGAGAAGAAAAATCACACTCATGACCCCTGCTGGTTACATACATCATATGACCATCATGCACAACTGAACACATTTGGTTTACACAAAACTTGTTCCTACAAAGCCTAGTGCTTCTATCTCTGCTTGTTGTAGATTACACAAGGCAGAAACAGAAAACAAACAAAATAGCAAGACAGGAGAAAAACAGCAAGATATAGCCAATATTATTACAGCCGATTCACACTGCACACACAAGGGAATGGCATGAAGAATTCTGAAAGGAATGTAAACATTCCGATGCTACCTTGTAGGAAACAGATGTGAAGATGCAAGTTAACTATAACATGTAGGTAAGATTCAGCCCAAACAATTTCCAATTTCTATTGAAAGAAAAACAGTATGACAAATCTGTTACATGACTATCTCCTCAATTTGTCAGTTTGTATAATTCTCAGACTATAGAGAACTGAGCACTTCATATATTTTTTTTCTGATGTTTTATTTTGTGTTATGTTCCCTGAAAATACCAATTGACTGGACTGCTACATTATTATGCCCCATGCTTATTCTTCCAATCTTCTGGCTCACTATCATTTTGTATGTAAATTTTTTTGATAGGTCACTGAAACCACTTACTGTTCTTCAGTTGTAATTTTGCTTGTCTCATCAAAATTGCTGTTTTATCTTGCAACATTCTGTTCAGTGTTGTATATATTGACTGGACATTCTTGTGACCCAGCTTGATGGTTTGACCACAGTTCATGCAAATTTGCAATTTGTGATTCCATTGTTTCATGATCCTTATGGACTGTCCACACTAGCGGGCATGCCCGTCGGGCACTTCCAGCTCTGTATTTTCTCTCGCTTCTGAAGCAGTGTTACCAGACAATCGCATCGCTCTGGCTCCATACTTAATCGGTCAGTATAGTGGAATGGGTTATGGGAACAGTGTTTGCCCGTCGGGCAGTGCCCGCCAGTGTGGACAGGGCTTTAGAATTACAGCATCCCCATTTGTTGTCATTAATAACTTTTGTGTGCGTCTACATTTACAATTTTTGCATTAAAAGGGTTTAGGAACATATGGCATCAGCCATGTTTTAGTCTACAATTTACATTTTTTGAGGAAGATTTTGTCCATACTAAATGAGGATCAGTCACCTAACAGTTAAAATATTTATGCATACATAAATAGGCCTAAGAATCTACAGTTCAACCCAGAATAATTGTCACAGGGGTGTATGGCACTTTAAAGAGTTTTACTTTCCCAATTACATTTATAATCTTATAATAATAACACTATCACAAAGACTATTCATTACATTAATGAACAAACTCTAGTACCGAGCAGAGTGATATTGCATCATCTCACCAAATTAATGATGCTCATACACTAAAGGAATGGCACACACAAAAGGAGGTAATAGAACTTACCTGCTGAAAGACTTTACAAAAGGTGGCCACATTGGATATCTTCCAATAATTGACTAATCATAATAAAAAAGTTGGGAAATGGGAACAAACACTTGGAACAATTTTGTAAAAAAATTCAAGATCCCTGGAGGTTACTGACATCCAAGCTGAACTATAATCGAACAATGTTAGGGCAAAAAATCTGAAGTATGTGACATATCATATCTGTAGATATACTGAGCTTCAAAATCAATACCTCCCTTGTTCATTACTTTATTAGCGGAGTCTGGTGTCAACAAAAGTCTACCCAAAGCTATACCTAAAAACCCTCTCCAATGGGACAAACTTCAAAACTGTGTTCAAAATATTGTTCCAAGTCTTTAAGCCCTATTAGTGAAACAGGGCAGTTTGCACACAGCTTATAAAACTATATATTTTTAACATAAGAAGTATTTACCGATTTCCAGTGACCCACAAGATTTCCAGTTGTCAGGGATCAATATTGTAATTGAAGAAAAAAACAGCCTCTCTTCTGTTGCTGAGTATAACACAGGTGATGCACTGCTAATCAATGCCTGTAAAAGAATCATTCTCTGTAATACCTAATCATAAAAGTCTAAATGTTTCTGAATGCATATCTATGCACTCTTACAGTACTATACTCTTGCAAAAACTTTAATACACTACTAACAATTAGAATTAGAAAAATTGTCTGTTATTGGTAAGCAGCAAAGTGCTCAAGAGCACCTAACTTCTCATGTATCTGCTTCAATTTCTCATTTCTCATTATACTTCCTAATAGTTTTAGCATCGTCCTTCCCTATTCCACTTATGGGCTTCAAGTAAAGTTTGTAAATCATTTCTATTGTTCCAGAATTTTCACAAACTGTCTAGTTTGTATCAATGTTTTTCTTTAACAGTGAGTGTCATCAGGTAATGAACTGCACTACTGTTACCTTCATTATCTCTGCCACTTGTAGTTGTGTCACTCTAGTAGTATTTCAATCAGAGCTTTTGAGACGCCTCCAGAACGGAATGGAATATGTTATTTTCATGATAAAATTAAGTTTCATATATACTTACCAAGTACTTACATGGCTATAGTTTCCACTCGCTCAGCAGCTTAAATTTTAAAAATTGGGGTAGTGCTTCGATAGCTTAGTGTAGGTAACAAGCCCCACCCACCAACGGGAGTACTGGAGACTTAGCAGAAAACCTCATTCATGAGTGGGGAGGAGGGAGGGTTCCAATACGTAATTACTTGGTAAGTATATATGAAACGATTTTATCAAGAAAATAACATTTCATATAAGAAACTTACCAAGTAATTACATAGCTGAATCCACATTAACAGGTGGTGAGATGCATGGGCATATTCTGTTCCAAAACATTAAGTTATGGTAATGACTTTGAAATAGAAAAGTTGCTAGCACTGAAGACAATGCTTGTCATTTTCTTATTTGGTAAGAGAGCTACTGCAGGTAATTACTGCCTCTGGTTGGTGCACATCTTAACCTGTAGTGGTGTGGCGGTTGAGCCATGGAGCGCCTCTACTTAGGTGGGAGTTTTGCAGCAAAGGATTTGTCCAATGGCTGGCAAATCATCAACAAATGCCCTTGCCCTGGGCACAGTACCACAATAAAAACAACCAGACAATGCTTTCACCTACACTGAAAACATCACAACCAATCCAATGAGACTGGTGGGTACTCCAGGTACAATGTACCCCCCTGGCCCACAAAAATTCTGAGTAAAACAGGAAACAGTGATTTTTTCCAAGAGTTAGTAAAGCTTGAATGAGATGATTGAATATTTGTAAAACTAAGTGGACACTTTGTTTCTCAAAGGTGGATGAGGAGAATGCATTCCATGACAGTTTATATAATGTTTCAAGAGTAAACCATCTTCTATCTCATTAAGTTTTGTTCAGAGCTAAATGGTGCATAATGAATTTCATTTTCTAAAATATGATTTTCATCAAAGGAGAACTGTTGGAACTTCATTGTTTTATTTGTATCTTTCTAGCCAAGACAATTATTTCTGGTATATCTCAACAAATGTACCAAATTTCTGCCTTTGTATAATCAAAATATACTTTCAAGTGAGTTTTATCCACCGTCAGTACCACTGTTTTGTCATTGGGTAATAATGATTTACATTTATTCTTAATAACATACATCAGATATTGAGTCATTTTGTTCTGACGCTTGGGTAAACTGTTTGGGGAGACACTCCTGATGGTAGAGTACCTTGGGAATATTAGGAATTTCTTATCTCTCAAGAGTCTAACTTTTAGGAGAACAATTACAAAACATAGAAGACAATATTACCAGCTCTAATGAATAATCAGTAATTTATTCAGTCATTAACTGTAGTTGTTCAAATATGGAAGTTCTGTGACATAGGCTACAGTGGGAGTTGTTTTTATGTAGGCTTCACTGGGAGTTGTTTGACACAGGCTACACTGGAAGTTCTGTGACAGGCTACACTGGGAGTTTTGACTTAGACTACACTGGGAGTTGTTTGATCTAGACTACACAAGGAGTTGCTTGACCTAGACTACACAGGGAGTTGTTTGACCTAGACTACACTAGGAATTGTTTGGACAATGGCTACACTGGGAGTTCTGTGACATAGGATACACTGGGAGTTGTTTGACGTAGGCTTCACTGGGAGTTCTGTGACATAGGCTACACTAGGAGTTCTTTAACGTAGGCTACACTGGAAGTTGTTTGATGTAGACTTCACTGGGAGTTCTGTGACATAGGCTACACTGGGAGTTGTTTGACATAGGCTACACTGGGAGTTGCTTGACGTAGGCTACACTGGGAGTTGCTTAACGCTGGGAGTTGCTTGATGTAGGCTACACTGGGAGTTGTTTAGACTAAGCTGGGAGCTGTTTGACGTAGGCTATGCTGGGAGTTGTTTGACGTAGGCTTCACTGGAAGCTTTGTGACACAGACTACACTGGGAGTTGTTTGACATATGCTACACTGGGAGTTTTGACATAGGCTACACTGGGAGTTGTTTGACACAGGCTACAATGGGAGTTGTTTGACATAGGCTACACTGGGAGTTTTGACATAGGCTACACTGGAAGTTGTTTGACACAGGCTACACTAGGAGTTGTTTGACATAGGCTACACTGGGAGTTGTTTGACACAGGCTACAATGGGAGTTGTTTGACACAGGCTACAATGGGAGTTGTTTGACACAGGCTACAATGGGAGTTGTTTGACACAGGCTACATGGAGTTGTTTGACATTGGCTACACTGGGAGTTGTTTGACATTGGCTACACTGGGAGTTGTTTGACATTGGCTACACTGGGAGTTGACATAGGCTACACTTGGAGTTCTGTGACATAGGCTACACAGGTAGTTGTTTGACATAGGCTTCACTGAAAGTTCTGTGACACAGGCTACACTGGGAGTTTTGTGACAGGGACTAAACTGGGAGTTGTTTGGCATAGGCTTCACTGGGAGTTATGTGACACAGGCTACAAGCTCTTCATATCTCTCCCTTGGCCGAGTCGGTTGAGCTTCAGACTGTCGCTCGATGGGCCGGAGTTCAATTCCACCGACCGGCTGATAAAGAGTTAGAGGAATTTATTTCTGGTGATAGAAATTCATTTCTCGCTATAATGTGGTTCGGATTCCACAATAAACTGTAGGTCCCGTTGCTAAGTAACCAATTGGTTCTTAGCCACGTAAAATAAGTCTAATTCTTCGGGCCAGCCCTAGGAGGGCTGTTAATCAGCTCAGTGGTCTGGTATAACTAAGGTATACTTAACTTTTACAAGCTCTTCATTGGAGGAGTGGGTAGGGCTTTCGGCTAGCACACTATTGGCCCAGCGTTCGACTCTCCGACTGGCCAATGAAGTATTAAGAGGAATTTATTTCTGGTGATCTAGAAATTCATTTCCTGTCATAATGTGGTCCAGATTCCACAATAAGCTGTAAGTCCCGTTACTAGGTAACCAGTTGGTTCTTAGCCACGTAAAATAAATCTAGTCCTTCGGGCCAGCCCTACGAGAGCTGTTAACCAGCTCAGTGGTCTGGTTAAACTAAGATATATATAACATTACACAGGCTAGACTGGGAGTTGTTTGACATGGGCTAGACTTGGAGTTGTTTGACATAGGCTACACTGAGTTGTTTGACATACCGTAGGCTTCACTGGGAGTTTTGTGACATAGGCTACACTGGGAGTTGTTTGACATAGGCTACACTGGGAGTTGTTTGACATAGGCTCCATTGGGAGTTGTTTGACATAGGTTCCATTGGGAGTTCTGTGACACAGGCTACACTGGGAGGTGTTTGACATAGGCTACACTGGGAGTTGTTTGACATAGGCTCCATTGGGAGTTGTTTGACATAGGTTCCATTGGGAGTTCTGTGACACAGGCTACACTGCGAGGTGCTTGACATAGGCTACACTGGGAGGTGTTTGACATAGGCTACACTGGGAGTTTGACATAGGCTACACTGGGAGTTTGACATAGGCTACACTGGGAGTTTGACATAGGCTACACAGGGAGTTGTGTGACGTACACTTCACTGGGAGTTCTGTGACACACGCTACACTGGGAGTTGTTTGACATAGGCTGCACTGGGAGTTGTTTGACATAGGCTACACTGGGAGTTGTTTGACATAGGCTACACTGGGAGTTCTGTGACATGGGCTACACTGGTCGCTGTTTGACACAGGCTTCACTGAAGTTCTGTGACACAGGCAATACTGGGAGTTCTGTGACATAGGCTACACCTACACTGGGAGTTCTTTGACATAGGATACAATGGGAGTTCTTTGACATAGGCTACACTGGGAGTTCTTTGACATAGGCGACATAAGCTACACTGGGAGTTGTTTGACATAGAGTTCACAGGGAGTTTTGTGACAGGCTACACTGGGGGTTCTGTGACATGGGCTACACTGGGAGTTATTTGACGTAGGCTACACTGGGAGTTCTGTGACATATGGTACACTGGGAGTTGTTTGACCTAGACTACACTGGGAGTTCTGTAATATAGGCTACACTGGGAGTTCAATGACACAGGCTACACTGCGAGTTTTGACCTAGACTACACTGGGAGTTGTGACATAGTCTACACAGAGTACACTGGGAGTTGTTTGACCTACACTCCACTGGGAGTTCTTTGACATAGGCTACACTGGAAGTTCTGTGACAGGCTACACTGGAAGTTCTGTGACATACGCTACACTGGAAGTTTTGACTTAGACTACACTGGGAGTTGTTTGGCCTAGACTACACTGGGAGTTGTTTGGCCTAGACTATATTGGGAGTTGTTTGGCCTAGACTATATTGGGAGTTGTTTGGCCTAGACTATATTGGGAGTTGTTTGGCCTAAACTACACTGGGAGTTCTGTGACAAAGGGTAGACTGTGAGTTCTATGTCAGAGGGTACAATGGGAGCTGTTTGATCTAGACTACACTGGGAGTTCTGTGACATAGGGTACACTAGGAGTTCTTTGATATAGGCTACACTGGGAGCTGTATGACATAGGCTAAACGGGAAGTTCTGTGACATAGGATACATTGGAAGTTCTTTGACATAGGCTACACTGTGAGTTCTGTGACAGGGTAGACTGGGAGTTGTTTGACCTAAACTACACTGGAAGTTCAGCAACACAGGCCACACAGGGAGTTCTTTGACATAGGCTACTCTGGGAGTTGTGATATAGGATACTCTGGGAGTTGTGATATAGGATACACTGGGAGTTCTTTGACATAGGGTACACTAGATCTGTGACAGGTTACACTGGGATTTTTTACCTAGACTATACTGGAAGTTCTTTGACATAGGGTACACCAGAAGTTTTGACCTAGACTACACTGGGAGTTGTTTGACCTACACTACACTGGGAGTTATGTGACATAGGCTACACTGGGAGTTCTGTGACAGGGTACACATAGATGTTTGACCTAGACTACACTGGGAGTCCTGTGACATAGGGTACACAGAGTTCTTTGACAGTCTACACTGGGAGTTCTTTGACCTAGACTACACTGGGAGTTCTGTGACACAGGGTACACTGCAAGTTCTGTGACAGGCTACACTGGGAGTTTTGACCTAGACTACACTGGGAGTTTTGACCTAGACTACACTGGGAGTTCTGTGACATAGGGTACACTGCAAGTTCTGTGACATAGGCTACACTGGGAGTTCTGTGACACAGGCTACACTGGGAGTTGTTTGACCTTGACTACACTGGGAGTTCTTTGACACAGGATACACTGGGAGTTCTCTGGCATAGGCTACACTGGGAGTTTTTTGACTGGGACCCCACTGGGAGTTCTTTGACATAGGGTACACTAGGTTCTGGGACATAGGCTACACTGGAAGTTGTTCAACAGATTACACTGGGAGTTGTGTGACATAGGCTACACTGAGTTATTTGACCTACACTACACTGGGAGTTCTGTGACATAGGGTATACTGTAAGTTCTGTGACATAGGATACTATGGGAGTTGTTTGAAATAGGCTACACTGCGACTTCTTTGACATAAGCTATAATGGGAGTTCTGTGACACAAGCTACACTGGGAGTTCTGTGACACAGGCTACACTGGGAGTTGTTTGACCTTGACTACACTGGGAGTTCTTTGACACAGGATACACTGGGAGTTCTCTGGCATAGGCTACACTGGGAGTTTTTTGACTGGGACCCCACTGGGAGTTCTTTGACATAGGGTACACTAAGTTCTGGGACATAGGCTACACTGGAAGTTGTTCAACAGATTACACTGGGAGCTCTGTGACATAGGCTACACTGTGAGTTGTTTGACCTACACTACACTGGGAGTTCTGTGACATAGGGTATACTGTAAGTTCTGTGACATAGGATACTCTGGGAGTTGTTTGAAATAGGCTACACTGCGACTTCTTTGACATAAGCTATAATGGGAGTTCTGTGACATAGGCTACACTGGGAGTTCTGTGACATAGGCTACACTGGGAGTTCTGTGACATAGGCTACACTGGGAGTTCTGTGACATAGGCTACACTGGGAGTTCTGTGACATAGGCTACACTGGGAGTTCTGTGACATAGGCTACACTGGGAGTTCTGTGACATAGGCTACACTGGGAGTTCTTTGACAGGCTTCACTGATTGACTGATTGATTAACTGTGGGTTATCTGGCGTCACAACTACCAGGGTCATTGACACCAAATACTAAATGTGATCTTTTCACTTTTATAGTGTTATACAAAATTAAAAATAAAATTCTGCTAAATAGAACTACATATAAATTTGATTAAAAAGACAAAAAATAAAAGTATAACCAAAATAAATATATAAAATTCTAAAAAGATTAAATCTGATCCAATAAAAAACAGTATAACTTAAAATATATATATATATATATATATATATATATATATATATATATATATATATATATATATATATATATATATATATATATATGACAGCACAGCTGTCAAATATATTTAAGACAAGCTTCTTTGGTAAAAGAGATAACATTATTAATACATATACTTTCTCCCAACAGATTTGCCATGCTATAATTACCACCTGCTTCACTGCTATTTGATAAAAAACGATTCCTAAGTTCCACTAGACTGGGACACTCAACCAGCAAATGCCTAACAGTCAGTGGAACCAAGCAACTGTCACAGAAGGGCTCATTCTCCCTATTCATCACACAGCCATGAGTTAAACCTGTATGGCCAATACGTAATCTACTCAATACAACCTCCCACTTCCTTGGTATTAGGTCATATTTCCAAGGGTGTGTCTGACTAGTGATTTCTTTAATTTTATTGGAGCCTACTCTGTCCCACTGAAGTGCCCGTAATTGTGGATGGATTTCCATGTAATATGGAATGCATCACAATATGGAACAGGGCATTTTCTGGGTATCAAAGTTTGTGTTGCTAATTTGGCTAGCTGGTCTGCCTTTTCATTTTCCGATATGTTCACATAGGCAGGAACCCAACAAAAAGAAACAATGCTTCCTCTATAATGGTGCAAGAAGATCCACTGCAAGATCTCCAACACTAAGGGATGATTAGTATTGAAGACTTCCAGGGACTGTAAGGCACTTTTAGTCACAAAATATTGTGTAGCTAGACACTGGGAGTGTTGCAATATGCTCCAGTGCTACTAAGATGCCATAGAGCTCAGCTGTAAAGTTTGAGGCAACTGAAGGAAGTGCACCTCTCCGGTTAAAAGATTCACTAAAAACTCCAAAACCAATGCCAGCATTGGATTTGGAACCATCAGTAAATAAAATCTTGTATCTAAATGCTCTGAAGCATGCTCTAAAAATATTGCCCTCATTTCCTCATCAGATTTATCCCTCTTTGCTCCACTGAAGTACCTGCAGAATTTCACGGCAGGTAACTTCCAGACAGGAGTAGTGGGATACACAAACGGAAGTACTGTATAGGAATTTTTCTAATATTTGTATCCTCTACAATCTTTTTAATTCTATAGCTAAAAGGAGTAGGATACCCTGGATGATTTTCATAAAAACCGTTAAAAATATTTCTGTTTGCCAGAGATTTGGGAAGTCTTTGCACTCTAAACCAGTATCGAAGTAATGATGACTGGCAATAGAGTTCAAGGGGCATTTCTCCTGCATCAACTAGCAAACTAGATATTGGTGATGAACGAAAAGCTCCTGTGGCTATACGAATACCTGAATGATGAGCAGAATCTAAAATTTTTAAGTTGGATGAAAAGGCTGAAGAATATACTTCACAACCGTATGACAGCTTTGATAAGATTAAGGTTTTATGAAGCTTTAGTATAAGGTTTCTACCAGCTCCCCAACTGGTGTGAGACAGCACCTTCAAGATGTGTAGAGCTTCTAGGCACTTTGCTTTGATATCTTTGATATGGGGGACCCAAGTCACTCTGCTGTCAAAAACTAGGCCTAAGAAGTGCGCTTGTTCTACAAATGAGATTCTATGGCCATTTAAATAGAGGTCTGGATCAGGATGTACTCCCCTGATCCAGCAGAAGTGGACAGCAGTAGTCTTGCTTACAGAGATTTTAAAACCCTGTTTCTCAGCCCAACTTGCTATTTTATCATTAATTGTAACTTTCTTTCAGCTACAGTCATTCGGGTGGCAGCAAAATATATTGACAGGTCATCCACAAATAATGTCTTTAAGATCTCTTTTGGAATAACAGATGTAACACTGTTTATGGCCAGAGCAAAAAGTGTTACACTGAGAACACTGCCCTGGGAAACACCTTCTTCTTGGCACCTTTTCTCTGATAAAGTACTGCCAACTTTAACTTTAAAATACCTACGATGTAAAAATGATCTGACAAAGGTAATTTTCCTTGTAGACCACTATTATGCATCGTCTTGAGAATTCCATGTCCCCAAGCAGTGTCATATGCCTTTTCTATATCAAAAAGCACTGTCACGTGGTGTTGTTTGGAGGCAAATGCTTCACAGACAGAGGTTTCAAGTTGCAGTAAGATATCCAGTGTGGAGTGCATTTTTCGAAAGCCACACTGAGGTGTTAAAATATTGTTGTGCTCTAAATACCATATCAGCCTTACATTTACCATTTTTTCCCTTAATTTACACATACAGCAAGTTAACGCAACAGGGCGGTAACTTGCTGCATAGAGAGGATCTTTTCCAGGCTTAAGGAATGGTAACATGGTTGCCAATTCCCATATGCTAGGGTAGCTGCTTTCATCCCATATTCTATTGATAATACAGATTATAAAAAGTTTTGTGTTCCTTGAAATGTGTTTAAACATTTCATAAGGAATCTCATCTGGAGGACTTTAAAAAGGGAAGAGAAATTTGGTTTGCCTAGAAAAGGAAAATGGGAGAAGCCCTAGCCACGGCATATGACTACAATGCTGCACTAATTGTGGCCAAAGCAGCTAAGATATTGAGGAAACAAATGCTTGAAAATGAGATAGAATTTGATGGAACCTTAACAGCAGACACTAGAAAATCTGTCACCAAGTTTGTTGGAATTTGTAAGTGTGCTACAAAACAGTGGCGATATAAAATCCCAACTTAAATATAGAACATCATCTACTGATCTAGCTTTAGCACAACTTTTGCACTTCAACTGTCGAAAGAATCCAGCATCTTCAACATTCTCCAAATATTCCAAGTCAAGAGAAACTCCGTTTCCAATACATACTGGTCTCCTGGTCTTTGCAAAAACCAGAAAGCGTCAATTAATTGATACATTCCATCACCATGGAATCAGCATCAGCTATGATAGGGTTCTGGAATTGACTGAAGGGTTAGGAGCAGCAGTTGTGACAAGGGCTGTGGAGGAAGTAGTAGTTTGTCCCACTACACTAAGAAAAGGGTTCTTTACAACTTGTGCTGTTGACAATCTGGACATAACCCAAGTGCCACAACTGCACAAACATCCTTCCAAGGCACAGGTACATCTTTGTTTCAGAATCCGAGCACTGATGAAAAGGGTGAGGACAGAAACTTGGTCCAAATTGTCCAAAGTGGAACAAAGTCAAAAAAAGTACCTTCTCTTCCTGAATATTATACAAATGTACCTCCTGCTCACTTTAAACATGAGAATCCCCTCCCTTCATCTAGTGGAAGTGCAGGACACCAACAGGTTGTGCTTTCAAAGCATCTTTCTCTTGAGTATGAATGGCTTGAGAAAGTCAAGTCTGTCGGACAGGAGAAAATGCTGTGTCCATATCTTAGGCAGCACATCACGCTTCTCATTTGAAATAAGCTTGTCATCAATGTTTCCTCTTTTTCAAGAGGCAGCTCATTCAGTTGCAATGATAAAACATGCCATGGGTATTGCAAGAGCAACCACAGAGTTTCTCAATCCTGGCCAAACCCCAGTTCTAGCAGTTGATCAGCCACTATTTGCATGGAAAGGGGAAGAAGTCTGCATGGCAAACATGGACTGTGTTTCAGCGTGCCACACCCACCTTCACCAAACTAAGTTCAAACACCAGCAGCTGTAGAAGATGAAGACCTGCAAATTATTGAAGTGTTCATGGTGCTAGTGTACGACAGAAGCAGTTCATATAAAAATGTAAACGAGGCTAGACGATCTCTTTGCAGGAAAGCAAAAAGCTTATGATTGCATTCCCCCTACAAGGGCTGCTCTTAAGAGAGCATTGCAAGAGAGCTGCCTTTCAAGCAGAGCACATTTGGTGCTAGTCTTTAGTATGTCATCCAGTTTTGCCCAGTCCAAGACACTGGGGATGGCAACAGATTGATGGCACCTGGTTTCCGTATTGGACAGATTTGCCAATAGTAGCAAACTCTTGCCAAGAACTGAATAGGCTAAGTGTGGCTGCAAAAAGGAATGCCATGGCAGGTGCAAGTGCTACAAATCTGGACTTAGCTGCTCAGCTCTCTGCAGCTGCACTTGCTGAAACTAATTGTTTCACAAAAACATTGGTTTCTCTCAGGAGATACTTTTTTATCTTTGGCGGCCATTTTGGTAATATGTTCATATGGTGGCCATATTGGAAAGATGGGTTCACTTCATCTCTTCATGACAGTAAGAATGCCAAAATACAAATTCTCAATCATTATATGGACAGTATTCAACTTTTATAGGCTTATGAAATAAAAATATTTGAATTATACAGCAAATTTGCCGCCATTTTGGAAAAATGTCAGCCATCTTGTAAACAGCCAAATGTTGAGGTGGCCAGAGGTTGATTTTGATTTAAGGGGATGATAAGATTTCTCATGCCAAATCTGTTGCTTGTATCACCATTTGCACTTTTTTCCCATTATCCCGCTCCACTATTGAGAGAACAGTTGAATACAGGACATATCTTACTTGTAATATTAGGGTCCTCCTTGATCACTGTCTATGAGGAATCCAAATACACTCCTCAAAGTGTTTGAGGATTCACATCAATTTCCTTAATGATACCTTCCTTCAACTGATTTTGAAAAACTTCTTGATGGGCATTTAACATACCCTCTTGTTGTAAACTGCTAACTACTCTAGCCAGAACGGACAAGGCTACGGCATGATTCGATGGAACTTGATCAATCAAGTCCTTTTTCCGTGGGAGATCAACATATTTATGATCCTTGAATTTAATCCCCTTCTTGAATTCATCATCCATCATGGTAGGTTGTGAATGTTAATCAACATTATCAGAACACCCAACAGACTCTAAACTGAACATGTTCTCTAATCCCTATTCCATTTCACTACCAGGAAATAAAGACTCGAGAGGGGAAAAATATGATTTCTTAGGGTGCATAATGAAATTGACAAGGGTTTCAGGCACATTTCCCTTGTACATGTCTAACATATTGACATATTCATTCTCTTTAGTCAACTGACTCTGAAATTGCAACCTAGGTTTGGGTTGACTTTGAGGTTTTGAGGTAAGAAATTTCTAACGTCACCAAATGCCACTAATCCATCAGATACTCTCCAAGCAGAACCCTGACTGCATTTGACTAAACTAAATTCAGAGAAAAGCTGCAAAAGATCTACCACAATAAGACCTTGAGCTTGAAAAACTAAACTAAATTCAGAGAAAAGTTGCAAAAGATCTACCCAAATAAGACCTCGAACTTGAAAACTTTCCTTACAAGCTAAATCTGATTCAACTAAGGAAATGCCTCCTTTCTGTAAATTACTCAAAGCTGCATCCAAATTAGACTCTCTGAAGTTATGACAAAAATTGACATCTGCCAAAATAGACATTTGAACATTCCTACCACCAGGAACTGACTCAAAGACTTACTTTTTTGAAAGGTTATAAAGAACCTAAAAAGGTAATGAGCTCATAGGTAATATCAGACATGAGATGGGAACTGCATATATTAATAGCAATAAATTGGTTGAGATAACTTCTTTGACAGCCTATGTCTATAAGGCTAACATTTTGACCTTAAAAGTCAAAATGATGACAGGAAGTAACAAAGGCTGAAAATTTACCTGTGTGTTGTACACCCACACAAGTATGAGACTGAATAGTCTGTTTAGCCTTAGAAACAGGACATAAAGGAGAAATATGCAAAAATGCCTTACAGTGCTTAACTTGCCAGGACACTGTCCAGCTAAATGTGCTGAACTAGAACAAACATAGCACATACCTAACTGCAAACAACGTTTCTTATGTTCATCACAATTGCTAAAGGGAGTGACATATGTCCTACTTTCTGACAAAACTTACAAGTTTGACCAACTGGTTTGGAAACACTTTCCTTTGGCTTTACTGAAGTGCTGAAGTTTTCTAAAGTATAGGTATACTTAGGAATTTTACTTGCATCGGTACCATGGATTTGAGAATTCTTGACTATAGCGGCAGACTTTTGAGAATTGACCTTGAGAGGGTTATTTGAAAACTTAGACTTGTTTACAAAGTCTTTCTTTTGATCAGGACTTAACCATTCAGCTTTAGAACTGAAAGTATGCATCAGCATTTTGATATTATAATGTTCAAAGAAATCTATGTTAGGATAGTTATTATTGACTTTATGAATCAATTCCCTCCTAATGGAAAGAGGCAGTTTAGAAAACACAGCATGACTCAAAAAATTTGTTACCTGGAGTACCAACAGTAAGAGTCAACCTTGTATACCTTCAATTTATGTACCATAGACCAAACCTCATTGATGTAAGCCCTCACTTCATTGATGTAAGCCCTCACTTCAGTAAAGGTAGGATCATACTTAGGAAAACCACTAAGCAGAGATTTCAAAGTCTCATCAACATATGAATTCTTCATCAAGAAATTCATTCTTCAACAATTGAATAGCTACAGCATAATTATCATCTGAGACTGAGAGGGTAGCAATAAGTTTAAGGGCATTGCCTGAGAGATAACTCCTAAGGTAAGTGAGTTTGTTGGCATCTGACATTTGCCCACCGGCATTGATAAAATTCTCAAACTGCAATAAAAAGTTAAATTCAAGCTTGTCGTCCGACTGACCATCAAACACTTTACACTGTAAACGTGGCAACTTGACTGACGCTGTGGCAGTACCAACATTAGGTTTCTTACAGTCATTCAAAAGTTTCTGAATTTTACCTAACCTTACACCAACTTCATCTGCATATACAGCTCGACTTTTAAATTCACTGTGAACCACTGGTTCTTCAGGAGACATATCACTATCACAATAAACATCTAAAATTTGTTCACTGACATTCTCAAATTTGTCCAAGAAGGACTGGATACCTTTCAGTTTTGATTTCAAAATTTTCCTGAGTAAGGTCACCCACAGGTACCTTTTCCAACAGATCAAGAACAATTGTAACTAGAGATTTAAAACCCACTCTCTTCCTAACCAAAGGGGGCAAATCTTGATCAATGGCTTCTATTGACATTTTGTTAAACTAGGCTATGCGGCAAAAACAGCAAGAAAGTATTATAAATATGCTACACTTAACCTGACTCGGCTGTGCATTAACACAAAAATTGTATGGCTATGCATTACAACACAGCAACAAAAATTTATTTATTCACTTGACCCTACTAGGCTATGCCCTTAATTACCAACACGCACAGCTATACTGAAGTAACAAAGAAAACCAAGAACAAACATACCGTGAAAAAGGTGAAGCTTTAGCATTCAGGGGGGGGGCCGAGCAGAGAGCAAGAAAACACATTCGCATCAGACGAGGCCGGAAAGTAAAGTGGATGCCTGACGCCGGGAGAGTGGTAGCGTGGGTCCCCAACTGCAACCACCCAACCAGTAGGTATACCACCGCACTGCCTTGTTAAGTCTTTAGCAGCCAGTTCAGCTTCGCCGAAAGGGATCGCCTACAGTTTTAGTTGGCCAAGGCTGTCGTGTAGGTTCAGACTAGGAAACTGGCAGACGAATACAAACAAGACAAACTTTTCCTATAGTGCCAGGTCCTGACCTAACCAGATGTAACCAACCTAACCTAACATAGGGCAGCGTGCCCTAAACAGGCCGGGGGTACTTCGCCCACCCCTGAAAGCGTGGGGTCGCCAGCAGGGTCGGGTCATGGAACTACTTACCTTGGCGGAGTGATTGCAGTTTGGGCAGGTGTTGCGTGGCCTGGCCAACTAAACTGTAACCTACCCCAGCAAGAAAATATTATATGTAGGCTACAGTTAATCTAACTCGGCTGTGTTTCAAGATAAAGCAAGAAAAATTGTATGGGCTATGTGTTAGAACACAGTAAGAAAAATTATATAAACACTAGGCCCTACTAGGCTATGGGGCAAAAACAGTGTGCAAACACTTAGAAATAACTAAGGAATTCAAGGAACAAGCCCAAAAAGCTCAAGGCGATACAGTGATGATGTTAGGCTAATTTGACATCCTGATAAATTACCAACGTTCGCGCGGAAACAAAGCTAAACCAGGCCCTTTTCCTGTCGGTCGGACGTGTGTGAGCGAATTCACTAAATTTAGAACAACGACGAAGGCGTGAAGAACAACCACGCTCTCATTTTCGTCGAAAAGAAGAAAGTCTGTGACAAAAACTATGACTCGGTGATTGTAAGTTCACGCTTCACAATTAATTTGATCTGGGAAATACATTTCCAAGTCAAGAACCAAAACTCCATAAGGTCTTACCTGCATATAAGGGCTTGCCATGAAGTAAGGAGGTAAATAGGCTTTCGACAAAAATGTGTCTTGTCGAAGAATAGCCGGGATTGCGAAACTCTCGGAAATCCTTGTTAACAGAATAGTTCATTCAGTAGGATCATTAGATTTTAAATTTAAATTTGATCCAGTTCTTGAGGTTGAGGGAAGGATCCCCTATAGCCACTTGAGCCGAATTTTACTTGAAGACCTTGAGGTTCACTTCATATCCTTGGTTCATCTCTAGCTCGGTGAATTGCTTGATGAGAAGTTGAAGACAAGGAAGCGACACTTACTTTCGGCGCGAGTAAGCTTCAGCGCATGCGTCGTTATGTCCTTTATATTAACTCCATATATGCATTGCAAAATTTCAACTTGATTATTAATACTTGTATGACAATCTGAAGTTATGAAATAAATGAAATATTTAATGCATTATTATTTAAATGAAAATTTAAGTAAATGATTTAAAATTTCTCACATCATTCATTTTTCTCTAGGGATGAGTATGTATATTTTTCTTTAGCTGTTTAGTTAATAAAGTTCCCTGAAGGGTGCTGAT
Organism: Macrobrachium rosenbergii; assembly: GCF_040412425.1. Lineage (NCBI taxonomy): Eukaryota > Metazoa > Arthropoda > Malacostraca > Decapoda > Palaemonidae > Macrobrachium > Macrobrachium rosenbergii. The sequence continues at coordinate 33,667,169 of NC_089743.1, read as the reverse complement.
GGAGGGGAGACACTTGGAATGAAATAAAATCCTGTATTTTCTTTCTTCCTCTGTATGCTCCTTCTTTGGCATAGGAGCACACACACACATAAATTTATATGTAATATATATATACATATATATATATATATATATATATATATATATATATATATATATATATATATTCAATCAGTAAGCTACAAACGTCCTTTAATATCCAATTCGCTCTACCTCGGAAATAATATATTTTCATATATGTTACCGAAGGGGAATTTTTTATTTGATAATAAATTCGTCATCTCGTGGGCTCGAACCAGCGAAGACAAGAACTCAGGACTACAATGGACGCATTTTAACCCACGCGGCCAGCAAGTGAGGTATAAGTAGATATCGTCTTCCCATATACAAATCGCCCGTCAAACTCAGGTGTTTGTATTTGGAGACGATATTCACCCACCTCTGCCATGCTAACCACGTAGTGCGTTTGTCGCACGCAGCCATATTATGACTTTTTATCACATCACCGTGATTCATATTCAATCAGTAAGCTACAAACGTCCTTTAATATCCAATTCGCTCTACCTCGGAAATAATATATTTTCATATATGTTACCAAAGGGAAATTTTTTATTTGATAATAAATTCGTCGTCTTGTGGGCTCGAACCAGCGAAGACAAGAACTCAGGACTACAGTGGATGCATTTTAACCCACGCGGCCAGCAAGTGAGGTATAAGTGGATATCGTCTTCCCATATACAAATCGCCCGTCAAACTCAGGTGCTTGTATTTGGAGACGATATTCACCCACCTCTGCCATGCTAACCATGTAGTGCGTTTGTTGCACGCAGCCATATTATGACTTTTTATCACATCACCGTGATTCATATTCAGTCAGTAAGCTACAAACGTCCTTTAATATCCAATTCGCTCTACCTCGGAAATAATATATTTTCATATATGTTACCAAAGGGGAATTTTTTATTTGATAATAAATTCGTCGTCTCGTGGGCTCGAACCAGCAAAGACAAGAACTCAGGACTACAGTGGATGCATTTTAACCCACGCGGCCAGCAAGTGAGGTATAAGTGGATATCGTCTTCCCATATACAAATCGCCCGTCGAACTCAGGTGTTTGTATTTGGAGACGATATTCACCCACCTGTCATGCTAACCACGTAGTGCGTTTGTCGCACGCAGCCATATTATGACTTTTTATCACATCACATGCTGGCCGCGTGGGTTAAAATGCGTCCACTGTAGTCCTGAGTTCTTGTCTTCGCTTATTCGGAACAGGTGTTTATAAAACAAAAAGCGGACGGAAAGGTAGCGGGTGACCCGAGATGCCCCACTGCATCCATACAGAATTCGTGTTTTCTGATAGGCATAAAGATATGTACAATATTCGTTACATGGCACATAAAAGGTAGGTATACATATCAGCGGAAAGGACGTACAATGATGCATAAGATGAGGTACATAAAGAATCTGAAATAAAGACAGGTAATATACATGACGTGAGAAACACAAGAAAGGAGAGGCGATTTGTCGCCCTTACACTCTTATACATATCTCCTCTCATCTCATAGTTGTCATCCAAATAGGTCTTGGTCTTCCAGCCTTTATGGTGTCCACAGGAACACAGTTGACTCTATCACGTACTTTTCTCCCAGGGGTTGTGCGAAGGACATGTCCAAGCCATCTCCCTTTCCCTTTCATCATTGTCTCACCTACATGGTATCCTTTCGTAATTTCCCTTATGGTATCATTTCTTCCCCAAGACGTTTTTTCAAGTCTACAAATTATATAGATATCGCTGCATTGTCATACCGTGATTCCTGTACTTATATTAATATGGATAATAGCAAACTTATAATCTAAATTTCTCATACAGTTTCAATTTATTCCAAATCTAATTCAAACTACAGAATGTTTGCGTTTCCTTTTTTTAGTCTTTCACTAAATTCCAATTCATAGGAACTTGTATTGGGTGTAATTGTTCCTAAATATTTGAAAATGTTAACTTCATCAATTCTTTCACTGACTAAGGTTATTTTGTCCTCTTTTGCAGCACTGTCTTCACTATTTCAGTTTTTCTTGGATTTATTTTGAGTCCCATATCTCTAGATATATAGATGTATGATGCATTCTATTGAGAAAGTTTTGTAAATCTTGCGGAGTTTAGCTGAATAAAACAGCGTCATCTGCATATTCAGCTTTCTATCGTCACTACCATCCAAACCTAGTCTTCCAACTCCGACCCCTGTTTACATTATAAAAACTATGAGAAGGGCAAACAGCACAGGTGAAGTAACTTTCCCTTATAAAACCCCATTATTTACTGAAAATTGATTTAACAAGGCCCCATAACCATTAAATCTTTGCAAATACTTCATTGAGGGATCACTTTAATTAGCATTAAAAGGTTAGCAGGAATGTCAAAATGAGGCAAGACCAACCTTCACTGTCAAATGCCTTCGAAAAGCTAAAAAAGCCTCCAGAAGGGGATTTTAAATTCCACATATTGCTGCGTGTTATTTTTAACACAAATATTTATTCTTTTAATTTCCTTATTCAGCCCACTCTGATTAAGCATCCCAAAAATTTTCATTACAACCGACGCGAGTGCTGTTCCTCCATAGTTCCCAAAATCCAGTAAGGTCACTTTTCTTTTTTACTATGACCTCCATTTCCCAGTCATAAGGTTTTGCTTCCTCATTCCATATTCCGCCAAAAAAAAAGCCTCGTTATTATTTCAGGTTTCATTTCAGTTCCCATCAAAGCTTTGGTTTTCCATCTCCTAAGTTTCTTCGTTACTGATTCCACACAGAAACTGTGAATTCTTTTCTTTAGCCATTCAGGTCTTCTTCAGCATCTGGTCTATCGGTCAAATTATCCTCCACATATCTCAAATTTGTGACCTGACAAAAAAATTTCTGCCTCACGATTTCTTGCTCATTCTGATGTTATTATTGAGCCATTACCCCTTTTGACAGGCATTTTCCTCTTTTTATTTTCACCCATGGATGTTGCATATTTAATTCTGTGTGGTCCTATCACCTATATGCTATATATTATTGTGTATATATATATATATATATATATATATATATATATATATATATATATATATATATATATATATATATATATATATATATGTGTTTATATATATATATATATATATATATATATATATATATATATATATATAGTATATATGCTTATAAATGACACAGGCAACAGATAAGAGACAAAGAGAAAAGCAATAGAAGACATAAAACAAAGAAAAGGTGATAATAGTCTAGAATGGAAGCATAAAATGGGTAACGAGCAAGTAATCAGACAAAGCGACTTAGGCTTCTCTGCCTCCAAAAGAACAAAATGCTCATCTACAGCTCGGAAAGAAAACCTCAGTTAGCTAGCTTAAACCAGGATTAATAGAGTACAGGGTTAGTCCGCTTCTTAACAGAATAAGGACAGTCTTGTGCATGGCATCCTGTGGCTGCATCTGGTTGAGGTTAAGTTGAAGGAAAGTCATCAGTCAGTATTTGACCTTACCAGAGTGAACAACAAGGAAGCTCTCTTAGCCCGGATTAAGGTGCTCTTCACCTTGTCAGTTCTTTTAATCTCGACTGCCCGACCGCGAATATGGCTTCTTAATCTGTGTATGGATGCAGATCTAATTAGAGGCGAAAGGAAAATCCGAACGTGAAATTTCATCGTTTTCCTAAAGATCAGGAGGTGGAATAGATGTGGCTGCAGTTTTGCAACACCACTCCTGTTAATATTAAAAATGCTATTCATTATGAAAACTACAAGAGTCAGCTGCCAACTCCAAGAAATGTAAATATATTGCAGGATGGTGCTGTCCCTACTCTCAATCAATCTACTTTGTTGGACTACAGAAGAAATCACTGAAACCTGGCAAAGACGCTACCGAAATCTTAACTTCTTAAGGTGCCCTTCCACTGGGCCGGTTGAAACGACTACAGCCGCCCGGCTAAAGTCGACGGCTATAACCGGATGGGCTATAGCCGTCGATACAGATTCCATTACAACGACTGGCCGGTGTAGGAGTCAGTTTCAATAATGGCACATGTGAGGACGTACTTCTTCAAATATATTGCAGGAATGTTGTTTGCTGATGCAAGCAGAGTTAGAAAGGTCATCTCCACATGAACTTTTCAATCTCGAAAAGAACAAGGATGTCACACCTTTTTAAAGGACGAAAATATTTAGAAAACGAGTAAAAGGCCAATTTAATTACATCCATCACAAATCGAAACTGGAAAAACAACACTACTGAGTTAAGAAACAGAAAAATCTACCGACCTGCCGGCTGGACTGCTCGGAGAGGAGTGCTGCCCAAGTCGGGAGGTGGGCAACCTGGCCGACAGACCGGCTGTAGACGGGTCATTGGAAAGGGGTACATAATTAAGTCTGTTTCTACAGCCGGCCGGCTGTAGCCGGGCGGCTTAGTCGTTTCAGCCGGCCCATGTATCACAATGTGGATTTACCTGAAGAGGTTATTGCCCTATTTTTCCGCTCTGCATTTTTTTTAGAATATAAGTCTTGAACAGATACATCATCTTGAGAGAAGTCAAAAGAGAAAATATGCAGAACCAATAAAATTGCTACCTTCATAACGAAGTTGTAAAAGTTTTACTTGTTTTCTCGTTTCTTTGTGTTTTTTCATTATGCAACACAAAATTTAAACAGACTTTTCTTAAACTTGTTTTATATTGAATGATGTACATTGTTGATGATAATAAAGACTTCCATCTTATATATATATATATATATATATATATATATATATATATATATATATATATATATATATATATATATATATATATATATATACGAAATAACTGTAAGAAACCATAAAAGAGACAAAAATGAGGTTCATAACCATTTTTACCTTGGAAGACACACCTAGGGTTAGCCTATTGCATTAGCCAAATGGCAATAAAAAGACATATGGAAGGTTATTCATATCCAAGGTCGTGAGAGAGAGAGAGAGACTGTGTGAGCAAACATTTCCCATAGTGACCCTTGATTTCCTTGTTTTCCTGGTTTTCTTATATGGCCGCCTGCCAGTGACGTCACATAAATGGCCAGTACCCACGGGACGATCTAACTATTAATCCTGGCTGCAACTATAATGGTTTGCGATCGGTCTAGGACCGTGGGTTTATGTAGCCAACTATCAAACAAGAGCAAAAACGATACTTGTCCGGTTCTTCAAAAAAAAAAAAATGTGAGCTAAAACTAATGAATAACTTTAAACAACACCCAAGTAAATATTCATATATACATAAAGGCAGCTCTGTAAACAAGAAAAAACGGCCTCACGGCCTCAAGAACAGAAAAACCATAGTTTCAAGCATAGTAACTAAAGTTTTTCTGTGCTTGAGGCTTTTAGTGCACAGTTTCAGTGAGGGTAAGTTCGAATGCAATTGCATAGGCTATATCTTTTTTCTGAAATATAAAAAATATTATTTTACTGTCTGGTGATTAAAACTATATATATAAAAATATATATATATAATGATATATATATATATATATATATATATATATATATATCGCCCATGAGGCCTTCTTTGTTCTTATTTACAAAGCTGTCTTTCATATATACAGTATATATATATATAATATATATATATATATATATATATATATATATATATATATATATATATATATATATATATATATATATACATATATATATATATATATATATATATATATATATATATATATATATTATATATATATATATATATATATATATATATATATATTTTATCCAGTTAGTCCTTTTATCCAGTTAAATAGAATTCAAATTTAACAGCAGCTGAAAAGACGCCATGACAGGGTTGAAGTTAAGTAGGCCTATTCCCCAAGATCACCTGATTTGGGGGAAACAATACCACTCCTTAGCCCCAGCATCGGATGTTTTTTCGGGAGGGTTAGATAGTCATTAAACACAAGGGACGAATTAGGGATGTAAGTGGGCTGCTCTCCTTTACCTTTAAGAGTCTTAGCCATAAGATCTATTTCCCTTCGACTTTTGTACTGGTGGAAATTGCATTTCGGGTCGGCCAGTGTCTTGTGCCCAACGATGCTGTAAACAGCCTTTGAAACGCTTCGCGCCCACACGGACCATCAGAGGACTACTTTCCACTCGAGGGACCAGACGCACAAATCGTGAGAGCGGTGTCATTCCTTTGCGCACTGGCGTTGTGAACTTCTGAGACTGCAATTCGTCTGCTGCAAGCAAGCTCCCTGCACAGAGGCAATGAGGTACGATACGAAGTGAAATGACGCCAGTCTTTTTCTTCGTGTGAATTTCTCTCCACTTTCCGAATCTCCGACTTTTTCATTCTCCTAACAAAGGTCCCCTTCATCCAAATTAAGCCTAAACGACCCTTGCCCTCATGACTAGCAAACTCCAACTAAATTAATTCAGTGATCAAAATTAGATTACTCCCTCCACAGTGTTACCAAGGCTAACTAAATTTAATTGATCAATTCCTTCATTGTGCATAATTAAGTTCATATGAGAGAAACTCATTCAGTTTTGAATGCTAACCTGCAATTCTCTTCTAGAACCTGTTATCCAGCCCCTATGTGGGTCTGTGCCTCTGCCCAAACCAAAAAACCTAGCCTAGACATCTAACTGCCAGTGCCAGATTCTCCTGTTTAGCAGTCTGGGACATCAAACGGTTCCCCCCTTTCTCAACCCGTTGTGCTACAGCAAAAAAGAAACGCAATCCTTTAACCAGCAGCAACCTTCACGGTCAAATGCATGTTAACTATTTCAGGGCAGCAGCCATTTATATTCATCAATTTGCTACGCATTGTCTAATTTCATTGCACATTGTGTGTGATTGTTTGCTGCTCCATTAGCTTATTCATCTCAATTTCCTGATCGCCTCATTTTTAAATAAATTCACTTTACAGTAATTACCTGGTTAATTTATCGCCGCCCCCATGGCGACCTTCAGTTCTCTGTCCACTCAAATTATTATAATATCAAGGTAAGTCAGTTATCCATTCCATCTACTGCTTACATTCTGGGTGTTGTGTGTTAGCTTTCAAGGCAGTTAATTAAATTAATCAACCCCTAATTCTTCCAACCGGCCCCAGATGTAATAATATATATATATATATATATATATATATATATATATATATATATATATATATATATATATATATATGTGTGTGTGTGTGTGTGTGTGTGTGTGTGTGTGTGTATAACTTAATTACTGGCCACTTGTTACCAGATACGTATTTAACTGTAATCGCCACAATGCTCTCACAACTTTGAATTCTTCACACTTTTGGATACACTTATCACTACAAGCGTATCCAAAAGTTTGAAGAATTCGAGAAGTTAAGGGCCATTGTCGTTACTGCAATTACACACACACACACACACACACACACACACACACACACATATATATATATAATATATATATATATATATATATATATATATATATATATATATATATATATATATATATATATATATATATATATATATATATAAGCATATTCTGCCTAAGAGCTCTCTGCGTAGGTATATGAAGCAGCTAGCGTGCAAGTTTTCTACATATGGGTTTCATCCTTAATTCAATAGGTTTAGGTTGGATGCGCTAATGGCCATTGCCTTCCCATTCTTCTGGATCCACCCGCTAGTAGGAAAAATGCCTCGCTGCTGAAAATGTGTTACAGTGCTGGCATAAGATAAAAACATCAAAAGAACTGAATAAACTTTCATTGCTTCAGCTGGACACACCAACGGTCATTCATGCTGTTACAACAAAGGGTTAATACACACCAATGAGGGCAGATTTATGAGAATGTGCGGCGCAAGAAAAAAGATAAGGGTGGACCCTCAGAACTTTCCAAGCAACCACTTTTAAAGTGCCAAGTGACACCATGCAAGCGTTGTAAGTAAGTTTTTTGCCTTTGTGGGGAGACCAAGACAAGTTTATAGCTACAAAAATCAAGCGAAGTAACTGCAAGGGAAGAGATTACGAAAATTGTAAATACAGCGGTAACCGATTTCTTCTTGCAGATAAGGGCAAACCTATCTTGAAAGAAGTAAAGGATTCAGGAAACGCCAAAGAATGACAAGTTCCATATCTTGTAAGTCAGTACATTAATACTCGATAAAACGGGCAATTTTTAAGTAATATTTTCAGAGCAAGACACGAGCTTGGTCCCGTGATAAATTATAGAAATGTAGAAGCTATGCCATTAATGAGGTAAAATGAATGGTGCTACTCTTTGTAAGAAAATAAAAGATTCATGAGCATTCCTAACACAGGTTTCTCCAAAATCTGAATAAACAGATATGAATATAGTTTACCTTGATGTTAGCGACGTAAATTGCGCAACTGTTTTCATGCAAATCATCTCCTATGGCGACCACAACGTTGCTATAGCCCCCATTCGTGACGACGATGTCCAGGGATCTTCCTTCCTGAAGAAGCAGCACTAAAATGAAAAGTGCCGTCAGCAAACCACCTTGCATGGCCTTCAACCCCATTTTACCTCTGTCCTGGTCTGCTTTTGTAAAATTTGCCCTACCAGTTGTCGGTTCTAGTTCTTAAGGGTTAAACAAAGGCTTCCGACAGTTACCCCCTTCACAAAAAAAGGAAGAAAATTAAGCTGAATTCTTTTCCTCTTAAAAGTTTCCGCCTATCGTTTTCATGCTCCTTGTCTTTTCTTGCCGCGGCAAATGCGTCTGGAACGCTTCACCCAACTCCTCTATAGTGAAAAAACTACAGATCACGAAATTGTTATCCAAGAAGGGGACACAGGAATAATTCACAGCAAGAAACAGCAGAGGGCGAATGGTACGCACACAACGCGGTTTCAAACTGAGCTCGTCAAGAGATAACAAGCTGATTTCGTGCTGATAACTGTTTATTATGTTAGTCCGTGCAGGAGAATGGAGGCTCGAAGTTGTTATGAGATAAGATAACGAATGCAAAGAAACGGGGGGTTTTATACAAGGAGAAATTTTTTACTGATGATACTGGTAAGGTTTTGACTTCCCCGTAGGTCAAAAGTGTCTCAAATTGAACGGAGAAGGTGGTTTTATCATTTGGGCAGATTAAGCACCAAGCAGTGAAACATGTAAGCTTAATGATGGACAGATCATTACAACATTCATGAATGCATACTCATGAATACACGGGGATACAATCAAATTCTGTTGTTAATAAATTTCCTATTGAGTTATTGTGTTTTATACGTGATTAAGTTGGACTTGAACCGTAAAAATTCAGAGGGAGGGAGGGGGAATCGTCAGAGAGAGAGAGAGAGAGAGAGAGAGACAAGAAATTTAATCAATATATTTTTTTCCTCATGACTGTCCCGGACTTGTTTGAGGAAGATAAATGTTATCATGATGACGCTGATTGATCTGATTACCTATTAACACTATCTGGCTACTCTGCCGCCCTTGTTTTACGATAACAGAAATTAATTGAAAGCTGGCAGGACTGTTATAAAAAATCTAGTTGAACAAAGACATCGGTTGCCCACCCGATAAATTGCAGACTTCCATTCACGACAATAGTTTGGTGAGCCAATATGACTCAAAAGGAACACCAAAAGCTGAAGCTGACGTTTTTCTTTCCCTTGGAATGTACAATTATAGTAGGCTTATCTCTCGTGTTTTCCCCGTTTGTTTGGTATGACCAAGATCTAAATACTGGCTTAATCTTATTTTCTTTTCCTACACAAAATAAATAACCATTGATCTGGTATACTTACATGTCTCGGTCTCCTCATCTTTGCGAATCCCCACATCAAGTGAAGTGAAGCAACAGTTAACCCACAGTTCTCTAAACTAGACATACAGACTTTCTAATCCTCTCGTCAAGACTGATTCTGTTCTGTCATTCCCACGACTCTGTTTTTATATTCTGTCATCTTTCCGTTTAGATTTGCAAATATAGTTTGTTCCGACACGAAATACAAACCATCGGTCCTTTACATTAGGAATTACTTTCAGCGAAGCTGGAAACGGCAGTTGAACTTTCTAATAAGGTGGTTAGGCAATTAACTACCGTCCGGTAGGCGGGAGTCCCGCCTGCCCGGCCCCTCGAGTAGGATGCCTTGACGAGGTGAGGGGCTAAGGGATCCTGGGCTTTGGGCCCGGGTCCTGACGAATCATCCTACATAGTTTTTGATTTAATTGGCGTGGACATTTCCACATTCGCAAAATTTTACTGCTTAGTTGAGTCTGAAAAGGGATCGTTTTTTGGAAGGGGTTCGCATTCGAAGCTAATTGTGGGAGTTGTGGTGGCTGAGTCGCCACCCGAGATAGTTTGGACCTAAGAGATGGTGATGGGATTTTTCCCATTGCTATCTTGAGGGCGGAACCATCTCCGGGGATCAGCCCATCGGAATCCAGGGGGGGCTGGTTTTTGGAGGTGGGACTCCTGGCTTTTGTCCGGAAGCCCACCAGTACGGTTGGAGTGGGGAGTCAGTCCCCATTAGTGGGGGCAGAACTCCCAGCAGGCGGATTGGCTTATACCTGGGCCACTGCAAGCGTACTGGTGCTATCCTGAAAGGTTAGGGTATGGGGTGGACTGTTGGGAGTCAACTCTCACTTGTGCCATTGGTGGAGAATGCGAATACCTGACTGATCTACGATACTTTCTTGATATGACCAAGCAGTTTTGGGTGGGTGGATGAACCAGTTTGTGTGTGGTGGTCTGATGTGTGCATGCTTGGCATCTAGGGTCTCTTCGCGGGCTTTGGGACTGTGTTGGGGTGGGAAGCTGAGCAGTAGAGCTGCCCAGTTTGCCCTTTTGATATGCTGTCGGGGTCTGTGCGGGGGCTCTTGGGTGTCGGGTATGCACTTTTGGACCTTTGCATGTGGACTGGTTTAAACTTATGGATTTGGCTTTTAGTTCTCCTCCCCTGGATCCGATGACTTAACGGCACTGGCAACGACTTCTGGCATGAACATGGATACGGGCTTGGCTGTTGGACAGAACCAAACACTGAGAAACCAGGGTGTTAATAAATCTGGTGGATTTGATTCAAATAATAGGGTCCTTTATTGCACTAATGTAAGTTTGTCATTAGATTACGAATGTTTATACAGTGTAGTAAAACAATTTGGCAAAGTGGAAAGAATTAAATTAATTCTAGAAAAAGATAAGCAGTCATTTTGTGCTTTTGTTAAATTTTCCTCTCCTTTGGAAGCTAGTGAGGCACAACAAAGACTCCATGGCTACATTCTAAATGACTCAGTTCTCAGCACGAAAGTGTTTTCAGTAAAAAACTTGAATGATGAGCCGAAGACTGAAGAACATGGACCAGTCCCATGTACCAGAGCTCTTCCTCCCCCTTTATGGCATGTTGCAATCTACAAGGAGGGAGGGAAAAACTTAATAAAAGCTGCTGAATGCATTGAAAGCAAGGTTGGTTCCATTCCCATTGGAAATTTAAAACGGTATGGAAAGAACCTTCTAATAAAAGCTGGTAATGAGACCCAAGCAGTTCTGTTATCTAACTTTAAACCTTCAACACGCTGAAGGGGGTAGTTTACTCAAAAGACTTGCATGTTTTTAAAGAGGAGGAGATTCTCCATCGATGTCCTCCTTGTGTATCTCATGTAAAAAAAACTGGGTGGTGATGCAGCTATCCTTTTAACATTTTCTTCCAATTACCTACCTGATACCATCATTGTTGGCCATGAGAGGATGCAGGTAAAAAAATATAAAAGAAACCCTAAACAGTGTCGCAAATGCTTTGAATATGGCCACATTCAAAACTCTTACAATAATAATAAAAGATGTCCTGTGTGCTCTGCAGAGCACGATAATTTTGACGATTGCGAAGCAGCCCGATACTGTTTTCTTTGTAAGGGTGATCACACTCCAAATTCTAGGGCTTGTCCCAGATATAAATTTGAACAAGAAGCGTTGGCAGTGGCAGATAATGAACATATCAGCATTAGTGAAGCAAAGCGCACGGTAATGGGGGCAAACAAAAGTGCCAACACTACGTATGCTTCTGTAATAAAACTTATGAAAACTTCCAGCAATGTAAGACCACCAATAACTGCGTCTGATAGCAGATATCACAAACCTGGTATTTCTCGAACTATAAATAATAATGAAATTCTCCAAACTGGTCAGAAACTTTCGTCGGCAAGTGCTTTGGAGTCCAATACCAAAAATTGTACTTCCGAAAGCACGGAAAATTTATCTTCCACCACATCCACAACTGTCGATTCATCTTCAAAAATAAGGGTGCCAAAATCAACCAATAATTCAGGAAAATATTCTGAAAATACTTCCAACAAAAATAAGCTAAAGGAACAATCCCAGTTAGATAGAGCTAGTTCAGAGCCATCAATCGCCACAGCCGCAAACAAAAATAATAATAAAACTACAGTTGCAACTACCAAGAAGCACACAAGAAATACTTCCCCAAATAATGATAACATTATAATAAAAACTTCAAATGGGTTCAGTGTTTTGGAAGAGATGTCTCCTCCTAGAAAGGTGGTTCCAGAAGTAGAGTCAGAACAAAAACATCTGAGTTCAGTTCAGTCTTGCCGCCCTAAGACAAATAGGATTAGTGGTGCACAGAACCACAGTAGTAATTCTGAACATCAGGTTCATAATAAAAAATATGAAGATCAGCCAAAGACCCTGAACTCCAATTCAGATGAAAAGGGATTAAGAAAACAATCTCTTATAAAGGAGAATTTCCCACTCCACCCTAGGAACAGTACTTCCCCTCCAAGGAGTGGGAAGTAGCACATTTTACCACCTTAGCATTCTTGCTCGATATCCTTCAGTGGAACTGTAAAGGTCTCAGAGCCCGTACAGAAGACCTTGAAGTTTTAATGCATGAATTCAATCCATGGATTATATGCCTACAGGAAACAATGTTAGGCAGCTCTACTTATAATCCTGGACTAAATTATTCAATATTTAAATCATATCCCCCAGCTGGTGATCGTGCTCATGGAGGTGCTGCAATTATTATTAATAAATCTCTACAGTACTCCACAATACAATTAAATACAACACTGCAAGCTGTCGCCATTTCAGTCATTTTGGAAAAGAGGATAACAATCTGCTCCTTATACCTTCCACCAGACCTTGCTTTTAATATTGGAGATATTCAGTCGTTAATTGACCAACTTCCAGCTCCTTTACTTCTGCTAGGTGATTTTAATGCCCACAACCCCCTTTGGGGAAGTCGGTTTTTAGATAGTAAAGGGAAATTAATCGAAGACCTTATTGACAGGAATGATGTTACCCTATATAATAATGGGTCAATGACTTTACACAACATTCACGATAATCATTTCTCTGCACTAGACCTTAGTATCTCTTCAACTAGTATTCACCTTGATTTTAATTGGTCTGTTAATGAAGATTTAAATGGAAGTGATCACTACCTGATCCTTTTGAAATATGCACTGAATGCTCCATCTGAAGTTTTACCTTAGTGGAAGATAGAGGACGCAGACTGGGATAAATTCAGTAAGGGTGTCAATCTAGATAAGGAGTTTGAGTCCTTTCATTCTCATCTAGATGCCTATGATTACTTTATTGAATCTATTTTGAAGAGTGCTGAAGGCTCGATTCCAAAAACAAAAGGCAAACCTCGTAGACCTGCAGTTCCCTGGTGGAATAAGACATGTGGTATTCTGAGAAAAGTGACTAGGAAGTGCTACAGACGTTACAAAACTACTGGCTCCCCTCAGTCTAAATTAATCTACAAACGTGCTTTAGCTAAGCAGCGGCGCTTCTATAAGAAAGCCAAAAGAGAATGTTGGCTTTACTATATTAATGGAATAAACTCCAAGACCCCACTAAGAGTGGTGTGGCGCAAAATAAGGAAACCGAGTGGAAAATTTGTTGCGTCTCCATTGCCCTCACTAAAAATAAATGACACTCTAATCACAGAGCCCACTGAAGTTGCCAGTGAGCTAGGAAAACACTTTTCTAAAGCTTCCAGCCCTAACAATTATTCTCCAGAGTTTAAAAGAATTAGGAATTCTGAAATGTGTCTGAAGTTTGATTCGGGAAAATCTGAACCATACAACTACAAATTTTCCCTAAGAGAACTTCGTGAGGCGCTCTCCTCAAGTGAATCCACAGCTCCAGCTGAGGAAACAATCATATATGAAATGCTGAAACACCTCCCAGATGATGCCAAAAAATATTTACTGAAGATTCTAAACAAAATATGGGAAACTGGAATTTTACCCAAGGACTGGAGAATATCCATAATTGTCCCTATTAAAAAGCCTAATAAAGATGCTTCCCAAGCCACCAGCTATAGACCAATAGCTCTTACCAGCTATGTATGTAAGCTGATGGAGAAAATGATAAATACTAGACTAGTTTGGCACCTGGAAACCAAAGGATTACTATCGCAATTTCAATTTGGTTTCAGAAAAAACTGCTCCACCCTTGATCCCCTGCTGAGGCTGACCAACCAAATCCAGCAAGGATTCGCCAAACAGTGTCTGACCATTGGCATATTTTTTAACTTGGAGAAAGCATATGACACTACCTGGAGAACTGGCATCATGAAACAATTGCACAAGATGGGCATATGTGGAAGAACGATCAGGTTTATATATTCATTTTTAGCAGACAGACTTTTTAAGGTAAGAGTGGGAAACTCCTTCTCCCTACCTTTTATGCAGGAGGAAGGAGTTCCCCAAGGAAGCGTTTTAAGTGTAACACTTTTTCAGTGGCAATAAATAGTGTGGTTGAAAAAATCTCACCCCCTGTTAAATGCTCGCTTTTTGTCGATGACCTTGCAATATACTGCACAGGATATGATTCCTTGTCTGTATGTAAACATTTGCAAAGATCTATTAATGCTATTACTAAGTGGGCTGATGAGAATGGTTTCAAATTCTCCTCTTCCAAAACAGTTGCAGTAAGATTCACCAGGTACCGGCGTGTGGAAGAGGTTCCCACACTTAGTTTAAAATGGTCCATCCTTCCTTACGAGAGTGAAGTTAAATTTCTGGGGATGACTATTGACCATAAATTAACATGGGCTAGCCACATAAATGCCCTAAAGTTTAATGTTAAACAATCTATGAGTATTTTAAAGGTTGTTTCTGGATTTAGTTGGGGGGCTGATAAGAAATCCCTTCTGAGGCTATATGACTCTCTGTGTCCATCTAAGCTAGACTATGGCTGTCAGATTTATTCCTCAGCCTGTAAAACCAAGCTAAAGGAACTGGATGTTGCACATAACATGGGGTTGAGAATATGCTTAGGGGCTTTTAGAACTTCGCCTGTTGAAAGCATATATGTCGACACAGATCATTTACCCCTTGATCTAAGAGGGCAAGAGCTAGGGTTGCGATACATGGCTAGAATGAAAAGTGCTCCCAAAAATCCCTCCTTTCAAGCACTAAAGGAAACAGACTCTCGAAGTTTTTCTGGTACAAGAGCTTCTAAACCATTCCAAATTCGACTGAATGAGGATGTTAGGAATTATCATCTTAAATCCCAGAAAGTCCTGGAAGTAGAATATCCTGTAAATCCTCCATGGCTGATCCCAGAAGCATCAATATGTAAGAAACTGTTTAACAAAAAGGACTGCACTGAAGAAGAGATTAGGGGAAAATTTTTAGAGCACGATGTTACTCATACTAATTTTACAAAGATCTATACAGATGGATCAAAGTCGGATAGTGGTGTTGGTTGCGCTGTTATCCTTGGTGATACAGCGTACACAGCTAAATTACCTGACTCTGCATCAATATTTACTGCCGAATTAACAGCCGTAGTGTCTGCCCTAGATTTAGTTTTTCAAAGTAGTGACTCTAATTTTGTCATATACTCAGACTCTAGAAGCACCTTAGAAGCTATTAAAAAATTTAATAGCTTTCATCCATTAATTCAAAAAGTTCAGGAGTGGCTTTTTCGTATATATTGTCGACGTAAATCAGTCTGTTTCTGTTGGGTCCCTTCTCACGTGGGGATTCACGGAAACGAGATGGCAGACAGGGAAGCGAAAGCTGCTAGTATTTTATCAGAAACCTCTTTCAGAAAAGTGCCTCATACAGACCTAAAAGGTCCCATTAGATCTTATGTTTTAAGTAAATGGCAAGAAAGGTGGACTTCTCCTCTTCTTGCCAATAATAAGAAGTATAGAAATATTAGGGATAATATACTACTGTGGTCTTCGTCATTCCAGCTTGACAGACGAACAGAGGTTATTTTAACCAGATTAAGGATTGGGCACACTCGTCTAACCCATCAGTTTATTTTAGAAGGAAGCAGCCCTCCAGAGTGTGCTTACTGTGACAAGACACTAACAGTGGAGCACATTCTGGTGGTCTGCCCCAGATATTTTAACCAAAGAGAGAGATATTTTCAGGGTAAATCCCTGTCTGATATTTTGGGAGATGAAGCAGATATTTCTGCTATCATCTCTTTTTTAAAGTGTATTAAAATTTTTAACGATATTTAATTTATTTAATATATTTATTACATCACGTAGAATTTTAATTACATTAAATTTTTTATGTATATATCACATCATTCATTAAACTTCATACCCTTATTTATTGGTCACATCACTTCATTTTATTTATTAATCATTTCCTTCATGAATTCATAACTTTAACATAATCTATTTTCTCTCCATTACGGCGCTGAATGGCCTTGTTGGCCCCAGTGCCTTGGCTTTTGCCCTAAATATCATACACCCATCCATCCCGCCTGCCCGGATGTAATAATGTGAACATTCTAATTTGCTTTCGGCCGTTGTGCGATGGGGACGTGTTTCTCGCTCTCTGCCCTGACTGCTGTTGAGCTGTTTTCTGGTGGGATCTTTTCTTTTTCCTTGCTAGTAATTGCTGTGTGTTTGTTCTCAATATGCAACCCCATGAAGGAAATAAACCTCGTGGGCCCGCCTTTCCCCAGCACGTGTGTCCTGGGGTGGCGGGCCTGCACGCCCTTTGCTCCTCTTGCAGGGGGCGTGTGTGTTCACGGTTGTCGACTTGTACCAAGTGTTGCTCCTGGTCAGCTGAGAAGTGGGCTAAGTTTGAGGGGAGGAAATAGTACGAAGGAAGCCTTCCAATGCGTCATCTGAGGGTTATACATCCCCGATGACTCCCTTGGTGGCTAATCCTTTCAGGATTGTTTCTTTCTCCCGGTAAACTTCCCCTTCTGGCTGCCTCTCCTTCAGGAGAGAAACCCCCTTCTGTCTTCTTCACTCGCTTCGTCGGGCATAGAACGACGGGGAGTGGGGCGCAGATGATCGGGACGACCTCTTCCCAGGGGCCTCTCCTCACCCCAGGGGGAATTTTTCCCTCCAGAGCGAGTAGAGACTCCCTCCATTGACCCGACTTTTTCGTCAGGTTTGGTGGTAGAGGCTTCTCTCAGGGGTCAGCCTATGGATCTAACCCTGGCTCAACCTGGGTCTCCCTGGCATCCCATCACTGGAGGGCTTCCTCTCCCACCTGACTGGCACTCCAGTGGTAACCCACGCCATGGCTACCGCTACCACCAACACTGTGACTATGACAGCTTTTGCCAAGATGCCAGTGACTGTCTCGTCTCACCTGGGGACCCAGGTTGACCTCTGTGCTGGTATCCCAGCATGCAGTGCCTCTGCCTCCTGGCTTCTCTATGGCCTTGCTGTCCCAACCAGGTCCCTCCATAATGGTGACCTCTTCCGTTCCTCATCTTAAGGCTCCTGTTCCTGCTGTTCCTGGCTTTGCTGGCACCTGGGCTATCCTGGCTGCTCCACCTGACCCAGCTATCTTGGTCTCCCCAGTTGCAGCTCCTGGCTTCCCTGGCTCTTGGCCTGTCCTGGCTCCTCCACCTACCCAGGCTGTTCCAGTTACCCCAGTCGCTGCTCCTGGCTTTCCTGGCTCTCGGGCTGTACTGGCTGCCCTGGCTACTGCTGCCTCCACTGTTGATAAATTTGCTGCCCGGGTCACTCCCGCTACCCTGGCCACCACTGGTGCTGCCGTGACATCTGCTGCTCCCTCCTGGGTGGAGGACTTGACCGCCATCATTCTTCCCAGGCTCGTCAGTCAAAGAAGAAGGCTGTCTTCCCCCACCCCGGAAATCCCATTCTGGGACTTCTAAGGACTGCATCCCTCCAAAGGGGAAGCAGTGGGATCTCTCGTCGGCTCTTCCCATCCTTCAGGTCAGGGAGCCAAATTGTTGACCCCTGGGTCTAGCGTTTCGGGAGCCGCGGGCATGCAAACCTCGGTCTGCACACGCGTTGCCACACCTAAGAAGTCCTCTTCGAAGGCTGGCACTATGTCGGGCCCCCGCTCGCAACCGCTCCGAATACCCAGGCCTCTAAGGAGACTCAAGTATCCCAAACCAGTACTGGAAAGTCCACTCTCCATACTGATTCGGGCACAGGACGGGAGAAAGAGCCAAGACATGCAGGTGTCTCGGCTCCTCCTGCTGGTACCGCCTCAGTGCCAAGCTAGGTTCCCAGGTAGGTGCTTCAGTCTCTCAAGTCCAAGCATCTGGCGAGACAGAGAGGAGGTCCCCTGTACAGTCTTCTTGCAAGGTCCCAGCCTTGAAGAATACTGGTGCCTGTCAAGAGGACAGTGCAAGTTCTCGTCAGCCAGCCGCTCATTCGACTCCACCCAGTCCATGATCATGTTTGCATGACTGACCTGGCTTGGTCAAGTTGAGCGCCCGGCTCAGCTCACGTGAACCGCTACGTTCTCCTTGGGACAGAGCTTCACCGAGGAAAAAGCGTTCTCCTGGACCATGGTTTCTGTCATCACCGTGGGTTGATGACCACTCTGCCAGCTCCTGCTGGTTCTGTCAGCAAAACTGGTGGGGGTGCCCGATCCTCCTCGCCTACCCCCCTCAACCTCCTGGGGTTTCCCTGGGAGGGGTAAGTCGGACAGGAGGAACTCTGGAGACTCCTCTCCCCAGAGTTCAACTACAAAGGCATATGTACCTGGCTCAGACCTCGGATCGACTAGGTCATACACCAGCGTAGTGCAGGAAGGATCCACGGGGTCTGCTGAGGTTCTCCCTCCTGCCGGGAGAGTAGATCAGGAGGACTGCACCATGGAAGAATTCAAGGGTCCTCTCCCCAGGATGCGGACACCCCCCAGATACAGAGGACTTTTGCAGAAGTCATTGCACTGACCCGTCAGTGCAACGACCTTGGGAAAGGGACTGTGCCTCATCTGTGGATCATTGTTTGCACCTCGAATCCTTCTAGGGTCTGGTTCCGCTTGCCGAAGGAGTTCTCGATCAAGTGAATAATTTTGTTTTTGGGCAAGATAATTCACTTCGTTCGGATAAGCTGCCTCGATAGAAGCTCTCCTGTGTGCCCTCGGAGAGGGCACTGCCAACCAAGCAGGTTGACCTGGACCTGGTGCATCTAGGCCTGGGTCTATCGCTGCAGCAGCTTAATGCAGAAGGAATCTCCCTCTTGCAGTGAGAACGCTGTGGCAGCTCTCCCGGCAGTCTCCTGGCTGGATCTGTGGTCATTCACAGTATCCAAAGCAGCTGCTTCTTTGGGTGCTATCATGCCTGGGGAGAACTTTGCTTTTGGGAGGCTGCGCCAGTCTGGAGTTAGAGCCATTTCTTACCCTGCCCACCAGACGGCAAACCTGGTGTTAAAGAGAAGAGACACTGTTCTTTCTCGTTCTGCCAGGTTTGTTGGTCCCGAGTCGGCAATGACCCTACAGAACTGACCACTGTTGGGTTCTGCCTCTCTCTTCCCTGGAGAGCTGGTGGATGCTGCTATGAACAAACGTTGGGCCGAAGACAGCGACCGCCTTGTCCATCAGGCAGTAGCCAAGACCTCTGGGTCTTTGAGCTCCAATGCAGCCTGGCCTTCGGGCCAGTCTAGCACTTCCTTGGCCCCCAAGAAGTCCCAGAGTTCGAAAGGATCCTGCAGGAACACCCAGCCTTCTTCTTCCACAAGGAAGGGTGGGCAACATGCCCCTTTCAGCCCTCTTTCCAGTCCAGTAAAGAGGGCAAGGTGAAGAAGAAGAAGAGGAAATGCTAGGGGCGGCGTTCCCCTCCAGCTGCTGCCAATGGTGGGGGGTTTCCTGTCGAACCATTGGACAACATGGCAGCAATACGGAGCCAAGCCTGGGTAGTGGATATCCTTTGGGAGTGGTATCTACTCCCCTTCAAGTCTCAGCCACCCCTCGCCAACTCTCTGGTCCATCTCTGTACCTACGTTCCTGGTTCAACGAAGGATCTCACTCTCATGCAAGAAGTGCGAGCCATGCTAAGCAAGGGTGCTATGGAAGTCGTGTTGGATCAGTCCCCAGGCTTTTACAGCCGTGTCTTTCTCGTGGAGAAAGCTCCAGGGAACTGGAGACTGGTCATAGATCTCTCCCCTGAACCGATTAGTTCACTAGACTCGGTTCAAGATGGAGACGGCTCTTTCTGTGCTTGCCTCCATCAGGGAGAATGATTTCATGATTACAGTGGATCTGAAGGATGCATATTTTCAAATACCCATCCATCCATCCTCCTGCGAGTACCTTTGCTTTATCCTTGAGGAGATGGTGTTCCAATTCAGGGCACTCTGTTCTGGGCTCTCGACTCCCCCGAGGTGTTTGCGCAAGTGTTCACCCTAGTATCAGCCTGGGCCCATTCGCACGGGATGCGTCTATTGAGGTATCTTGACAATTGGCTGGTCCTGGCTCATGGTTGCTTCAGGACAGGGATCGGCTTCTCAAGTTTTGCCATGATCTGGAGATCATGATAAATCTCGAGAAGTCAGATCTTGCCCCCAAGCTAAGGATAAGGTACTTGAGCATGCTGATAGATATGGTAGCAGCAAGATTCTTCCCCTTGACTCTTGTATCAGCAGGTTCAGGAAAGCAGCACAGCTGTTCCTGTTTCAACAGGAGCAGCCAGCTTGGCAGTGGCAAGCCATCATCGGTTACCTGTCATCATTGGAGAAGCTGGTCCCTCATGGGCGTCTACACCTACGGTCCCTGCAGTGGCAAGTGAAGGATATACTGGTCCCAGTCTTGAGACCCCCAGTCTTTTCTTATCCCTCTTTCGGAGGAGGTGAGAGAGGACCTATACTGATGGATGGACGACAGGAACCTCTTAATAGGAGTATGCCTACATACTCCCCTTCTGGACTTGCTTCTGATCTCGGACGCATCGACCAAGGGATGGGGTGCACTCCTGGGGGAGTTGCTGACTTCAGAAGTGTGGCACCGAGATGACAAGCACCTTCACATCAGCATCCTGGAACTCAAGGAGGCCTTCCTGGCCCTCCAAGAGTTTCAGGATTGAGTGATGGGACACTCAGTGGTGTTGATGAGCGGCAGCACCTTGGTAGCGGAATACCTCAACAAGCAAGGGGTCCTGGTGTCCCTTCTGCTTCATCAGTTGACAATGCAGGTGCATGAGTGGGCTCTGGCCCACTCAGTAGAGCTGTCAGCCAGGTACATTCCAGGCAAGAGGAATGTAGTGGCAGACAAGCTCAGTCGCCAGAATCAGGCGACAGGGACAGAGTGGTCCCTTCACCCAGACATTGCGCAGATGTTGTTCGATATGTGGGGGTGTCCAGTCATAGATCTGTTTGCTGCCTGGCACAAGAGAAAACTTTAGGTCTTCTGCTCTGTCGCTGCAGAGGATGCATCCCAACGCCCTTGGGACAACCTCGACATCTACGCCTTTCCTCCGTTTTGTCTGAATCGCAGGGTGATCAGCCAAGTGGTGATCACCCTGAATCTGAGGATGATTCTGGTGGCTCCCAAAAGGCCCCAGGATAACCCTACCTGCTAGCTCTTCTTTCTGAGCTACTAAAAGAGATTCCTTCCTTGTCCAACCTGCTGTGTCAGTCCTCTGCAGCTGTATACCAGGGAAAGTTTGCCATCTTTTGTGCTTGGTGTCGTAGATGGGGTATCTCTCTGGTCAGAGCTACTGTCCAGCAGGTCGTGAACTTCCTCCTCTTTCTTCTCTGAGAGAAGCTGCTCTCCATTTCATCTGTAAAAGGCTACAGAGCTGCATTCAGCCTAGTCTTGCAGCTGAACGGGGTAGATATTTCCTCTTTCGAGATTTCTCTACTGATGAGAAGCTTCGAGAGGTCTTGCCCACCCAGGGAGCCTGACTCGTGCACCGTACGAGCCTTAACAATAGTTGTCAGACAGGGATCTGGTCCCTGACGCTAGGTTTAAGTCCTTCACGATCCCCTCCCTAGAGGACTTTGTAGGTAATGACACAGACGAGATGCTACTGCGTCCTGTCAGAGTGCTGCTGCGCTATCTGACGAGAACTTGCCATCTGTAGCCTGAGTGTCGACGACTCTTCATTAGTGCTGACTCGACCAAGAAAGAGGTGTCCAAGAACACGATTTCTTTCTTGGCCTTGTGAGATGATTAGGAGAGCGTACTCTGCTGCTGGAGAAGACAACACCATTACCTTCCGCCCAAGAGCTCATAAAGTCCAGAGCATTGGTCTGACCCTTGCATTCTGGAAGAACCTGTCAGTTCCTCAGGTATTGAAAGCGGGGGTGTGATCTCAACAGACCACTTTCACTTCTTTCTACCCTCTGGATATTGCCCACAAGTGGTTGTGGATATAAGAATGAGTGTGGGAGTGACTGGCCTCTTCTTCTTCTCTTCCCTTGGCTCTCTTCTTGCTGGCAGAAAGCGGATGTGCTGTTACATACTGGATCTGGTTGTCAGTGCAAGTAAGCATACACTTCGAGCTTCCATTCTATTTCCTTTCTGGATCATAGAAGCAAACCCACTCCTTCCTCTAGCAGGAGGAGGAAGGAGACCATGACAATAAGACAAACCGATACTTGTATTTGCCTTACTGTCGCCGACTTTTTAAGGTTCATCCTAGCCTTTTTTTGTATGAAATGATGTCTTCCTCATTCATACGAAAAAGCCCAGAAGTCTGACAATTGGTCTCGTGTTTCCTACAACCCGATCATTTTGTCAGAGGCAGGTTTTCCCTTCCTCGCTTTATCGACCAGGAAGGGAATACAAGGTGTACCAAATTCCAGTCAGTTTGTAGAGACTCACTCAGATTCCTTCCTCCAACCAGTGAGTCTTCCTTAGGGACAGTACAGACTATCAAACATGTATGATCAAATTGGCGTTTGACAATGCAATTTGAGAATGTAAGGACGTGTTTGAAGGATTGAACAAGCTGTTTGAAGCTGATTCGTCTAACATGACGTTTGACCAGCATGTTTGACAAGTGTGTAGTGATGTTTGATTATACATGCTCATTTGGTCAACAGCAGCCATGGTGAACACACAGGAGCACCAAGAATTTTGGTTAGAGTTCATTGAACTTTATCAATCATTTCCTTGTCTGTGGAAGATAAGAAGTGAGGATTATAAAAATCGAAACCTAAAGGTAAAGTGTTCCCTAAAATTGCTTGATAAATTGAAAGAATATATTCCCAATGCTACAAAGGATATGATACCCAAGAAAATTAACTCTCTTCGTATTAGCTACAGGAGAGAATTAAAA
This sequence comes from Macrobrachium rosenbergii, assembly GCF_040412425.1. Classification (NCBI taxonomy): domain Eukaryota; kingdom Metazoa; phylum Arthropoda; class Malacostraca; order Decapoda; family Palaemonidae; genus Macrobrachium; species Macrobrachium rosenbergii. The sequence continues at coordinate 33,643,677 of NC_089743.1, read as the reverse complement.
AAGGTGCTTTAAAGTGAAAAATCCGGTGCTGGAAGTGAAGACATCTATGCACCCTCCTTATGGTTTTTCCTCGCTCTCAATTTTCTCCGGGACCAGGAAATTCAGGAAGAAGGGATCTCTACAATAAACATAGATGAAGAGGTGAGGAAATATTTAAACACGTTTAAGGCAGTGTACAGTATATATTTAAGTAAGTTTCTGTACACTCTGTAGATAAGCCTTCAGTATACTCAAGTGGTAGCAATTAATAATCTGTGATAAACCTGATGTTATCACGAGATGATAATATTTGACTATGCACACAGTCACATAATATATTTAAGTAATACCACATCAAATGATGAAAAAATCTTTATTGTGGTCTACATTATATAAATGTAGCTTCCAGTGTATTAGAGTTAGTGAGACAGTTCACATCTCTTCTTGTACCACTCTTTCATCCAGAATCGTTTCTTTTTCTTTTTTCGTTCACTTCTTCGCTGGCAAGCACCAGCAGAATAGCTATACAAGCTCTTCTCTTGCTCATGTTTCCGCTAAGCCTCTCCAACACGTACTGACGTTTGATCAAACATATCATCAGTCTATGGCAGTGTATGAACAAACGTCTTGGTCACACATGTGTGATAGCCTGTGGTAAACTAATGTAAAGGACCGATGGTTTGTATATCGTGTCAGAACAAATCACAATTTTTGAAAGTAAATTGTATTTTTCCTAACTATACAAACCTGGGGTCCTTTACATTACATTTTCATGCCCAACTCATGCCACCCCTCAATCTGGCACCTGGGCCGAAAGGCAAATTGGAATGTGTTCATCCAGGCAGGTGGGACCCCCGCCTGCCGGGCGGTAGTTAACTCCCTAACCACCTTGTTTGAAAGTTCAACGGTCGTTTCCAGCTTCGCTGAAAGTTATTACTAATGTAAAGGACCTTAGGTTTGTATAGTTAGGAGAAATACAATTTAATTTTTAAAATTGTGATATTTACCATGAAATTCACTTTATTTTGCCATTTACTCTATATTTCCTTGCTCCCAATACTCTTTCCTTCAGTTTCACTGCATTTGCATGTTGCGACACCTTTTTAACCTTGTGATTCATAACTTATCATACAAGTAGCTCATATCAGCCCATTTGTTGATTATCCCTGAGTCTTGTCTGAATCACACTCCATTAACACTGCCGAGAAATCCATCTTAGGTGAAGTGCGACTTCACTTGATCTGGATGAGAACCTAATTAAGGGCATTTTCCACGCCAAAAAACTTTAGCGTCATTGTTTCTGAAGATCGAAATTGGGCAATCCACGCAAAGAGAATTGTGACAAACTGTTGGAAATAGTCAGCTTGGATAAAGAACGCATTTCTAAAAGAAATTTCAATACGTTTTCTCCACCCTACAAACTATGACGTATGGAAAAACTTGAGGAATGCCACATAATTTGACCAAAAATCAGAAAACTTGTAAGAACCTCCTTCATTGCGCCATACATTGAGTTATGGAACTGTGTAGCTCCTACAGTAGATAAGAATGTCTAAGAAACTGTGTATAACTATAAAACAAGGAAGAGATTGTCCCAAATTTTTATCATAATACTAATCAAATACAGGGACTTTTGTCTTTCAGTTTCCCTGTAATACTATAATTGTGGTTTTATGTCTTTCCCCTAACATGCACTATATCTTAAATCCCTGAGATTGTCTTCAATTTTGTACTAATAACCTCTAAACTGTGGCAGTGTCTTCCTCGGTGCATATCCGCCATCCGTCAGAGTTCAAGTTCTTATGCATCTGTCCAGATAAATCAAGGTGTGATGTAATGGTTCAGTTCAGCTCTGCTAACACACGATGTGATCTAGTTTCGAAACCAGAACTGACTTTGATTAACCTGTTGAAAATAAAAAAAGTTATCTTTTAAATGGAAAAAACCCAGATTTCAGTATAAATTATTTATTTTTCATTGAAATATCATCAACAACAGTTACCTATATTCCAATTCCTGGTTTCTAAGCGATTATTATACTGTTCGTGTAGGTTCAATTTACTAGCTATCCGCTTTCGTATTGTCAATCCGTTTTTCCAAATGACACTGACCTTCCTTGTTATTTACTGCTTCTCTCTTTTCTAAGGGTTTTAATTGTCTTTATCTTTACTTTTGTAAGGGCGACAAATCGCGCCTCTCCTTTCTTGTGTTTCTCCCTTCAGATGTACATTAATCACGTCATGTATATTACTGTCTTTATTTCAGATTCTTTATGTACCTCATCTTATGCATCACTGTACGGCCTTTCCGCCGATATGTATATCTACCTTTTATATGCCATGTAACCAATATTGTATGTATTTTTATGCTTGTCAGAAAACACAAATTCTGTGTGGACGCAGCGGGGCGCCTCGGGTCGCCAGCTACCTTTCCGTCCGCTTTTTGTTTTATAAACACCTGTCGAGAATAATAAAGTTTACGGGCTGCTCTAGGAGCAAGAGCCCGTGCTGGCAAAAGGACAGCTAAATCTGAAACAACATGGTAAAGAATCAGTCTCTCTTTTGACATTTCTCTTGAACCTCACACTTTCTTTAGTATTTCACTAATTTGAGTGTTTGTTTTATTCCTGGAGCATCACCCTTTTCTGCAATAAATACTTAAAATAATTATTTGAAAGTATAAACTTTAATGTTTCACTTTTCATCATCACTTATTATAATCACTTCTATTTCTAATTGCCCCCCAAAAGTTAAAAAGATATTACTAAGTTTATATTTCCTACTACTGACGTAGTACTTGTTAACATAATCCTTAACTTTCAAAGCTAATCTTTTGTGTTTCCTCCAATTTTCTGTTAGGGATTTCAGACTCTAAAGTTACGTCCTGGTCTTTATTTTCTGCAGTGTTTTATATAGGAGTATATATGTTCGGGGTTGTCCTCCACTCGGCAGAGATCACAAACTTCATCCTTGTATTTTCCAAGAAAGTTAGTCTGCGAGGCAATATATTCAGTCTAGCCTTCGTTATCATGTCATACTTTAAGACTAAAGGGAAAGTTCCATAAGGGAGTGGGTTTTAGACCAGCTATGCTATATGGTAAAGAAACGGCAAGTATGGCAAAGACAGAGAAGACAATGGACGTAGCAGAGACGAGAATCTTAAGACGGATGTCTGGCGTAACGAGGGAGGATAGGATCAGTAATGAGTATATCAGAGGGTCAACAAAGATGGTGGAAATTTCAAGGAAAATGCAGGAGGGGAAACTAAGATGGTACGGATACCTACAGAGAAGGGAGGAAGACCTTATTGTAAGGCATGCTCCGGAGACTATCTAGAAGTGCCCTGCAGGTAGAAGACGAAGAAAGAGATGGAGAGACTGTGTGAGGGAGGACTTGAGAGTCAAGGAACTTGACGAAGCAGAAGCGCACCACAGAGGTAAATGGAAGCAGTTCATCCAAAAAGACGACCCCGTATGTAATAGAAACGGGACTAAGCCGAGAAGTTGAAGACTTTAGTTCGAGTGGGCTCACGAGCGCTATAGAATTGGTTGCGTTACTGTTACCTTCCAAAATCTGAAAATTAAAATTGAGTATACTAAATAAAACTTAGAAAAAATAGAAAATTTCTAAGGTTTATGGTACCTTATTTATAATAATTTTTAGAAGTGCCGTAATACCAAAATTATCTAATTCGTTTTATGTAAGAAAAGTTGATTAAGAACAATTCTCCTCAACAAACTCATGTTATCCATCATCTGGCCGGTACTTGATGTTGACATTACACCGGCCTGAAAATGCCTGGAACTATAACGTTGTTAAGACGCCTCACCAGAAATCATTACCTGTTGCGACATTCCTTTAAGCTGTGCTCCCATTTCTCAACTGGTAATTAGTTTCAATGATGTAGCTATATTTTTTTATAACTTGTAGCTTAGCCTAGCCTAGGCAACCGCCAATTCGATACCTCATGCGAATTGACGACACGGTAGATCTGAATAAGTGCCAGGTATTACTTTGGAAATTTACTTTTTTTTATAGTAGGCTATTAAGGATGTGTATAAAGAATTTACCATGGAAATTGACTTTTTTTATAGTAGGCTATTAAGGATGTGTATAAAGAATTTACCATTAGCCTTTTTTTTGTTGGTCAACTGTAATTAACCTCAGAACTTATTATGTTTTTGTATGCTGGCCATCCTGGAATGCTGTCGCGCCTGCGTAGAGTTACAGGGGAGATGGCAGTTCTATATATTAGCTCCATGCCTGTTTTTACCTTGGAAACTGGTTTTGGAGCGATTACAGTTTCGTATGCTGTGGGTTTCCGTCTGCCAATTTCCTAGCCGTGACCCACTACCAGGTGGCAGTGGGTACCGGCTAGAGAATCGGCGGACGAATACAAAAAGATGGCGACCTAACCTGGCGAAACCGACCAAACCGAAAACAGAGTGACGTGCCCTTACCTGGCCGGGAGGCTTCGCCCCCTGGACCCCCAGAAACCCAGGTCGTTACCTAACCTGATGAAACCGACCTAACCGAACACAGGACGGCGTGTCCTCACATGGCGAGGGGGGCTTCGCCCCCCGGACCCCCCCAGAAGGGCCATACAATTAGTGTATCGTAAACTGTTCGAAATAGCACGTACCTCATTCGAAGTTGGAAACGTCGGAGAAATCCGGAATGGCCAATATCGGTATCTCCATTCTTCTTCGTTTTGGCGCTGGAACACATGCATTTAGCGGGATCTGAACAACTGGAACTGGGGGAACACAACCGCGTGGAATGCGTCTCGTGGTTGTTGTGATTCGGCAAAATTAGACCGCATTTTGATGAGGTAGACGAGCAATGACCGCTCTTCATTGCACAAAACACCTAAATCCATAAGGGTCACTGGATTCTTAGCCGCAAATTGAACATGGGACGGATACGACTCGGACGTAGCCATATTGGCAACTCGGACGAGACTGAGGTAAGTCTCAGGGCAAGGTAGGTCTCGGGGCATGTCAGGTTGGGTCGGTAAGGCTCGGGGCATTTCAGGTCGTTGTTCGTCAGCTGTTTAGGTGGAACTACTTACCTTGGCGGAGGGATCTCGGCACGGGCAGAATGAGTTAGGCGGCCCAGCATACGAAACTGTAATCTACCTTTTCTCCACTTTTACGGCTATTGATAACGGGGGCGAGTTTGTTTGTTGGCGGCCAAGTGTCATTTGCCCCCTCACTCAATCTATTCAACAGTGAAGGGGGACTGTGGGAATCCGGGGTTGTGGGTGGGGGAAAACAGAGAAGTGGAGCGGACATGTTTACGTTACGGGGGCACTGGCTGGAGGGGAAAACGAGAGGTAGCCATACGCAAAAGGGAGGGAGTGGCTGAAAGGGTAGGGGGTAACGAGGCGGGGGTCAGTGGGGAGCGGTGCAAGAAGGGGGTGAGAGGTGGATTGCGCAAGCGGGGAAACTCGGGAACGAGTGTGGATAGAAGCGTAACCATGGGGGTGGGGGGAGGGAGGAAACACTGCCTGGTAAGGGGGACGGGGACAAAGCGTGTGGCCGACAAAAAACAAACTTCACCAACTTTACCAGAAGCCGTAAAAGTGGAGAAAAAAACCAGTTTCCAAGGTAAAAACAAGAGCAGGAAGGCACTTAAAGCTGGCTGGCAGGAGCAACCTGGCAGGAAAAAACAATTTGCAGATAAGAAAATGAACAACAGAACTAACTGGCCTTGCCTTAATGACCGGGAGGGTAGAGATCACTTGCTGCCTTTAAAAGTGCATGGAACCTGGTGTTGGGGTCGAGGAAATGCATCTTAAAATAGGCTTCAGCCAGGTATATAACCTACAAAATTGTACTTCCTACTGACAAAGCTTGATTAACCGTTTGTAGTTACCTAAGCAGTAGGCAGAAAAGTTGCGGTAACTGATATAGCAGTTAGCACAAGACACGGGGGGGGTATACCGAGTTATAGGCTCAGATGAACGCGACGCTGACAGAAGGGATTCAACCACTGTACTGAACAAGAAACGCAAAATCTGTATTTTTTAAGGCATAGGAATGGGCAGCAGATAAGGGCTGTGGTGGGTCAAGAGGGGGTGGGAAGTGGGCGGTTTTTGGTGCAATTAGATGTTGGGGGGAAGGGTTTGCATGAGGTATTTGGGGGGAAGGGGGAAACTTACGCGACGGTAACAGGAATAGTTTTGTTGAAAAAGCTTCATGCTGGTTATGACAATAAAGCAAAGAAACTATAAATGCTTGAGAAAAATGCGGCTGGGCAAAATGTATCTTTTGGGTTACAGATGCACTTTCGCCGTGTTTAGTACTGGGTTGGCAGGTCAAATGCATTTTGCCGTGCTTAGTAATGGGTTCGGGGAAATGGAATCCCGCTGGTTATGATATGGAAACAGAGAAATGATGCTTTGCCAAGTTCAGAACTGGGCTGGCAAAGTAAATGCATTTTGCTGTGTTTAGTACTGGGTTGGTGGGTTAAATGCATTTTGCAGTGTTTAGTAATGGGTTCAGGGAAATGGAATCCCGCTGGTTATGATAAGGAAGCAGAGAAACGATGCTGTAGTACGAAAAATGTGTGCAGGGAAAGTTTTTTTTTTGGGGTACAGATACACTTTCACTGAGTTTAGTACTGGGCTGGCGGGGTAAATGCATTTCGCCATGTTTAGCAGTAGGTTCGGGGGGATATAATCTTCCTGCGCTGCGTTCAGTACTGGTCCAGGGGGGTACCTGTGTTGCAACAGTTGCGGGTAAGTGCAACCAAGAACGTTGAAACTTACAAGAATAAACTCAAAAGCGTATATGTGTTTTTTCTTTGCTGTATTAACTTATAGTTTGGGAGGATTGCATGCAGGGTGTGTTAGATTCATGCATAGGGATAACAGATTAACAAGTTATTGCACTTGCCAGACAAAATACGAACCGTTCAAAACAGACGTACCCATGCCCTATCATGTGCAGGACTCGTATGTGAACCCTGGAAAAAGGACAGCCCCCGAGGAGGGGGGCGTGTTAGCAACTTTGAGTGGTAACGTTTAGGGGGTTTTCCTCAGTGGGGGGATCACAGCGCAACATGATTGGTTAGATAAGTGTTTTGGGGGCTAGGTCCCTAAACTCCGAGTTTCCTCAGTAAGGGAGTGAGGGATGAACCAATGGCTCCCCAATAAATGTTCAGGAGGATTGTAGTAATGGGAGGGGCTGCCTTTGTGTTGGCTCATTTAATTTTCTTGTTTGTTCTCTATTTAGTGGTTTCTCATGTTTGGGGTGCTGTAAAAAGTAAATTTTGGCCGGTTTCTCATGCCTCGTCGTCTACGCCACCCACAACCCTGCTTTCCCTAGGGGTCCCCTAAATTGTAGGGTAGAAACATGCGGATGAGCCATTAATAGCCAAATAACACTCTCCCGGGGGTATACCCCACCCAGAACCCTGCATTCCCATCGGGTCCCCTAGCTTGTTGGTTGGGAGGGAGCAGACCACCTGTCCCCAGGGTATACCCCACCCATAACCCCGTTTTCCCATCGGGTCCCCTACCTTGTTGGATGAACTTCAGAGGTTAATTATAGGTTAATTACACTCGGGCGCCAAAAATTAAAGGTAAATTCATAATTAGCAACCAAAAAACTGTAGAAAAAGTCAAGTTATAGTGCTGTCGCCGCCGCGGAGCTACTATATAGTTCTACCGGGGTTCCTTCACCAGGGGGCGGAGCTCCCACCTAAGTAACATGGCCTACTAGGATATGTTAGGTTAGGGTATGTTAGGTAAGTATAGTTCCTTTTATAATAGATTTCCATAGCCAGCCCCCTCTTGAACGTAAAGCTCCCTAATGACTTTCGTATTTGCGGAACCATTCCATAGGCTACAGTCCGTGTGGAGCTGTTACTTAGAAATACAGTGAACCCCCCGTATTCGCGTTGTCAACGTTCGCGGACTCACGCATTCGCGGGTTTCTCTGTGGAACATATCTAGCCATCATTCGCGGAAAATTCGCCGATTTGCGGTATTTTTCACTGAGAAATATTCACTAATTACTGTATTTTCATGTAATTTTCATGAATAAATGCACTTTTTGTGATAAAACTATTAAAATATTCAGGTATAAGCATTTTTACAGGGTTTTTCTGTGTTTAAGCTATCAAAATGGGCAGTTCTAAGTGTTTTTAGAGGGGTTTTAAGCATTCGCGGGGGGGTGTGGGACGCATCCCCTGCGAATACGGGGGGTTCACTGTACCGTATTTTGGTTGCTTATTGTCGCAAGAGAGATTGTACTTTTCTGCAAGTTGTATAGTTTTATGTATTCTCTTTAAATTTACTTTTGGTGGTAATGCCTATTATGTAGAAGAAGGGTATTATGTTTTGTTGTGCTTGTATTTAGCAATGAAAAGCATTTGTTCTGACACGATATACAAACTGTCGGTCCTTTACATTAGGAATTACTTTTAGCGGAGCTGGAAATGACCATTGAACTTTCGAACAAGGTGGTTAGGCAGTTAACTACCGTCCGGGAGGCGGGGCTACCACCTGCCCTGATGTAAACATTCCAATTTGCTTTCGACCGTCATGCACTGCAGACGTGTTTTCTCGCTCTCTGCCCTAACCGCTGTTGAGCTGTTTACCCGGTGGGATCTTTCTTATTTTTTCCTACTGCTAGCAATTATGAATGTTGACAAACCCTGTAAGTCCTCCTTCCCCCAGCATGTATGTCCTGCGGTGGGAGGGAAGAAGTGTACAGTAGACCTCTCATATTCGCGGTCTCACTATTCGCAGACTCACGTATTTGTGGATTTCTTTTTGGAATGTATCTACCCATTATTTGTGGAAAATTCGCCCATTCGCTGTTTGTTCCGACACGATATACAAACCCTCGGTCCTTTACATTAGGATTGTTCCAACACAATATGCAAACCCTCGGTCCTTTACATTAGGATTACTTTCAGGCATAGGCTGGAAAATGGCTGTTGAACTTCAAACAAAGGGGTTAGGCAGTTAACTACCATCTGGGAAGCGGGAGTACCGCCTGCTCGGATGTAAACATTCCAATTTGCTTCCAGCCGTTGTAGAATGCAGAAGTTGTTCTTCGCTCTCTGCCAGACTGTCCTTTTTCAGCTTTTTGATGGGAAATTTCCTTCTTTTTTGTTTTGAGAATGAATGTTGACAAACCTTCTAAACCCTCCTATCCCCAGTGTGTCTCTCCTGGGGTGGGAAGCAAGAAATGTAATACCTTTCGTTCTAGCGTCGACACGGACCCACACGCCCTTTGCCCACCTTGCAGGGGACGTGTGTGTTCGCACAACACTCCTTGTAGCGAGTGTTGTTCCTGGTCTCCCGAGCAATGGAAGAGGTTCCTAGAGAGGAGACGCTACCGTCGGAAGCCTGCCAAGGAATCGTCCGAGGGTAACACGCTCCCAACGACTCCAGTGGTGGCTAATGTGTCGGGTTCGATTCTCCCTCCCTGTGAACTTCCCCTGGAAACAAGGCGTGGTCTCATAGACCACACTCTTGTCTTCCTATGGTCTTGCCCACAGGCCCTTGGAACTTTTTTTTCTTGGTCCTGTGGTGGATGCTCAACAAGTTGTGTTTTCTTACCCAGCTCCTTCAAGAGGATGAGTAGCATCTCGCCTAAGGTGTTGGTTCTGGAAATGAGAAGGATACCGAGAGTGACTGGCCTCTGTTCCTCCTCCTTCCCTGTCCTTCTACTTCTCCTTCGGGATGAGAATAGTATGTGAACCAACACGTGCTGGACCTGGCGCTGATGCAGTAAGACTACACATTGAGCACCCATTCTACTTTTCTCCTAGAAGCATAGAAGCAATTCCTCTCCTTCCTCTAGCAAGGGGAGGAAGTAGAGTCTGGCAATAAGGGAAACCCTATCTAAGCTTTTCCTTACTGCCTCCAACTCTAAGATTCTTCCACCCTATTTCGTATGAGTCACGTTTCCTCACTCATGCAAAAAGGTCCACTATCTGACATTTGATCTTGCAGTTCCTACACTCCGATCAGTATGTCAGAGGCACGGTACTCCTCCTCGCTCTTTGGACCAGGAGGAATAGCCCAGGTGTGCAGAACTCCAGTCAGTTCAGGATACTCACTCAAATTCCTCCTTCCAACTAGTGAGTCTTCCTAATGTAAAGGACTAACGGTTTGTATATCGTGTCGGAACAAATCACATTTTTGAAAGTAAATTGTATTTTTCCTAACTATACAAGCCTGAGGTCATTTACATTACATTTCCTCCGACACATATACAAACCTTCGGTCCTTTACATTAGGAATTACTTTCAGCGTAGGCTGGAAATGGCCGTTGACCTTTCAAACAAGGTGGTGGCAGTTAACTACCATCCAGGAGGGGGAGTACCACCTGCCCGGATGTAAACATTCCAATTTGCTTTCGGCCATCGTGGAATGCGGACGTTGTTCTTCGCTCTCTGCCTGACTGCCCTTCAGCTTTTTGGTGAGAAATTTCCTTTCTTTTTTTTTTTTTTGAGGATGAATGTTGATAAACCTTCTAAACCCTCCTATCCCCAGCATGTGTGTCCTGGGGTGGGAAGCAAGAAATGTAATACCTTTCGTTCTAGCGTCGACACGGACCCACACGCCCTTTGCCCAACTTGCAGGGGACGTGTGTGTTCGCGCGATGCTCCTTGTAGCAAGTGTTGTTCCTGGTCTCCCGAGCAATGGAAGAGGTTCGAAGGGAGGAGGCGCTACCGTCGGAAGCCTGCCAAGGAATCGTCCGAGGGTAACGCCCCCAACGACTCCAGTGGTGGTAATGTATCGGGATCATTTCTCCCTCCCTGTGAACTTCCCCTGCTTGCTCCTTCTCCCTCGGGTGAGGACTCCCCCTCCCCTTCCTCATTCATTTCATCGGGTGTGGAAGGGTGTGGGGGGTTGGTTGATCAGGACATGCTCTCGGGGGTCTCTTCTCGTGCTGGGGGGGAAATTTTTCCCCCAGAACGAGTAGAGACTTCCCAGTTTAACCTGACTGTTTCTTCAGGTTTAGGGGTGGATACGGACCAGGTATGAGACTTACCCTCAGCCTGGTTACACCTGGGTCTATCTGGCGTTCCGTCACTGGAGGGCCTGGTGTCTCATCTGTCTGCCACTCCAGTAACAATTCATTCGGCTACCACCATGACTGTCACCATGTCTGCTTTCACGAAGCTGCTTGTGTCAATGACTTCACACCTGGATACCCAGGTTTCGGCTGCTCCTGCCTCTCACCATCCTGTGCTGGTGCCTCCTGGGTTCCTGGCCCCACTCTCATGACCTGAGCCTTCCTATACGGTGACGTCATCGGTGCCATATATGACTGTTCCTGCCCCTGTTGCTGACCCTGGCCATTCCATGACTATGGTTCCCGCTCCTCGCTTCCCGGTCTCTCGACCCAGCTTGGCTACTGACACGCCTCCCATGTGTTCGACCCTGGCTCAGCCCGGCCTGGCTGCTCGCGCACCACCCTTGCCTTCATCCCTGGCTCCTCCTCTGCACGTTCCTGGCTGCCGCGCTGATGTTTCTGCCCCGGTAACTGCTGGCCTGAGCACCGTCTATGCTGCCTGGGGGCGTATGTACAGTACCTGGCTCGGTCCTCGGCTTGACCAGGTCTTACACTTGTGTAGTGCAGGAAGGATCACGGGGGTCTGCCGAGGTCTCCCTCCTACAGGGAGAGTAGATCGGGAGGACCGCACCCTGGAAGGACTTGAGGGTCCTCTCCCCCAGGATGCAGACACCCCCGAGATATGGAGGACGTTTGCTGAGGTTATTGCGCTGATTTGTCAGCACAATGACCTCGGGGAAGGGACCACGGCCCCATCTGTGGATCGTCCGTCGTCCCTTGAATCCTACTGGGGACCCAAGAAGGAACCCAAGGCTTCGGTGGGGCTGCCGTGGCCCATGCTTGCCAAAGGGGTCCTCGATCAGGTGAATGGTCTTGTGTCTGGGCAAGACAATTCATGTAGAAGGAACCACTCAGACAAGGAACCTCCTCTGCCTTGCCAGAAGCACTTCTACGCACCATCGGAGAGGGCATTGCCGCCTAAACAGGTTGACCCGGACCTGGTTCGTCTGCATCCGGGTCTTACGTTGCAGCAACTTACTGCAGAGAGCATCTCCCTCTCTCAGCAAGAAGCCGCAACCCTGGGAGCCACCGCCATGGCAGCTTTCCAGGCAGTCTCCTGGCTCGATCTGTGGTCCTTCACAGTATCGAAGGTGGCTGCTTCCTCGGGCGCTATCGTACCCGGGGAGGACTCTGCCTTTGAGAGACTATGCCAGTCGGGGGGTAGGGCCATCTCCTATCTCGCCCACCAGACGGCAAACCTGTGGGCTAACCTGGTCCTGAGGTGAAGAGATGCCATTCTCTCTTGCTTCTCCAGGTCTGTAGGACCCGAGTCGGCAATGACCCTAAGGAATGGACCGCTGCTGGGTTCCGCCTCTCTCTTCCCTAGGAAGTTGGTAGACGCTGCAGTGGAGAAGCGCCGGGCCGATAACAGCGACTGGCTTGTCCACCATGCAGTGGCCAAGACCTCTGGGTCTTTGCGTTCCACTGCAGCCAGGCCCTCGGGCCAGGCTGGCACTTCCTCGGCCCCTAAGAAGTCCCAGTCTTCGAAGGGGTTCCATGGAAACACCCAACCTTCTTCTTCCTCTAGAAAGGGTGGGTCTTCCCACCCCTTTCAACCCGCTTTCCAATCCGGAAAAGGGGGCAAGGGGAAGAAGAAGGGGAAACGCTAGGGTCGGCGTTCCCCCCCAAATGCTGCCGAAGGTTGGGGGGTGCCTGTCGAGCCATTGGGCAACATGGCAGTGACACGGAGCCAAGACCTGAATAGTGGACGTCCTTCGGGAGGGATATCTACTACCCTTCGAGTCTCGGCCTCCCCTCACCTACTCTCCGGTCCATCTCCGCACATATGTCCAAGGATCTCCGAAGGACACCACACTACAGCAAGAAGTGCAAGCCATGCTGAGCAAGGGTGCTGTGGAAGTCATGTCGGACCAGTCTCCAGGCTTTTACAGCCGTATATTTCTCGTAGAGAAAGCCACAGGGGGATGGAGACCAGTCATAGACCTCTCCCCCCTGAACCGATTCGTTCGCCAGACTCGGTTCACGATGGAAACAGGGCGATCCGTGTTTGCTTCCATCAGGGAGAATGACTTCACGTTACAGTGGACTTGAATGATGCATATTTTCAAATACCCATTCGTCCGTCCTCTCGCAAGTACCTCCACTTTATCCTCGGAAAGACGGTCTTCCAATTCAGGGCACTCTGCTTTGGGCTCTCGACTGCTCCCCAGGTATTCACGAGAGTCTTCTCTCTCTTGTCAGCTTGGGCCCACTCGCGCGGGATACGTCTACTGAGGTATCTTGACGACTGGTTCGTCCTGGCGAGCGGGAGCTCGCGGTTGCTACAGGACAGGGATCGACTCCTCGAGTTTTGCCACGATCTTGGGATCTTGGTGAACCTCGAGAAGTCAGATCTCACCCCCAAGCAGAGGATAAAGTACCTGGGCATGCTGATAGACTTGGTGGCAGCGGAAGTCTTTCCCTCGGACTCTCGTATCAGCAGGTTCAGGCAGGCAGCACAGCTGTTCCTGTCACAACAGGAGCAGCCAGCCTGGCAGTGGCAAGTTGTCATCGGTCACTTGTCGTCGCTGGAGAAGCTAGTACCTCATGGGCGTCTTCACCTGCGGTCTCTACAATGGAGGCTAAAGGAGTATTGGTCCCAGTCCCGAGACCCCCAGTCCTTCCTCATTCCTCTTTCCGAGGAGGTGAGAGAGGACCTTCGCTGGTGGATGGATGGCAGGAACCTTTTGATAGGAGTATCCCTGCATACTCCTCCTCCAGACATGCTGCTGTTCTCAGACACATCAACCGAGGGATGGGGCGCACACCTGGAGGAGTTGCTGACTTCGGGAGTGTGGCACAGATATGGCAAGCACCTTCACAGCAGCATCCTGGAACTCAAGGCAGCCTTCCTGGCTCTCCAAGAGTTCTGGGATCGAGTGATGGGACACTCTGTGGTACTGATGAGCGACAATACCATGTTAGTGGCATACGTCAACAAGCAGGGCGGCCTAGTGTCCCTCCTGCTCCACTAGTTGACAATGCAGGTGCACGAGTGGGCCGCGGCTCACTCGGTAGAGCTGTCAGCAAGGTACATTCCAGGCAAGAGGAATGTTGTGGCAGACAAGCTCAGCTGCCAGAATCAAGTGATAGGAACCGAATGGTCCCTTCACTGGGAAGTGACGGAAAGGCTATTCGACCTGTGGGGGCGTCCGGTCATCGACCTGTTCACCACCCGGCACAACAGAAAACTCCAGGTCTTCTGCTCTGTTGTGCCGGACCCATGGGCCACTGCGGAGGACACATTCCGGCACCCGTGGGACAACCTCGACGTCTATGCCTTTCCTCTGTTCTGTCTGATTCGCCAAGTGATCAACCAAGTGATGATCACTCCGAATCTCAGGATGATTCTGGTGCCACCCAAATGGCCGCAGGCTGTTTGGTATCCCGACCTGCTAGCTCTCCTCTCTGAGGCGCCGAGAGAGATCCCCCACTGGCCCAACCTGCTGTGTCAACCCCATGTAGAGCAGTACCACTAGGCAGTGCAGTCCTTCACGGCTGGAGGTTATCCACCATCTGCGAGCAAGAGGTTTTTCGCATTGCGCAGCGACAGAGATGGCAGGGTACCTCAGACGATCCTCCGCAGCGGTATACCAGGGAAAGTGGTCCATCTTCTGTGGTTGGTGTTGTGGATGGGGTATCTCTCCGGTTGGAGCTACTATGTAGCAGGCCGCGGACTTCCTCGTCTTCCTTCGCCAAGAGAAGCTTCTCTCCGTTTCAGCTGTAAAAGGCTACCTTGCCGCACTCGGCCTAGTCTTGCAGCTGAAAGGAGTAGACATCTCTTCCTCCTTCAAGATTTCCCTACTGATGAGAAGCTTCGAAAAGGTCTTGCCCACCCAGGGATCTGAGGCCCCCTGCATGGGATGTGACTCTCGTTCTAAGGGGCCTGACTCTTGAACCATACAAGCCTTTACGAGAGTCGTCAGACAGGGCTCTGACCCCCAAGACCGTCTTCCTGGTAGCCCTGGCATCGGTGAAGAGAGTTGGCGAACTACATGGACTTTCCTTCAATGGTAAACACTCGAGGGGATGGGGATCAGTTACGCTCGATTTCATCCCGGATTTCGTGGTGAAGACTCAGAATCCTTCGGTCCCTGACACACGGTGCAAGTCCTTCACGATCCCCTCCCTAGGGGACTTTGTAGGTAATGAACCAGACGAGATGCTACTGTGTCCTGTTAGAGTGCTGCGGTGCTATCTGAAGAGGACTCGACATCTCCAGCCTGAGTGTCGACGACTCTTCATTAGTACTGGCTCGACCAAGAAAGAAGTGTCCAAGAACACCATCTCCTTCTGGCTTCGTGAGACGATAAGGAGAGCGTATTCTGCAGCAGGAGACGACGACACCAGTACGCTTCGTCCGAGAGCTCACAAAGTCCGCAGCATTGGTCCATCCCCTCGCATTCTGGAAGAACATGTCAGTTGTGCAGGTGCTGAAGGCAGATGTGTGGTTCCAACAGACCACTTTCACCTCCTTCTACCTCCGGGATGTTGCTCACAAGTCCTTGAACACTTTTTCCTTGGGTCCTGTGATGGCTGCTCAACAAGTTGTGTAGCTTACCTGGCTCCTCTAACAGGACAGGTTGCATCTTGCTTAAGATGTACGGTTGTGACTGGGAGAATGAATGTGGATGACTGGCCTCTCTTCTTTCTCCCCATCCTGGCTCTCCTCCCACGGGCAAGGAGCGGACGTGCCATTACATGCCGGACCTGGCGGTCGATGCAGGTAAGCACCCAATGGGAGCTCCCGTTCTATTTTCCGTTCAGGTTGATAGAAGCAACCCCACTCCTTCCCCTTGCAAGGGTGGGGAGGGAGACCATGACTATAAGACAAACCCAATGCTTGTGACTGCCTTAACCCTTAAGGGACGGCATAATTTATCAATGTGCAGCACCCCAGACCAGGGAAACTTTGAGGTCGGCAAAATAAAAAAAAATCACATCAATGGAAAGAGAATGACACATACATTCACACTTTGCATGAACTGACGATTCCTCTTTCATGCAGAGGGACCCATAAGTCTGACAATTGATCCCGCGTTTCTTACAACCCAATCATTTTGTCAGAGGCAGTTTTCCCTTCTTCGCTCTACTGACCAGGAAGGGAAGACAAGGTGGTGAACTCCAGTCAGTTCAGGAGACTCACTCAGATTCCTCCCTCCAACCAGTGAGTCTTCCTACTGTAAAGGACTGAGGGTTTGTATATTGTGTTGGAACAAATCACAATTTTCAAAAGTAAATTGTATTTTTCCTAACTATACAAACCCGAGGTCCTTTACATTTTATGCCGATCTCATGCCACCCCTCAATCTGATACCTGGGCCGAAAGGCAAAATGGAATGTTTACATCTGGGCAGGCGGCACTCCCGCCTCCCAGACGGTAGTTAACTGCCTAACCACCTTGTCTGAAAGTTCAACAGCCGTTTCCAGCCCACACTGAAAGTAATTCCTAATATAAAGGACCTCAGGTTTGTATAGTTAGGGAAAATACAATTTACTTTCAAAAACTGTGATTTTGTGATAACCTTGCATAAGCCATCGTTCCCTTGCGTCTGTGTCTTGGGGTTGACGGCAAAGGGCGTATTTAGAGGGGTGTAACCAAGTGGTAATGCTTCTCTTCTAGTAGCCCTTTATTTAGATACTGAAGGCGTTCCCTGTACGTTCAGAGATATTAGTTGGGATGTAATATCTTCGCTCCCCTACATTGATCAGGACGTAAGAGTTCACTTCCTTTCCTGGGCTCCTGCCTTCTGTGTACAAGGGCATGACAACTTCCTTCCTACTTTTGCTTAGTGTTGTTTTCGCCACCTGCGCTAGAGAGTTGTCGGGGGAGGTTGCAGGCATCGTCAGTGAGTTCCGCTTCTATGGCGCCCTTTGTGGACTTCCCTCCTTCCTTCTCTCTCCCTGTAAGTTCTTCCTTTTCTCTCCTTCGGTAGAGATCTCTCTCCTTCGCCCTCTTCACTCGCTCGTCGGGCGAAGACCGCGAGGAGGGGGGGCAGCCGCAGGTGGTCAGGCAACCTCTTCTAAGGGGCCTCCTCTTGCTGTGTAGGGCAGTTCCCCTCGTAGCGAGAGGCGTCTCCCTCTACTAATCATCTTTGCTTTTTCTTTCAGGTTGACAGTGAGCATCGCAGGCACAGCAGTAGTTGGCTGGATATCTCAGGGGATATCTTGCATGACGGAGTCCTGACGTTCATTTAGTATTGCTTCGGGATTGACCACAGTACCTGGTTGGAATGCATAATTCCATGTCGGGATCGTTCCAACTCTGTTCCTGCCGATGTGGATTGGTCGCTGTCATTGCTGGCCTTCATGTATGCCGTGACACTGACTGTCTCTGGCGTATCTGTGGTCCATCTGCTCCAGCTCTTTTCTGTGTTATGCTTCTGTTGACTTGTTGAACAAGTCTCTGGGCAGCTCTTCCTGGTCTCCTGCCACAGCCATCCTGATCGTTACTGTTGCTGCTGGTGACTTTCATGTGACGTTCCTGGCCGTTGCTGTAGCTCCTGCCTTCCGAACTGCTTCCGTAGCTCCTGCATCAGCTGTCCTGATCATGCCTGCTGCTTCTCCTGGTGGTGGTGTCCTGGGCTGCTTCCGTTGCATTCCTGCCTAGCTGCCTTGGAGGTTACAATTTTTCGTGTCCACTATCCTGTAGAAGATGTTGGAGTGGAGATGAAGGAAGTCGCACTGTGGAAGTAGCCAACATCCTCTTCAACTTATCTTTGATTTCATATTCTGCTGCCTCTTCCCTTCCTCTCCTGAGGTTCGAGGTTGCCCCGGGAACTGGGCAGACCTCTGTCGGCCGAAGGAGAGGAAGGCTGCTTCTTTCCCCTTGATGCCCTTGGACATCTAGGGACTTCCTCCTTCCGAGGAGGCAGTGGGTCTCTTGTTGGCTCTTCCCAAGCTTCACATTAGGAAATGGATTCGCATACCCCTGGGTTTTGTGTTTCAGGAGCCGTGGGCACTCAGACCTGGGTTTGCGATCCCATTCCCAGTCTTAGAGGTTCCACCTCTAAGACGGGCTGCTTTGGGCGCTTGTTCATGAGCTGCTCCGAGTGCTCGAGATTCTATGGAATATCAAGTATCCCAATCTGGTCTGGAGAGTACTCTTCCCGGCCTGGTTCGGGAGCAGTGCAAGAGAAAGGACTGAGGCACCCAGGTGTCTCAGCTCTTCCTGCCAGCACCACTAGCACTCCCTGAGTGCTTACCAGTGCTCGGTCGGGTTCCTAGTCTGGTGTCTCGATCCTGTTGGTTCGATCACCAGAAGAAGCAGGGAAGAGATTCCCTTCAGGAGTCCTGCGGGACTTCTCAGGGACTGACTCTCTTCCGTGAGACAAGTTTCTCTCGTTGGCTCTTCCTGCCCGAGGGCAGGAACTGATTCGCATTCTCCTGTGGGGTCTGGCGTTTTGGGAGCCGCGAGAGCACGGCCTCAAGATGCCGCGTCCTCGTTGCCAGTCTTTGAAGTCTGCGTCTAAGACTGGTTCTGTGCCTGGCTCTTTTCGATCTCTTAGGAAACCAAAAGCAGTCGCTCCTGATTTTTGGGAGTCTCGTGGGTCGCTCGAATCCTATGATTCATGAGCGCTCTCCTGACGAGAGACACAGGACGAGAGAAAGTGCCGAGACACCCAGGTGTCTGGGTGTCGGGACGCCAGGTGTCTGGGTGCCGAGACGCTAGGTGTCTGGGTACTGAGACGCCAGGTGCCTGGGTGCCGAGACGCCAGGTGTCTCGATACTGCCTGCCAGCTGCTTCGGTTGCTTGGCTGGGATTCATCCTCGTGTCTTGAACCTTAGGGTTCGAGCATGCAAGATAACAAACACAGAATTCCCCCTTGAACCTTCTTCTTGAGGGGCCTTGGCCACAAGGAGTTTTAGAGTTCGGGAAAGTATCAATAGTTCACGGCAGACGAGTTCAGCCCTGTCCAGTTCCGATTGTGTTCACGCGATCGGCTCAGCTCGGCTTGCTTGCCCCGCCCAGCCCCTGGTTGCACTTGCGAGACTGGCTCTGCTTGGCTCGACTCAGCTCAGCGTGACCCGCCTGCCTCCCAGTCCACCATATAGCACCCCTGGATCACATTCGCGTGATCGGCTCGGTTCGGTGTGGCTCGGCTCGGCCCCACTTGGTTTTTTCGGAATCGGGTTCTCGGCTCTGTTCGAGTGAACTTTCTGCTCTTCGCTCTCCTTCCCCCATGTAGCAGTAATCTCTGGTTGATTATCGCTCATGGTCCACCTCTCCTGCTGGTCTTATTGGCAGAACAGGTAGGGGTACTCTTTCTCCTCACCTGTTCTCTTTTCCTGCTCTTCAGAGTTCGGCTTCCTGGCCTTTGGGTGTCGGTCCCGATTGTCTTGTAGTACAACCAGGTAGCGAGGAAGGTTTCAAAGGCTCTCCAAGGGGAGAGGTACAGGAGTTTCACGTTGATCTTCCTCTTCAAGTTGCAATCGCCCTTTATTTCGGAGAAATTCACACTGATCAGCACAAGGATCCACCTCTCCTGCTGGTCTTATTGGCAGAACAGGTAGGGGTACTCTTTCTCCTCACCTGTTCTCTTTTCCTGCTCTTCAGAGTTCGGCTTCCTGGCGTGCTTTGGGTGTCGGTCCCGATTGTCTTGTAGTACAACCAGGTAGCCGAGGAAGGTTTCATGGGTCTGCCAAGGCTCCCTCCAAGGGGAGAGGTACAGGAGTTTCACGCTTCGGAAGCAGCGAGGATCTTCCTCTTCAAGTTGCAATCGCCCTTGTATTTCGGAGAAATTCACACTGATTCGTCAGCACAAGGATCCCCGGGACAGGACTGCAGCTCCACCAATGAATAATCTTCATCATTCACAACCCTTACAGTTCCTGAGGGGCCGAGAGTGTCGGGGGCTGCCGTGGTCCTTGCTTCCGAGAGCGTTCTTGACCAGATGAACTCTTTTCTTTGGAGAAGGAGTTCATTTTCTTTGGAGAAGGAGTTCATTCAGGTCAAGACACCAAGCTTCTCCCCTGCCTTGACAGAATACGAATTCATCTTGCCTTGAAGGGTCTGGCTGACTGCAGTTCTGTGGGCAGTTCTGGTGCTAAGAAGAAGGACTTTGTCCCAATTCGGATCTCTGATTTCGTAAGTCCCGAGTTGGCTCGACCCTTAGGAATGAACCTTACTTGGTTCTGCCTTTCTCTTGCTGAGATTTGCCAGATACCTCAGTAATGAAGGTTTGTACTAGGGCGCTGCCTTGTCCTTTGGACAATGGCCAAGACCTTGGGGTCTTAGTCATCTCAACTCAACCTCGAGTTCAAGCCAGCCCCCCTCAACTCCTAAGAAGTCCCAGGCTTTGATAGAAGATTGCGGAACATAGCCCTCTCCTTCCATTCTAGGAAAGTGCGCATAGCTGTGTCTCTTTCCACCCTCTTGCCCTTAAGGGAGGAGGAAAGAAAGGAAGAGAGAAAGAAGTATCGACCAGGAAAAGTTCTCCTACTGCAGATTCCTGGATGAAATGATACTTATCAAGTCTGTGGAGCTGGCAGCAACATTGCCAAGACCTGGGAATGGATTTCTTCAGGAGAAGTATCTATTTCCCTTAGGTCTTGGCAATTCTTTTCATCCTGCATCCTCTCCCATGCTCCCGATTTGGGAAATGCCAGCCCAGCTAGAGCTGATTGTCTCGGTATCCTGTCATCTTGCAGAAGCTTCCCCATGGCGGAAAATGGAAGTCTGCTTCCATTCCTCCGTTCTTCTTTCCTCTTCAAAGTATGAGGAAAGAGTTAGGCTAATGCTTGATTGAAGGAACCTTTGAATATGCTTGCATATTCCCCTTACATCGTGTGATTACTTACGGATTCACCGATCGAGGAATAGGTGCACACCTGTAAGACTTTGTCTTGAAGGTGTGGGACTGAGACGATTAGTACCTTCTCATCACCATCCTGGGCTCAAGGCAGCCTTCTGGCCCTCCAAGAATTGAGTTTTGCGACACTCAGTGGTTTGTTGAACAACAAACCACAGTAGTGGCATTTTCAACAAACAAGAGGGAATCGTTTTTTCTCCTGTTTCATCTGTCAACATTTGCAGGTACTCAAGTGTTCTATAGCGCACTCGACATCTCAGTTAGCCAGATGCATCCCTGGTGGGGAGGTATTGGCACTGCAGAACTCCAGTCACTTCAGGAGACTCACTCAGATTCCTCCCTCCAACCAGTGAGTCTTCCTAACGTAAAGGGCTGAGGGCTTGTATATTGTGTCGGAACAAATCACAGTTTTTGAGAGTAAATTGTATTTTTACTAACTATACAAACCTGAGGTCCTTTACATACATATTATGCCCACCTTATGCCACCCCTCAATCTGAACCTGGACCGAAAGGCAAATTGGAATGTTTACATCCGGGCAGGCGGGTATTCCCACCTACCTGGAGGTAGTTACTGCCTAACCACCTTGTTCAAGAGTTTAACAGCCATGTCCAGCTTCGCCGTAAGTAATTCCTATTGTAAACGACCTCAGGTTTGTATAGTTTGGAAAAATACAATTTACTTTCAAAAATTTTGATATCCATCTAAACCTTGGCCTCGTTCCTTTTCTGTAAGAAATTTAATGGACATACTAGGTCTGGAGGAGGAGAGGATTCTTTGCCCTGTGAGAGCTCTCGGGTATTACCTCCACAGGACTGAAAAGATTAGAGGACTGTTGAGTAATTTATGATATTCTGTAAAGAACCCTGCAAGACCTCTCTCAAAGAATACTATTTCGTTCTTTTTAAAGGACCTAATCCTAGAGGCCCATGCTCAGATAGGAGAGGACACTTAACCTCCTTAAAGGTGAAAGCTCACGAGGTTAGAGCTGTGGGTACCTCATTAGCTTTTAAGCATAACTTGTCCCTGTCCTCAATCCTTCAGACGACTTACTGGAGGTGCAAGTCAGTATTTGCCTTGCATTATTTGAGAGATATTGAAATCATGTACGATAACTGCAGTACCTTGGGATCCTTTCCTGTAGCGGGCATAGTGGTGGGGGAGGAAGCATAGGGAGCACCCTTTTCCCCTGAATATATCTTTGTTTTGGTTTGTAAAGCTGTGTCCTAGGGGAGACTGGAAGGTACTGTATACCTAGAGTATCTACCAGCTTTTTCAATTTTTGGTGATGGAGTTTTTAATTTTGTGGAGTAAGGTGACCAGTCATTCTGGTTAGTTTTGATTTCTGGTTCTGCTCCCTGGGTAGGGGCAAACACTGAAGCTTTGTAGGCCATCGGAAGTATCCTTAGCCACATAACTCACTTTGGTACTTTCCCAGCCATCGGAATACCCCTTCACTGGAAAGTCCCATGTCAGTAGAGGTGTGCTACAGTTCTCTCACTACAGGTTGAGATGAGCGCCAACCAAAGGCAGTATCCACCTGCAGCAGCTCTCTCACCAGATAAGGAACAACAAGCATTTATCAATGCTAACATGTTATGTATAGTCACAATTCATTGATGTCACAATGTTTTGGGTATATGTCCATGAATCCCCACCACCTATCAATGTGGGATTCAGCAATGTAATTGCTGGGTAAGTTACTTATATGAAAATGACATTTTTATAAAAAAAGTAAAGTTTTATATATACTTACCCAGTAATTAAGAGTAGAGCCTGCCCTCCTCCCCTCACATGGACATTTCAGCAAAAACAAGTTGAAGCTCTTTTCCTGAGTTGTTCCTCTCCTTCCCAGAAAGTGGGCGGGGCCTTGTCACCAACTCAGACAGAAGAAGAAGAGTTTAACGGCGAATTTCAAAGTTCAAGCTGCTGTCGAGTAGAAACTACAGCAATGTAATTACTGGGTAAGTGTATATAAAACTATTTTATTATAGAAATGTCATTTTTATAATAAAGTTTTATATATACTTACCCAGCAATTACAAAATTAGAGCCTTCCCTCCTCCCCTCTCACGGACATTGAGGGCATAAACGAATTGAGCTCTTCAGCTGTGTTGTACCTATCCTTCCCCAAAAGTGGCCGGGGCCTTGTCACCTACATCTCAACAATAGAACGCTACCATGAATTTCAAATTTTTAGCTGCTGCACGAGTTAGAAAAATTGGGTATGTAATTACTTGGTAAGTATATATAAAACTTTATTTTTTTTAGAAAAATGTCATTTTGGGGTGGGTGCTTGAGTGTTCCTCCTGTCTTTCACTGTAAGCTGAGACTTGTGGGACCTTAGAAAGGTTTACAGCCATGTAGTACATATATTCCTCAAGCTTTTGGAACAGTGCCAGTCAATTCTGAGACAATTCTCCCACCTCAAGGGCAAATACTGAAGTTCAAAAAGTAATTTGTATTTTTTCTAGATAAACAGATCAGAGCCTTTTATTATAATCCCAACTCAACTAACCCCGCCTAGTCTCTGCTGAAGGAAAAAGTGACAGGATATCGATAGATGAGTTGGGGCTACCCTGCCACTCACCTGCCTGCTGCCAATTAACCACTTTGCTGAAAAGCTTCAGTGACCAATTCCAGCTCACACCAGCGCCATTATGCTACCATATAAAATGCTCTAGTTTGCATATATAGAAAAAATACAAATTTGGGTTACTTATGTATGTAAACAAGTGGTGTGTGTGCTTTGATGACCATTATCCTAAAAATTATGAATTATACCAAGGAATTGTTTTCAACAGCCTAATGTTGCTTGTATCAGTTTTACATTCTGAATATTTTGCCTTTTGCAGGTGATGCTTTTGTGCCATTTGATGCACTGGTCAGCAGACGTCGAAATGAAGCTCGGTGTTCAATGCTTGTGGAGGTGGCTGGGGTTAAATCAGCCTCTGATTTGTACCAAGTCTGCTCTGAGTTTGGATCTGTTAAGAATATGTTCCATTACAAAACAAAAGCTGGTCCTGGAACAAGGGTGGGTACATGACCAATGAATATGCTGTACAGTATAGGATTCTAATATTTTTTATTGTGATACTGTCAAGTTGAATTGTAGGTGTATAGTATACAGTTATAGTCCTAAGTAGAAAGTTCTCACAGCGTGTAAATTTCTATTACATAAGTTATGTACAGATTTCTGAAAGAAAGCCACATAAAAATTTTTTTTAATTCTTTATGCAAACTGGACGCTGTACAATAAGCAAATTGTGGGCAGTGCAACTACCATTGATACTAGCATATCAAGTCCAATAAAGGTCTTGAGTACATCAAACAGGAAAATTTAGAAAGAAAAGAAATATTGATGAGAGAGAGAGAGAGAGAGAGAGAATGCTTAGAATATATACTTAAAATATCTTTTTATATATGTAACTTACCAAGTAATTACTTTGCTTACAGTTTCACTCACCGGCAGCTTAAAAATTTTGAAATTCGTGGTAGTGCTAATTTCTTTAGGGTAAGAGAGGAACAACTTCAGCAGAGAGCTCAATTGTAGTTCAGTTGTGAGTGGTCAGCTTAGATTTTGGTTTTCAGCACTTTTCCATTTGAGATTCTCCTTTTGGTGAAGTATTGGTAGCCTACGGCATTGTATTTCTGTTAGGTTCTCTTAGTGAGACCATTTTGTCACAATTTAGGGCTTTTTTTCTTCAATTTGACATTGATTAAGACTCCTATTGTTGACTTGTTAGATTTAGTATGCCTGACTGTAGCACAACTAGTTTACATTATTACAGCAAAGACTGCAATCCGAGACTCAGTAAAGCGAAGTATGACTCTCGCACTATGTGTACAGAATGTAGGGGACAAGAGTGTTCAATCGATTTAACCTGTGATGACTGTTTAGAGTGGGATGCTAAAAAATGGAAGGTTTTGGGGTCTCATTTAGCAAAACTGGATAGGAATAGAAAATGTGAAGCGGCCGCTAGAGTTGAGAGTAAGACAGTAGATAGCAAGACTGTACATAGTTCTGCTAAGTCTTCTGATGATAATATTCCTGCTTTATCTGTGCCTGCTCCCACTGTGTCCCCTGTTCCTAGTCCTTCGATTATTCAACCTGCTCCTTTACCCAGCTCCCTTGCTTCCAAACCTGACCCCCTTGCCAGCCTTGAGTCAAAGATTGTGAGGAATTTTGATGCAAAGATGATGTTAATAGTGGATATAGTGACCCAATTAGGGAATTCAGTGTGAGTCCTTATGGACAAAGTAGAAAGAAAAAGTGTTAGTGAAGTGTCAGAGGAGGAGGTGGCTGCTCATCCCACTGACTCTCCTAGGCAAAGGTCACTGGCTTACTCCCCTACACATGGGAGCAGTCATACTGGAGGCCCAGGGGAGGTCGGTGGGGTCTGCACATTATATGGTTGTATTTGGTGTATGATTCCACCCATTGTTGACTTCATCGCAGGTTAGCGAATATTGAAAAGGTATTTTGACTGTATAAATTGTGTAGTGGTCAAAACAGGCCATTTTACAATATATATATATAGTTAAAGTATCATTACTTCCCAGTCCTCCATGCTTCCTTTTATGAAGCCCACACAGAGCCAGGGAGACGCACCTTAAGATGTTTCCTGTTAATTAAAATTTGACAATTGATTTGTCAGGGTCTCAGTACCCTCACTCATGAACCCTCTCCAAAGCGTCTATGTTAATCTGTTTTTATGACTCTGCTGGCCAAAAAACGCCTCTTTCCAGGCAAAACCCTTGCTTCCTGGCAACCACGTGAATTGCCTGCAGCGGAAACTAACAGGAATCGAGCTTGAAGAAGTAGCACACCTGAATAGGCCAGGGCAGCAAACACTGATAGGAAGGAGAGGTCACGTGAATAAGGCTGGACAGGGGCCAACAAGGACAGAAGCAGACAGGACACTGACCCAGTGATATGCAGCTGAGGGATACCTCGTCACCCAAGCAACTACTCACCTCTTTGTCTGGCCGACAGCCTACCATCCAAGTCCTAACCTAAGTGCCAGTGTAGAAGTCCCACTCTTCCGAGATTCCATCGATGCAGCATCCATGGATCTTTGCTTTATCTGGTACTCATCTCATTCCGTTTCCTTTTCCCTCTTGTATTGTACTTAGATCATGAATAATTGTCAGTAACCATTTATCAGTGTTAAAGAGTAATTTACCTGATCATAATTTGACGTCAGCTCCTTAAGCCTTCAGGATTCCCTTTGTAAAGGTTAGTCTGTGCTTTGGCTTACTCAGTGATCATGTTCCTTTCTCAGTACATTGCAGAAAGGGTGTGTGTACCACTGTAGAACCATCTGCCTCCACTGTGCCCTTATGTCCATAAATCAAGCTATTCCTGTGTTATTCATCATATTTCATTCCATATGGAGTGGCACTCTTAATCTTTTCAATTGTATAATTTAGCTTGAAATTTTTCTAAAATTTTACTTCTTATAACGTACTGTTTTATTACTTAACACACTTCATTGAACTTTTGAACACATTAATAGAAAAAATATTAAAAGGGGGACTTTTTGGGTGGGCTGGAACAGATCATCCTGATTTTCTTTAATTTTTTTGGGGAAATTTGTTTCATAATTTGAACAAATCGCTTTTTGACCAGCCTTCTGGAATGGATGAAGTTCCCATATTCGCGGGGGATGCATACCACACGCACCCCCCCCCCCCCCCGTGAATAGCTAAAATCCGTGAATACTTAAAACCCCTCTAAAAACACTTACAACTACCCATTTTGATAGCTTAAACCAAGAAAAACCCTGTAAAAATGCTTATGCCTGAGTATTTTAATAGTTTTATCACAAAAAGTGCATTTATTCATGAAAATTATATGAAAATACAATAATTAGTGAATATTTCTCAGTGAAAAATACCGCGAATGGTCGAATTTTCCGTGAAAAATGGCTAGATATGTTCCACAGAGAAACCCGCGAATGCGTGAGTCTGCGAACCATGAGAACGTGAATACGGGGGGTTTACTGTATATATATATATATATATATATATATATATATATATATATATATATATATATATATATATATATATATATATATTATATATATACACACATATTGTATATAATATATATATACAATATATATAACTATATATACATATATATATATATATATATATATATATATATATATATATATATATATATATATATATATATATATATATATATATACACATATATTGTATATAATATATATATACAATATATATAACTATATATACATATATATATATATATATATATATATATATATATATATATATATATATATAATATATATATATACACACACATTGTATATATAATATACATAAAATATATATATTTATATATATACAATATATATATATATATATATATATATATATATATATATATATATATATATATATATATATATATATATATATATATATATATATATATATATATATATATATATATATATATATATATATATATAAAGTTAAGTATACCTTAGTTTTACCAGACCACTGAGCTGATTAACAGCTCTCCTAGGGCTGGCCTGAAGGATCAGACTTATTTTTACGTGGCTAAGAACCAATTGGTTACTTAGCAACGGGACCTACAGCTTATTGTGGAATCCGAACCACATTATAGCGAGAAATGAATTTCTGTCACCAGAAATAAATTCCTCTAACTCTTCATCAGCCAGCCACGGGAATTGAACTCCGCCCATCGCGTGACAGTCTGAAGCTCAACCGACTCGGCCAACAAAGGGCTATATATATATATATATATATATATATATATATATATATATATATATATATATATATATATATATATATATATATATATATATATATATATATATATATATATATATATATATATATATACACACACACATATTGTATATAATATATATATAAAATATATATAACTGTATATACGAGGGTAAGTCAATAAGTATCCGCACTCCAATTTTTTTATTTAATACAACAGCAATACAAAGTTTACAATAACATAATTTTTCAACATAGTCACCCTGCTTTTCAATGCACTTGGTCCATCGTTGCACTAACTTTTTGATACCCTCAGAAAAAAAACGTTTTCTGTTGAGCATTGAGCCACGTATGCACCGCTTCCTTCACCTGCTGATCGGTGGCAAAACGATGGCCTCTTAAAGCATCTTTAAGTGGACCAAACAGATGGCAATCAGACGGGGCGAGATCAGGACTGTATGCAGGATGTTCCAACACCTCGAAATGAAGTTCCTGAAGAGTGTTAATGGTATGGGTGGCGGTATGTGGACAGGCGTTGTCATGCAACAAAAGAACACCTTCCGACAATAGATTTCGGTGTTTGTTGCGAAGTGCCGGCTTCAACTTGTTGATAAGCATATCACTGTAGCGTTCACTGTTTACTGTTGACCCTGTTTCCAGGTAATGTTCCAGAATTGGCCCTCGTGAGTCCCAAAAAACTGAGCATCACTTTTCCTGCAGAGGGTTGACTCTTGAATTTTTTTTTTACTGGAGATTAGGGGTGTTTCCATTCCATGCTCTGGCGTTTACTCTCTGGTTCGAAGTGATGAATCCATGTTTCATCTCCAGTGACAGTTCGTTTCAAAAAAGTATCCCCTTCGTTAGCATGACGGTCCAGTAAGTGCTGACAGATTCTCAAACGATTGCGCTTGTGTTCTTCACTACGAGTAAGTTGTTTTGGAACCCATCTCGCACAGACTTTATGAAAGTTGAGCCTGTTATGCACGATTTCATATGCAGAACCATGACTAATGTGCATATCATAAGCTACTTCATCAATAATCAATCGTCGGTTATTCAGAATCAGGGCTTGGACTTGTTCAATGTTAGCGTCAGTAGTGGCTGTGGCTGGGCGTCCATCTCGTTTCTCATCCTCCACGCTTGTCCGACCACTTTTGAACTGCTCAGTCAACTCATAAACACTACGTCGCGGCAAAACATTGCCCCCGTATTGTACTGAAAGTCTTCTTTGGATTTCAGCTCCTGGTACACCTTCAGACCACAAAAAATGGATTACAGAGCGTTGTTCTTCTTTGGTGCAAATGGAGAGTGGTGCGTCCATCCTTACTTCTCAACAGCGCAGAGTGCACCGAAGTGGTAACACTGAAACCAACCACAAGGGAGGAGGGCGGAGCCATCTACAACCCGGCATAGCACACAAAGCCATACAGCCTATTCACAAACAATTAGAATAAAAGTGCGGATACTTATTGACTTACCCTCGTATATATATATATATGTGTGTGTGTGTGTGTGTGTAAACATACACATATACGTGCAGTCTCTGGGTATTGGTGGGGGTTCTGTTCCCGACAGTGTGACGATAACCAAAAATCGGTGATAACAGTCCTTATTGGTGCCGATAACCAGGGATCGGCGGATATCAGCGCCAAAAATCCAGTTATCGTCGTTGCTAGACGAGGGCCATAAAACCAGGTTGCTGATAACCGATGTCACCAGTAACCAGGGACTACCTGTAGTAATACATATATCAAGTTGATGCTGAATTTAGTATTACTGAAAAATGCATATACTGTACTGTAAATGCTGCAGTTGAGGAAAGTAGGATCCTGGTCCATGACAGAAAGAGTTCTACTAGTGTGACAGCACCAAATGAGATATCTCATCTGTATCTCCCATTAATTAAAAATTTAGGGTAATGGGAAGACAAGTTTGATACTGTATTATGTCATGAATGGAAATATATTGTAACAAACTCCAGATTTTTCTCGGGCCCAAAACTGACTTTTTAAAATTTATAAACCCTTAAAGGATGGGCTAAATATATCTCATGGTTGGCCAATTTAAGAAAAAACACATCAATGGAAAGAGGAAGATATGCAAATGCGCATGGTATAAGAAAAAAAATTCCAAAAATTTTTTTCATACCTTCCACAGGAAGCTGAAAGTGACTACTTACAAGCCTGTGTGGGGCCTCTTTTACAAGACACTCATCAAAATATGTTAATTTTACTTAGTTATGCATGATGCATGTTTTTTTTAATAATTTTTATTTTTATTTTATTTTGTAAAATTATAATTACAGCTCACACAATATCATAACAGATAAGAACTAAAGTCATTAACAATTCTGAGTATATTTGTTGTAAAATATTTATGAGGTTTTCTGAGATAGGGAGATGCAGTAACTTTTTGTGAGGTATACATTTTTTTAAAAATGTTTCTTTGTACTTTTATTTGCAAAACTACAATTATAGCTGACATACTATCTAAAAGATAAGAACTAAAACCAACAGGAATCCCTGGGTATATTTATGAGCAAATAAATAGACATCCTAGAGAGGCAGATAGGCAATACATTCCCCTCTGAAATTCAAGACATACTGATTGATGCCTCTCCTCGAGCTGAGCTAAATAGTTGCCATAAGTCATTTTTGGCCCATTGAAGTGCTTTGAACATTTTTCGTACTAAATTCATCCAAAACAAATGGTGCGTAATATTAATACTCGTATTAGGACTCCCGTCCATCACCCAAAACCTGTTATAGATACTCATATGAGGATTCCCGTCCATGAAGGGTTAAGGATCCTTTTTCCAGGCTGGCTCAGTGCCAATTACCAGGCAAGAACCAGTCACAACACAAAATTCACAAAGTAAAAATCAACTGAAAAAAGAGGGATTCTAAAAACACCGACATAAATTTAACAATTAATTTTAATTTACAAAAACTTCATACAACACAAAAAGTCCCTGAAAGGCTGCCTTCAGGAACTAGAAAAATACATATGCAACTTTACAAAATAAACACTTAACCATCAAGAACCTACCTAACTTTTATACCTAGAGTCAAGGGGAAAGAAAGGCGTAAGAGATAGAAAACCACACACTTACCTGAGCATATGACAAACAGAGACACAGGGAGAAATAAACCTTAAACCTAATTATTTTACAATAATCACTTGTTGCCATAATGCACCTTACAGGTACAAAATTTCCGAAACTAACGATAAGACACAATACTGAAGAAGTAACAAAGATGTTTATATTGTAAGAGACCATCGCCCCGACACCGTCTCTTCCAAACACACGTGTGTGTTTGTGCGTTCGTCATCCATCTGAGGGGACAAGACAAAAGAGCATCTCATTTTCTTTCTCTGAAGGAACGAAATTTCTACCATACAATATTTCTGTCTGTTTCTCCCTAACCATTGTTGTCTTGATATATGTACAATCACCACTACTTGCATTGCCGTGCAAGCATTCTAATCATGTACTCATAATGTTCCACCGAATCTTCTGTATCAAACTGTATGAGTGTTTCTGTTTGTGAAGACGCCAAACGTCTTGCCATTTCACATATATTATGCTACTGCATTGTATTCATTAATCTGTCTGGAATCTCATGCAATTGGCCATATGTAGAATTTCCTGGCCTTTCCATTGATATATGTTTCATCACCGTATGTTTATTGTCTCTCAGTATCGCCATCTGTTTGTCTGCCGACAAACACAGATGCCCGAATCATTACCTCTGTTTTCCCCTGTCTGTGTGTAGATGCTACTTTACCACTCGCACACGCCAATAACATCTCCGAAGATTCTGTACATTCATTCAGTAAGGAACTACCAATAAACCAGTCGACACAAAGCTAGTATGTCACTCAATCCCGTCCTTACAATATAAATGGCTGTTCCACTTAAGGATCACTGGAGGACCACTGAAGGATCACTAAAAGGTGTCCATGCACCATGGGATCAACAGGGGCATGTAAGTGGTTACAAATAATATACAGAGGGGGAGAACACAAATAGTTTGCTTACCATTCTCCACCACTAGAAGGCCCCCAGACGACTCCAGGAGGTCAAACACACAGCTAAAGCCAGCAGCAGTGGTAAACAGCAGCTCAAAAGCACAAGGAGTGCTAAACAGGGAGAGGCAAAATCAGTCCATTGGACCCCCTCAATAATGACGAAGGCTGCAGGGGTGGAAGCACAGGACTTCCAGTAGAAAAAGTTAGGTATACCTTAGTTTAACCAGACCAGTGAGCTGATTAACAGCTCTCCTAGGGCTGGCCTGAAGGATTAGATTTATTTTATGTGGCTAAGAACCAGTTGGTTACCTAGCAACAGGACCTACGGCTTATTGTGGAATCCGAACCACATTATAACAAGAAATGAATTTCTATCACCAGAAATAAATTCCTCTAATTCTTCATTGGCCAGTCGGAGAATCGAACGTGGGCCCAGCAAAGTGCTAGCTGAGAACTATACTGACCTGTCCAATGAGGAACTACTTCCAGTAGAAAAAGCCATAAGAAGAATACTTAATGACCTCCTCTGTTGGGGAGCTGATACTCTCTCCATGCTGCCCAAATACACCCACCACGTAAAGTGTGGGCCAAGAAAGGAGAGCGAAAGCGTAATCACGTAATGGGCAGCTCAACAAGCGAAGCACTGAAGATGGGTAGTCCACTCAACAAGACATGAAAAGGAAAGAGATTTGCTGAATAAACACTATACAAATAACCAAATATAAAACCTTGGCCGGGGATTAAAGAAAGTTCCAAGAAAACTTCATAACTTAACCAAATCTTAATAAAATTATATATATGAAAAGCCATGAACAAAATATTTAAAGCAATTATCACAATATGGAAAAACAAAATGCAGAGTATCCCACAGGCTTGAAAAGGACATCCTCTCGATATGGGACCACCTTGACGTGAGGGGCTTTTGAACCCAGGAATTTGATCCCGGGTTTGAGTCCCATATAGTATTATATATTTCATTCGATTAATTTTTGTGGAATTTTCCATGTACTAAAATTTATTGGACCTGATAAATAGGAAAAGATATCTTAGCTGGGAATGGGTTTATATCCAAAGCTAAATAGTGAGAATTGTGGTAGGACCATCAGCTGCCCAATAATGTTCGGATCTTAGAGTTATCAGATTGATAGCTGAAAGGTGGAGCGATTCTTTAGGGTTGGACCACGGATTCCAGGGGCATCTGGTTCTAGGGATAGGACTCTCGGCATTCTATCTGGTTTGCCCATGATATGATTAGGATGGGGACGATTGTATTCTTGAAATACTCTCGGTCCTAGCAAGCGGGTTTGGCTTACACTTGGGCCGCTCTAGTCATGTTTGTCACCCCGTGGGGTAGGGTAGGGGCGGACATTTGGGAGTCGGGTCTCACTTGTGCCATCGGTGGAAGAATAAACTCCATGAAAGGCTGATTATATCTTTTTAAGGTTTTCAGATTTTTTTTTTCTCCACTCTTGATGATTAGTCAGTCTAAGGATTCGAGTACCTCTGGGCCCTTTGATGGTATTGTTCCAGCACAGTTGATGACCGCTGCTCCAGTACAGAGCAAATTTTCTAGCATGGAAATGGACAGTGCTCTTGATAATCCAAATAATCAAAATCAAGGTTGTATTAAAACTTTAATACCTTATAAAACTCCCAAAAAGAGTAAATACCGACATGACCCAGCCTTGAGTCACTTCGACTCCCTCTTTGGGAGTGGAAGTTGGTCAAGGTTTCTAACCATGGAAGCTGACCAAAATATTTCAGCTTTAAAACTAGAAGATTGTTTATTAAATAGACATCCAACGACAGATATGTTGTTCAGACAAATAAAAAAAAAACTTGGCTTATAGAAGCCACAACAAGAAGTCAGTCTGAAGACTATTTGTCTTTGAGAAATATAGACAGTATTAGCATAAAAGTGAAAAAACACAATACTATGAACAGCATTCAGGGTACCATTTTACTTCCTGAAAACAGTAGGAAAATGCTATTAGACTCTCTCAAACAAAAATACCCAAAGGTCCAAGATTGTGAGGTATATGCTGTACCAAGTAAATACAGCAATAAACAAATATTAAAAATAGTAAAAATAAAATTTGAGGGTGAAGATCTACCTCAAAAAATAAAAATTGTAGGCCAAAATAGAGAGATGAAACCCTATGTCCCAAAGCCACTGCAGTGTCAAAATTGCAGTAAGTATGGGCACACAAAGAAAAATTGGCCTAATGAACCGATGTGCGGTTATTTTGGATCTACTGAACATACCACACAGTGGAAGTGCAGTGAACCAAAGTGTGTAAACTGTGATCAGAATCATGCCAGATCCAAAGAATGCAGGTATTATATATACAATATGGAATTGAAAATACTACAAGAACGAAGAGGGATGTCTATAAAAGAGGCTAAGTTGGAATTAAAAGTGAGAGAAATTCAAGATCCATCTAAGGAACATACATATTCCTCAATAACAAGAGCATATAATGAAACACAGATGCAAACAGATAGAAAGTAACAGAGCACAGAAAAGTAAATCTCAAGAAAAAATTTATTATTTAGAAATAAAAAACTAAAATGGTAAAGAATAAAGAAACAGGTACAAATGAGATGGATAATATTTTATCCAATTTATTTGAAATGTTAATGCAAATAGAAACACAGGAGGATGGTACTACATAAGTAGCAGAGGAAGGTCATGATGGACTGGAAATTAAAGATAAAAAAAGGTCTTTGGAGAGAACACCACCCGAAACGAAGAAACCAACTATTATCAGAGAAACATCAGTTAAACCAAAGATAAAGGAGATGAAAAAGGAACAAAAACAAAAACAAGCTAAGAATATACCTTTATCTCCTAAAATAATAGTAAAACCTATGAAGGCAGATGTCGAAAACACTGAAGAAGTGAAAGAGAACCATACCATAGATAACAATGATTATGTCAAAGGAGAAGAGATTACTCCACCTCCGGTAATTGGTACAAGAGCAAATGAAAAAAGAAATATACATGATAATACATGTGGATGTAATGATTGTTTCATCGAATTATGCATTAACAAAACGTAACAAAAGATGGTTTAACAAACATTATAAGAAATTGTATGAAATATAGAAAAAAAGAAACAGATTTGAGTATCCATGAAAAAGGTTGCATGTGCATTGAGCACTTAGTATATTATAAAGAAAAACAAATGAATGTCGTGAGTAAATTATTAGAAAAAATGCAAATTGATAATACTGTACAAAAAAAGAGTAAAACTCAACCGCTATAACAAAATATTTTCGGTAGGTATATTATACAATGGAATGTAAATGGTCTACAGACCAGGTTACACCTGGGAGAAGTACAACGGTTATTAAAAGAATATGAACCAAAGATATTATGCTTACAACATGTCAACAAAACTGTGTCAACAATAGGTAAATATGCCTTAGCATCAACATCACGAGAGGAAGAAGGAAATTTAGGTACTGCTATATATGTACATAACAAAGTATGTTACGACAAAGGACCTGTAAACTTTACTGATCTGCCAATAATGAGTAATAGAATACGGATAAAAAACCAAAATTATTTAATTTATAATTTATACAACCAACCTAATGAAAATTAGGACATTGACAAACTTAAGAAAAATAGTAATGCCAAGGAACCTGCATTAATAGTAGGTGATTTTAATACCCACAACCTGATGTGGGACTGTAATTGTACAGACTCAAATAGAGCAGGAAGTAGAATAGAAGAATTCATAGATTCAAATGACACTTTGTTGTAATGTTTGCACCGTTATATATTAGTCATTACATAAAGTTTTATATATGAAAATGTGCGCAATTTCATGTAGAATACAAGGAAAAATAACCCATGGTTATAGCTTTTATCAGTTTTTAAATATTTTCATATAAATCACGATAAGTGCCAAAATTTCAACCTTCGGTCAACTTTAACTCGACCGAAATGGTCGAAAAACGCAATTGTAAGCTAAAACTCTTACATTCTACTAATATTCAATCATTTACCTTCATTTTGCAACAAATTGGAAGTCTCTAGCACAATATTTCGATTTAGGTGAATTTTTGAAAAAACTTTTTCCTTACGTCCGCGTGGTAACTCGGCTGAACATCTCAGAAATTCTTTTGTCACTTTGTCATAATGTTTGCACTGTTTTATATTTGTCGTTGCATAAAGTTTTATATATGAAAAAATGTGCACGTTTTATATTTCGTTGCATAAAGTTTTATATATGATGTAGAATACAACAAAAATAACTCATGTTTGTAGCTTTTATCAGTTTTGAAATATTTTCATATAAATCATGATAAATAAAAAAATTCGACCTTTGGTCAACTTTAACTCGACGGAAATGGTCGAAAACTGCAATTGTAAGCTAAAACACTTACAGTCTAGTAATATTCAATCAATTACCTTCATTTTGCAACAAACGGGAAGTCTCTAGCACAATATTTCGATTTATGGTGAATTTTTGAAAAAAAACCTTTTTTTACGTCCGTAGCGTTTAATTCATGCATCATTTTGTGATAATATTTTCTCTGTGTTGCATTGATCGTTTTACAATTTGTTATATACCAAAATCATCGCAATTTACTGTACAATACAAAGAAATAAAAATAACTTGTTAACTTTAACCGTTTTGCTCACAGTGCGATTTGTATACAATTATATATGAAATTTTTTTCACGCTGTCATATATTTCAATATTTATATATGATAATGATATTTTTTCATTTCTGATGGTTGCATACTAAACTTCAGGCAATGATAAAAAGGAGCCAAAAATGAACTCTTAATCTTAAAAACAAAGCGTGCTGTGATTTTTGAAAAAAATTTTTTCCTAAAAGCGCTAACTCCTAAAGGAACATACTCGACAGACACTTTTGTAAATAGAGGCTCGGCGTTTAAGGGTTAACTTAACTGTATGTCCAGCAGACATAGTAGACAGATTGGATTTGAATACAGTTGACAACTAGCACACAAGTGATCATTTCCCAATATTAATTTCCTTTTTACAAAATAATCCCACCAAGCATGTCTCAATATAACATTTATAAAACAGATTGGGAGCAATATGAATTCCTCACTAGAAATATCCCTCCATTTGAATATTTAAAAAACCACAATGAAACTAGTAAATTTCTTGTGGATTTCATTAAAAATGCTGCTGATAGAGCAATACCAAAATCAAAAGCTCATCCAACAAAACACGAAGTCCCATGGGTGTCTGAGAGATGAACAGAAATAATAAAAATAAAACACCAGATTGGAAGATGATTAGATCATTTGAATAGAAAGTTCAGTAAAATGAATAAAACATTACTGATATTAGAAGAAAATTTAAAACT
This sequence comes from Macrobrachium rosenbergii, assembly GCF_040412425.1. Lineage (NCBI taxonomy): Eukaryota > Metazoa > Arthropoda > Malacostraca > Decapoda > Palaemonidae > Macrobrachium > Macrobrachium rosenbergii. The sequence continues at coordinate 33,606,597 of NC_089743.1, read as the reverse complement.
GAAAACGGTTACCAAATTGACGACAAGAAAACGCTAACAAAAATAACAGCACTGATTGGTTAGAGGCGCCGATAACCGGTGATCAGCGCTGCCCATAAAAGGCGATCAGCGCCGATAACCAGTTATCAGTGCTGATAACCGAAAATCTGGTTAGAGAAGCGGTAAAACCAGATTACCAGTAACGAGGCTGCCGAAACGGGACTGCCTGTATATTATTATTAGAAATTGATACATTAAAACCTCTATATAACAAAATATCTGCAAAATTTAAAAGAGAAGTAATTCAAGGAAGAATCATTTCATGGAGGAAATATGTATCAGATCTCTCTAATAATACTCCCATACAAAAAATATGGGAAAAATTCAGGAAAATAAATAAATCACCCATGTTAAACCACCTAGACATGCCATAATGACAAAAAAAGATGGGAAACTCAGAAAAGGGAATACTTGATCCAAAAGAAATAAGTAATGGAATAATAGCGGGTGAAAGCTCTTTTTAGGGTTTTTTAGTGGTATTTCACTCACCCTTCAAAGTAAAAAGTGGGGGTAGCAACAAAAATTTATTGAAGAGCATGACACGGGACCTTCCTCAGAAATAGATTTTTCCTCTGCATTTTCTGCACAAAGAAAAATAGTATAGAATTAATAACAATAAATTTTGAAACAATAGAAGGTATATATTATAATAGAAAATTTAATATGGAAGAGTAGGAATTTGCTCTGTTGAACAGCAATAAATCTACCCCTGGAGGTGACAGTATTTGTTTTGAATTAATCTGCTACATAGCACCTTTGGCAAAGTCATAAGTATTAGAGTTTTATAACCACTTATGGCTTCGAAATTTATTTCCTGATGATTGGCATAAAGCTGTAATTATTCCTATCCCCAAACAGGAAAAGATCCCAGTAATGTAAACAATTACAGACCAATTTCTTTAACAAGTTGTTTATGCAGATTACTAGAGAAAATGGTAAATGCTCGACTAACATGGCACATTCGAGAAAATAAAATTTTGACTCCCACTCAATTTGGGTCACAGTGTAACAGATCTGCACTGGATTCTCTGTCTAACTTGGAAGACCACATATGAAGAGGATTTGAACGAAAACAAATTACTATAACCGTCTTTTTTTAACATTGAAAAGGCATATACTACATGGAGATATGCAATACTTAAAATGTTACATAGAAACAGCATCTGTGGACATTTACCTAGGTTTATCCAAAACTTTCTGACAAATCACACTTCAAATGAGGTTGATGATGTATTGTCAAGTACATTTCCACTTGAAAATGGTGTTCCACAAGGAAGCATCCTTAGTGGCACTCTGTTTACTTTAGCAATAAATGATATCAGTAATAATCCACCAACCGGAATTAAAAGTAACTTGTATGTGGATGATTTTGCCATATATTATTCAGCATCGCGCATAAAACATGCAGAGTGAATCATTAGTAAAACTATAATAAAAATAAATGAATGGGCCTCATTTGTAGCTTAAAATTTTCTATACAAAAGACTCAAGCAGTAATGTTTTATAAAAATAAAAAGGGGAAAAAAAGGTGAAGAAATAGATTTAAAAATCAGAAATCATTGCATACCAGTTGGCCAAACAGCAAAATTTTTGGGATTAGTATTTGATACTCAAACTGGAAAGCCCACATAGCATGCATGAAATCAAAATGTAAAATAGCATTATACCTAATTAAAAAACATTGAACACTACTTGGGGAGCCGATAGACATGCCCTTACCGTACTGTATAAAGCAACAGTGCTGTCTCGTTGATTATGGAAGCGAAACATATGGCTCGGCATCAGACACAACGCTGAAAATGTTAGACCCAGTTCATAATGAATGCCTTAGAATATGTTCAGGAGCTTTTCGATCATCACCAAAGTCATCTTTACAAGTTGAATGTGGTGAGCTACCTCTGTCCCTCCATAGAGAGCTAGCAACAATGAAGAGTGCTCTGAGAATTCAGACAAATGATTCTCCAACCAAAAAATTATTTGAGCTAAAAGATTGTTTGAGTCGCTAAATATAAATATACAATTACCTTTAATAATAAAATTACTTCCTCCTTGGACAGTGAATAAAATGAGAATTTGTACACACTTAAAATATTTATCAAAAAGTTATTCATATACCCCAGAACACCATAGACAACATACAGTAAAACATATAATCTGGAAAGGTCCACATTACGCATTATACACTGACTGATCTAAATCTCAGTACGGAGTGGGATATGCTGCAGTATCCCAAGACAAAATGTATCAGTTCTCTCTACCAGATAACGCCTCAGTATTTACAGCTGAGTTATGTGCAATAATATCAGCCATACAGATAATTAGAGAAGCCTCATGTATTAATTTTGTGATTTATAGCGACTCCAGAAGCGCTATATAGGCCATTCAAAGCTATAATCAGAAAAATAATATTGTACAACATATAAAGTTTTCACTCCATAAATTGTATAATAAGGGAAAAAACATTGAAATATGTTGGATCCCTGCCCATGTGGGGATTAAAGGAAATGAAGAGGCTGATAAAGCAGCTAAAGAAGCAGTCCCCATGACAAGAGCAAATGTAGACATCCCTATTAGTGACTATACAAGATATATAAAAACAGTCACTGTAAGTAAATGGCAAAATATATGGAACGAAGAACCTGAAAATAATAAATTAAAAGAGATAAAATCCAGTGTCGGAAAATGGAGTTCATCATATCAGAGAGAGACACACACACAAGTAATTTTGACGCGTCTTCGAATAGGCCATACTCGTTTGACACATGGACACTTAATGAACAGTCCATGTGGCCCTCCTCCCAAGTGCCCAGATTGCAAATTGTTCATAACAGTTAAGCATGTACTATGTGAATGTCCAAAATATAACCCACAGTGATTATAAAATTTTGGAGATAGATCAATAAAAAAAATTTTGTTGGAATCTTCAACATTTCAGTAATACCCATTTTAATGTTGATGAGGAGTTGTGATGTAATTGATAAAATATAAAAAGTAAATAATATAAATGCAAATACCCTTAGATGTCCAATGAATTTTAAAACAACTAAATTTTAAAATTTTACTTAATTTATTTGGAATTTTAATATACCTTTTTAGTGAGTTTATATGGAAACACAAGTATAAATGTATTTATTGTGTGAATGTGTTCCTGTATGAGAGTGTATGCCTTTGTGCAGCTTTTGATTCAATTTTCATTCATTCATCACTACTGAGTGATCTATTTGGTCCCAGTGCTAACTAGGCTTTTGGGAAAAAAGCACGTTAGAAGAAGAAGAAGCAGCAGCTAGGCTTCTAGCCTAGACCGGTCATTTCATCCAAATCCTTCGGACCATCCCTATGGGAGCTGATAGTCAGCTCAGTGGTCTGGTTAAACTTTTTTAACAATAATAATAAGGTAGAACATAACTAAAAGGGATATGGTGAACTAGACCGATAGTGGCTATTCCATTTAAGGTACTCACCCAAAAGGTTTCAAATGTAATTTCATAAATCTTATGTTTGAGTAGGAGCTAAAGTAGAAAATGTAGATTGTCCAGTTTGCTGTAAAATTTATGAAAAATCCATAAACAGTTCTGCATGGAACACTGTATCCATAACACATTTCAAGATGTTGATTTTGGCAACTGTGTTATTTAATTTGGATGTATAAACAAATTTTTTTCATAGTTTCACAGCTTGGCAGCATTATTAACAAACAGAACATATGTTTGAGAGAAAAATGTAGATTACGAATAAGCTTTCATCCAGATATTCAAGTAATTATAGATAATACAATGTTATTCGGACATGTTACGTTCAGCCAATCATCATTAAGTTACCGCTCACTTTCAAGTGCATTTTTGCCAGAATAACAAAACAGTACAGGCAGTGTTTTAACGGTTCCGAATTTGACGTTCGTTTTACGACGCTTTTCAAATATATTCATCAGAAATTAAATTTGACGCATGTTCGGAAGTTTATGGGATCCGACGGAAGAAATATGGCCCCAAAATGGCAGAATAACCATAATTTGAAGGTTTTTTTGATGTAAAACTCAATAATAATGCAGTTTACATCGTTTTCAATGCACCCAGAGCATTAAAAGTAAGGTTTTCTTATGATTTTTGACGAAGAACGATTGTTCCATAACGATTATCGGTTACGATACATTAAGAACGGAACTGGTCAGTAAACGGGACCGCCTGTATAGCATGTTTAAGAATTTGTGTTTTATACTATAAAATTGAAAAATTTGATAGCTTATGGGACTTTTGTAAAAAAAAAAAAAAAACAGTTTTGAAAGTTTGAGACAATCTTGTTTCACGTTATATGTGCTGTTGCTAGCATCGTCAGTAAGAATATTGTTACATAAATATTTAGAGATACATTGAAGAACTGGTTTATGTGCCACAGGTTTAGATGATGTATTTGTTAGCCCAAATAGCATCATCTATTTATTGTTCAGAACAGTTTAGGCTCAGCAACACTGTGAACAGTGTTGATAGAGTTTTTAAGGGGTTCTTAAGGGGTTTTTCAACTTAGCAAAGAGTTGAAGAACTTAGCCCTTTCTTAAGTAGGGGAGTCAATGTATCTATTATAGCTAGTCTTGGTGGCACTTTGCTGTTTGTATTTCTGGATATTTCAGGTATGTAATTTAATTTTTTTTTTTTACTGCAGGAGATGATACTTATAGAATATGAGGATTCCACTTCACTTGGAAATGCCTTGAATAATACTGTATATTCAACGCGCAATGACAGCATAATCCCTGTCCACTCCCCTTTCCTCTGGCTAGCTGCCACCAAGCCGTCAAAAAACTCAAAGAATTCATCACTTCTTCGAGATTCAGAGTCTTCTATTCCTCTTATATCTGAAGAGCAAGATAAGGAAATGGAGTTACTCAGACATCTTCATCTTTGTTCTGACGTAAGTGTCTTGTTGCAATGAGTTTTCATATTTAACAATACCTATTGTTTAATGCTTGGTAGTGAGCTGAGAGATGTATATTAATTCAGTGGTATGGTTAAACAGTTTATAAATGAAATAGTTAAGCTGAGAGGTGGAGTTATTTTTTGAAGATGCAGCATAGGTTTTCTCCCAGTTTGGTATACAGTACCATTGCTCATAAAGGCCCCTACCAGATATCATTGCCTATCATTCATATGTTCAACTCACAATCAGCAGCATTTGTATTGTCCCCTGTTACTTTCTTACTTTTCTGTTATCACTGTTCATGGAGTCAGAATGAGTTAGGCTCAGGTCAGTACAAGTAGTTTTTCCAGGGGCATGTAACTGTTGGGGTGCTTTGGCAGGTCATGTTATATTATTGCTTGTTGGGCAAATATAATTTTTGCCCATGTGGCTTATATGGTATTGTATGTTGTAGGGAAGGGTTATGTGAGAGTAGTAAACTTATATAAGCACTAAAACATCCATGGAAGTGCATATACATTTAAAGTGTGGAAAAATGATTAGAGTAATCTGCACTACACTACTTCCAGGCTTCCCAGAAATCTCACTGTTATTGTTACTAGCCTGTGAAAATTAACACAAACATAAAAAAATTGTATAGGAAACCAAGAAAAATAAGTATGATGTTGATTTTAGCTAAAATGAAAAAAAAAATGACACTTGAGCAAGCAAAATGTGTCCTTCAAGAACTTTGTCATAGTAGCCTAGCTAACTGAAACAATAATGATCAAGTAACTGTTAGCATCATACACATAACATCCAAAAGTATTTTATTATACAGTAATCTCTTGATTAACTAGATTAATAGAGCCAAGGCCCAGTCGGATAAGGACAACAGCTAGATAAGGGTAAGTAAAAAACTCTACAGTGTAAAACAGCAACTCTGAACTGTTACTCCCCTACCTTGTCAGTATGATATAATCAACAACCATCACACTTTAAACTGAAAACTTATGCAAAAGCCAGTTATCTACATTTTCCCCCATATTCATAATGAAATATATACTGAATACTGTTTAAAAGTGTAAAAATACACTTTTAAAAAAAGCAAGCCCCTTTCTTTTTCTCTCTTGGAAAAGAGACACTTTGATAGGTAGGTAGCCTACTTGTGTTTACCCACAGCTTACCATGGTTTTATGACCATAAATGTATTTTATACAGCAACTTTATCAGTTATAAAATGTTTAAGTGTGAAATTTTTGCTTAGGCTGGGTGTTACACTTACAGTATCCATTTGTATAAGTCAATTAGCCTGTTACACCATTACAGGCAGTCCCCAGTTTACAACAGGGGTTCCGTTCTGACGCCACGTCGTAAGCTGAAAATTATCGTACCTCGAAGTATCATAAAAAATTGCACGAAAACCTTACTTTTAATCATTTGGGTGTCTTGTAAACAACGTAAACTGCATTTTCAACAGATTGAGGCCTACTGCTGAAATGGCCAGTAGAATCATTTTTTAGTTGCTAAAATGAAATGGATTTTACTAGAATTATTTTTATTTTTGTACATAAAACAAATGTAAAACAGGTATACAGAGGTAAACTAACATGCAAGTAATCTGTTGATTATCTGGATCTTTCTTATCCGGAATTCAACATCCAGCAGCACTGGACCAGTGACCAAGGACCAAAGATATATGATATATATAGATGTAAAAAAAAATTGAATACCATTCTCCGATGATTGGCAATGCTGCATGGCCTCATTAAAATAGTGGTAACATTGCTTACACTCATGAAGAGACTGAGAGAGGGTTTTGGGGGTGGGGATAGCCTGGAGAGTTTACAGGGTGGTGGGGATGTCAGATGGCTTGGTACCATGGCAGAGGAGGGGTAGTAGAGCTGTATAGAGGAACTCACTCAGAGAAAGCTTACTCAGAGAAAGCTCACTCAGAGAAAGGGTTGTTTTTTTGGAAGGTGAGTGGAGCTGGGAAGCAGTTTCCCTGGCTGGGAGTGGGTAGGGATGCAGTGTTCTATGGAGGAAGAGGGCGAGATAGATGTCTGACTTGCTAGAGCTTGTTTTGTTTCATGTTTTTGTTTAAGATTTTTCCTCATTTTACTAAAGGATATGTACAGTACTGTACTGTAACTTGTAATGAAATACATCAGCCACAAAGCAAAAAAATAGAAAAGATGATACAGTAAACAGAGAGAGAGAGAGAGAGAGAGAGAGAGAGAGAGAGAGAGAGAGAGAGAGAGAGAGAGAGAGAAACAACAACTGAGGTGTCACTCAAGTTGCAGCCTATAATGTACACATTCTTTCCATTTTTTCATTTTTACTTTATGATGTTCTCATTTTTGTACATGCAACTTACCCGTCAGATATATACTTAGCTATAGTCTCCGGCGTTCCCAACAGAATTTCAAAACTCGCGGCAACACGCACAGGTAGGTCAGGTGATCTACCATACCCGCGCTGGGTGGCGGGAATAGGAACCATTCCCGTTTTCTAATCAGATTTTCTCTGTCGCTGGTTCCGGCAACATCTGTTGTTGGTTCCTCCTGCTTTGATTTTCGTTTCTCGCTTGCTGAGGATCTGTTTTGGCCTGATTTTGGTGACGTATTGGATCTTTGGTTTGGCATACGCTATTGTGGACTGTTTTTTGGATTTGCTTTTTGGATTGTTCATTAAGATGTCTGATGTTAATGTTTCGCCTGTGTTCCGTGTGTGTGCTAGGCAAGAGTGTAAGGTGAGGTTGCCGAAAGCTTCGGTAGACCCTCACACTGTATGTATGAGGTGTAGGGGGAATGATTGTTCTTCGGACAATAGGTGCAAGGAGTGTGAGAAGTTGTCTGATCAAGAATGGAAGGTTTTGACTTCTTATTTGAAGAAGCTTGAAAAGGATAGAGTAGGTCTCGCTCTGCTGAGCACGAAGTAGAGATTAACACAGTAGACTCTCCTAATCCTTTGGTTTCAGCCCCTTCTCCCTTCATCGAACCTGTGGATTCGTCCTCTGAAATGGCTGCGATGAAAGCGGAACTTCTTCGGATGAAATCGCAACTGCGTGCGATGAAGGAAGGTAAGAGTGACAGTGATATGTGCAGTGTCCCCAGTGCAGTGGAGGGGGCGTCTGATCGGCTCCGCATTGCTCCTAGGCCTAGACCTCTTCCAAACTCCCAGGACCAGTGGAGGAGGAATGTCGAAAGCCGCAGGGAGGATGTAGAGCATCCCCAATGATCAGGCGTCCCTTCAGCAGATCCTGTAGTTGCGTCCCAGGCTGTCTTGGATCGCCATAGAAAAGGCATCCTGAAGAAGTGTTTTCTCGTCGTCTGACAGCGTCTTCTCCGGTGCGGTTGGAGTTCGGCTGAGGAGTCGCGCCCTCTGAAGAGATCCTGGAAGGCTCCCTGAATAGAGCTTTTGGACTCGAGCCCTGAGCGCTTCCCGGAGGATTCTCCTATAGTCAGGAATAGAGCTCGTAGATCTCCCTCCTCCTCTCCAGCAGGAGTTAAGGATTCGACGAAGAAGATTTTGATCGGCCTCCAGGAGCAGTTATCGGCACTTGTTGGATCTCTTGCAAAGGATACCTCGTCTCGTAGGAAGGATGACTTTCTTCCTATTAAGAGTTCCAGGAAGCTCTCTTCTTCGACTCGTCGCTCTTCTCCTGCCAAGCTTCCTTCTAGTAGCAAGTTTTCTTCTCGAAGATGCTCTTCGCCGAGCAGGCGCCCATCTCCCAGCAGGCGCACTTCTTCCAGGCGCTCATCATCGGAGGGAAGCGCCTCTCCTTCCAGGCGCACTTCGCCTCGCAGTACTTCTCCTTTGGACAGGCGCTCGTCGTCTTCCAAGCTCCCTCCTTCCAGCAGACACCGCTCTCCTGCCAAGCGTCCTCGCTTTAGGGCCTCCTCTCCTGGAAGGCTCTCATCAGTGGACAGGACCCCCTCTCCTGTCAGGCGCCCGTCCGGTGTCAGGCGCCATTCTCCTGGCAGGTGCTCTTTGTTGGACAGGAGTGCTTCTCCATCCAGGCTCGCTTCTCCTGATAGGCGCTCCTCTTCTTTTAAGCCTTCCTCTCCGCCTGCTGCCTTGGAGGAAGTATCAGAGGAGGAATCTCCTAAGGACGCTGGAGTTTCAGATTACAAACGGTTGGCTTCGGTTCTGATTCAGGAGTTTGGAGATTCTCTTTGTCATGCTGCCCCTCCTTCTCCGGGATCTTTGTGGGACAGCACCAAGTCAGCAAGACCCTCTTCGTTCGTCAAGATGCGCCCTACGATCTCGATGAGGAAAGCCTTTAAAGGAGTCGGAGAATGGATGCAATCTAAGAAGGATGCAAGCAAGACGGTTTTCTCTTTTCCCCCTTTGAAACTTTTGGGAAAGTCAGGAATGTGGTATGAGACCAAGGAGCCTATGGGGTTGGGGCTCCCCACATCAGCAGACGCAGATTTTTCTAATCTGGTAGACTCCTCCAGGAGACTTTCTCTTTCATCAGCGAAGGCGACTTGGGGAATGAGCGAAATGGACCATCTCCTCAAGGGTCTTTTTAGAGTTGTGGAAGTTTTCAACTTTATGGATTGGTCTCTTGGAGCTTTGGCCAACAGGACTCGGGACCCTGGAATTCCTGTGTATGGATGACTTTGTGAGTGTTTTGTCTTGTTTGGACAAAGCAGTGAGGGACGGTTCCGGAAGTCGCTGCCTTATTCGGAGCTGGTATACTCAAGAAGAGGTCAGTATTCAGCTCTTTCCTCACCAAGTCCGTGTCTCCTCTTCAGAGATCCTCTCTTCTGTTTGCTCCTCTTTCTCCCCACCTTTTTCCTCAAAATTTGGTGAAGGAGATTTCTCGCTCTTTATCAGAAAAGGCGACACAGGATCTTTTGGCCCAGTCATCGAAGAGGATCAGACCTGCTGTTCCTTTCGCCAAGAAGGAGAAGGCTCCCTTTCAGGAGCCCTTTCGAGGTGGTCCTTCCTCTAGATCCTCCTTCAGAAGCAAAAGACCCGAGAGAAGAGGAAGGTCTTCCTCTCGTCCGATCAAAAGGACTAAGTGAGGAACGAGTACTCCAGACGACAGTGGGTGCCAGACTGTTACAATTCGCCGAAGTCTGGGCACAGAGAGGGGCGGACGACTGGTCCCTCTCCATTCTAAGAAGAGGCTACCTTATCCCCTTCAGGGAAAGTCCTCCCTTAACATCAACTCCCAGGGAGTTATCCGCCAGCTACAGGGATCCCGTCAAGAACCAGGCTCTTCTTCTAGCAGTGGAGCAAATGCTAGAAAAGGAAGCCATAGAACCGGTTCAAGAGCTCCATTCCCCAGGGTTTTACAATCTGCTTTCTGAGTTCAGTCCCGTGTCAGCCGGTGAAATTCCATTACAGCACGAATTTCTAGGTATAACAATGCTAGATATACCAGAGAAAAAGAGCTTTCAGGAAAGCTGGGGTTACTACCCCCAGTCGCATTTCTTTTAGAAGGATTTGGTATAATGAAGGGTGAGGAAATACCACTACCACGGAAATATATTCATCCCTCGAAAGATCTCTCCTGATCAAATTCGGTGAGTGTTCAATTCAGGTCCCAGGCTTGGGGTTGCGACACCAGCGCCACCTACTTCATTCCATTTTCTAGCACGTGATACGTTTCTTTTGTGTGCTCACCCTATTTTGGATTTATTTTTCTTCATCTATGATGGCTTTGAGCACCTTTTCCATCTCTAAGTTAAGTACCATCTTCTTGTGGGGCTTTTGATCTATTTTTGGCTGTTTTGGTCTCGTATTTTCATAAATATTGGGATCTTAGTATGACCCACAGGCCCCCTATCCCATGTTCCAAGCAGCAGAGCCTTCTGTTTTTTCGGGGAGTTTTTCCCAGGGCTATATTATTTAGATTTTAGCCCTTGATTCCTTCCTGGTGGTTAGGGTGCATGGCTCTCCTCCAGTTTTAGTTTTTGTTTTGCATAGCGAGGAGTTGCTCAGTCCTGTACCCCCACCAGGTCGGGTTCCTTTTCATTTGGGTCTCATAGGCTATTATGTTATTCTTGAAGATGGTGCTCTTAATTTAGGTTAATGTTTTTAGTTTTATTTGTTTTTTGTTTTTGGTTGTGTTGTTTGTTCTGATGAGCCTTAAAATATTTTGGATTCTCTCGAGGTAGGACACTTCCTGTGAACGTAATTTTTATTCTATTGTTTTGTATGATGGTTGTAGTGTGGGCTCCATCCCTTGCCCTGGGAGTCGGAGATCAGGTTGAGGGAGTTTTGTTGCTGTTCCTCAGGGTCCGCTTGAGGGGTCAGAGTGAACTTAGTCCTCTTCAACAAGAATTTGGGGAATCGAGTTCTTTGGGTGTTCCTCAAGGCTAGTCGCCTTCTTATCCCCTAGGACAAGAGTCCTGTTGGCTCAGCACAAAATTTCTCTCCCTGTTGGTTACTCCTCTCCTTTTCACACCCTTCTCTCCCTCCTAACCTATGCTAGGTTTGGTTTTTATTAGGCTACGCTCAGGAGATGTTGGGCTTTCAGTAGCTCCTCTAAGGCTTCCTTCCAAGTTCATTGGGAAGGAAGATCTTGAGAGGGTGTCATGTTCTCCCTTGTCTCCTCTCCCCTTCTGGTAGCACTCCTCCCCACCACCCCTCAGCCTTGCGACTCAAGAGGTGACGCTAGATGGATTTTCTCCCGAGTCAGGACTTCTCCTATTGGTAGAGGGACAGCTCCCTCCCCATGACGTCCCCAGATTCGCTGTGGGGGTGGGTGGTTTTTTGCATTCAAGATGTTCGGATCCTGTCTCGCCTCTCTCCTCCCATCGAGCGGAGTTTGGGTTTAGGTTGGCCCCACCAGATATTATGAACATTGATAGATTTACCCATTGTTTCCCGGCGGGGAGATAGGTGTGAGGTGGTTCTATGTCACGCTAGCATACAGACTCCTCCGGTCTCCGGAGGGTTACCATCATTGTTAATTTTGTTTATTGTTATTATTATTATTATTATTATTTTGTTCTACCATATACGTGATTCCGGTCCCACACCTGGGGGCTCCGCCGTTAATTTTCTGGCAGCCCTTATGGTTGGTTCCTGGTTTCTCGTTCCTTCATTCCCCGGAGTCCTCCGGGTATGAATCCTCAAACTTCCACTCTGTGCATTTAAAGCTTATTGGCCCAGTTTATATTGGTAGTTCTTCACACCGGAGTATTCCGGTTGTAGTTGATTTCCGGCCTTGCCGGCTTTATTTTGCTTAGAGTGTGAGGTTCATGTACTGTTACCTTTACAGACTGTTCCTGTGAGGAGCCGGGTGTACCGCCTCCCTTCAACAACCCTACGGGCACAGTAGTATGCCGGACCCACGCTCAGCGGTCCGACAGACGACCTGGTTGTTTGGCACCCCGATGGCTGTGAGGTTTGCTTATAAGCTCTCTCCTCAACCATCCAAGACGAGTCGGTAAGTGAAAGTCTTCTTTCCTCCGGTCCATGCTCCTCATGAAACGTTGGTTATATCCTCCGTCGGTCTTTGCATTCCCTGACTGACCACAGGTTTCCTTGCAGGCGGATGAAACTTCCAAGAAGTCTGCCTTTGAATCCCTCCGGGCCTGGGTGGCTGGGTTCGGCAGGAATGTTCCGTGGGAAGCCCACGTTCCTCGACGCCAGGTTGAGGGACCTGCTTTACCCCGCGCATAAGGGGTGGCCGCAGCAGTTCCAGAAGAACTTGCCACCCCTATTATCCAGCAGATGGAGAGACTGATGCGACCCAGCCACCTCAAGTGGACATTATGTACGCCGAGGTCTCGGAGGATGTTGCCGCACTAAATCTCGACTTGGAACCTACTTGAATACAAGCAGGACCAGGTGGTAAGTGGAGAGGTAAGTGAGGATGTTGGGGCGGGCCCCTCTTTGTTTAACTCCCCTGATTCATCTGTGTCATCTTTTTCAGGTTTTGTGAAGTCTTCCTCGTTGGGTGATAGAGCTCCGTCTGCTATCCCCAAGTTGAAGACTTCATGGAAGGCGAGCAGGCTATAAGTCCTGACTTCTAAGAAATTGCCCTTCCCCGTCGAAGGCTAAGGTCCCAGGACCGGTAGCCTCCGGGAGTAAGTCTAGCTCCTCCGGCAAGGGCGCGAGTAAGAGGGCTGCAAAACCAAGCCCTCCTCCCCAGCCTCTTTTTGAACAAGCCCTGGCCACTGAACTGTACAAACAGTTCATGCAGGATCTAGACTCGAGATTTGAGAAGATCTCAGAAAAGTTTGTTTTTATGACAGTGTACTGGAAGGTTTGGCTCGCCAACTGAAAGCCGAACCGCAGTTTTCTATCCCCGACACTGCGGACCTCCCGCCGTTTGATGTCGGAAACCCTTGGCGGTTAGGACCGGGCCATCCAACATGATGGCAAACTTACCTTAGACGGTCTGGGCATTGTTAGACGGTTGGAGAGTTGGAGTTCTTCCCCGATCTCTTGCCCCCTTATCCTGGCTTCCCGTGAGGCTTACCGGAAGAAGCCTGGATTATGGTCAGACAAGGTACCTAGGGAAACTGTCATCATCCCTAGAGACCAAGCCCAGTCGGCTCTCCCTGCGCACTCTGACGGAGTGGCAGGCAGTGAACACAAAATTGACCCCTTTCAAGGGCAATTTCACGATGTTCACCCTAGGTGAAGATCTTCCCACTCCTTGTATGGACAAAATTGCTCTGGCCACGGCCCGAGCATGCCTCGATGGGAACCCCTTTCCTCAATTGAGGGAAACAGACCCTACTTCCTGGTATTCCCAGGAAGTAATGAGTTCTGGTGGACGCCCCGTCCACTTTCACTGTAGGCAAGCTGGACCTCTTTGCGCTTCCACGCAGTTTAGCATGAGCAACTCCCTAAGCTGCCGGAATCATTGTTAAAGGCGGAGTTTGAGACCCGGACTAACATTAGCCCGGTCCTTATATCCGGCTGTCTTACTGAGGCTACTGCCGTCTCCGGCTCGGACGAACCCTCTTTTTCCAGGTCCTGGCTAAGTCTTTCCTGGCGACCTTCCAGTTAGACTTGCATGAGTTTGTTATGGCTAGGCTGGAATGTAGAAAATTTTTTTTTGCTGACGCATTTACAATCCGCCACGAGCCTAACAAGCTCATTAAAAGTTCAATCTGGGGACCTAACCTCTTCCCTGAAGGAGAGGTTACATCCGTCATGTCCTGAAGGCTACACGGGCCAATCAGAGTCTTTGCGCTTCGGTGGGGAATTCCCACTTATAAGCGCAAGACCCCAGAATTGGCCGGCCCCCAGACGAGAGGAGGAAAAAGGTTCAGGAGACATAAGAGGCCTCATCAGGCGATGGTTCAAGGCTTGTCCCGGTCTCGGCAGTGGCCCAGCCATCTACCTCTAAGTCCCAACCCCAGCAGTATGTTTTGGTTCAACCAGCTGCGCCCTCCTATGTATCCTCACCAGCATACAAGGGTACATATGAAGGCCGTGGATTTTTTTCACGGCCTCAATAGGGTGGCAAGGGGGAGGAAGGGGCAAGGCCCCCTACAGAGGAAAATCTAACACCACCCCAAGGGGGAGAGGACGTGGTAGAGGGAACAAACCCGCTCCCTCCCACTGAGAAAACGCAGGTAGGCGGTCGCCTGTATTGGTTCAGGGACCAATGGACCTTCAGCCCTTGGGCACACAGCATTGTGTCCAAGGGACTGGGGTGGAGCTGGATCAAGAATCCTCCCCCTCCAAACAGATTTTACCAGCCACCCACATCAATCCTACAGGATTATGTAAAAGGATTGCTCAACAAACGAGCAATAAAGAAAGCAAGGCACCTAAAATTTCAAGGCAGGCTATTCACTGTTCCCAAAAAAGACTCCGATCAGCAAAGAGTGATCCTGGATCTGTCGCGTCTAAATCTCTACATAAAATCGACAAGTTTTCGCATGCATACGGTAGCTCAGGTCCGGACTCTACTTTCGCGTGGAGCCGTCACCACCTCTATCGATCTTTCAGACGCTTATTATCACGTCCCAGTTGCGCTGGAACTTTCTCAGTTCCTCGGTTTCAGACTCGGGAACCAAGCCTACTCCTTCAGGGTCATGCCCTTCGGTCTGAACATTGCACCCAGGATATTCACCAAGCTGGCGGATACGGTAGTACAGCAGCCCGGTCCCAAGGAATCTCCCCAGCAGCGCACCTGGGACGACTGGATAATCTGGGCTCCAACTGTGCCGGAGTGTCAGGAAGCCACGTCCATAGTCACCAATTTCCTAGAGTCATTGGGTTTTCAGCTGAACAGGAGAAGTCCCGCCTGACTCGGAGTCTCGGTTTCAATGGCTGGGTCTTCAGTGGACCTGTCCTCCCACACGTTATCTCTCCTCCTTCCAAGAGGAAAGAGATAGCATCTCTCACCAAGAGGTTTCTCAAAAATCAGTCAGCATCCCGTCGGTCCCAGGAAAGGGTCCTCGGGTCTCTCCAATTTGCTTCAGTAACAGACCTGCTCTTGAAAGCCAAATTAAAGGACATAAACAGGGTGTGGCGGAGCCGAGCAAACACCAAGCTCAGGGACAGGGTCTCTCTATCCTCGGATCTTAAAGACAAGGCTGCGGCCTTGACTACAGTCAAGGGCCTGTCCAAAACAGTCCCACTTCAGTTTCCCCCTCCGGCACTAGTTATCCACACAGACGCTTCTCTAAGCTGGGGGGGATATTCACCAAAACAAAAGTACAGGGAACGTGGTCCACAATGTTTCAGCAGTTCCATATAAACACCCTGGAAGCCATGGCGGTCTTTCTGACGCTGAAGAAAATCCGCCCTCCCAATCGGATTCATATCAGGTTGGTGTTAGACAGCACCAGTGGTGGTTCATTGCATCAACAGAAAGGGCGGCTCCAAATCAGGTCGAGTAAACCAAGTAATGGTAGCTATCTTCTCCCTGGCGAACAAGCACTGTTGGCACCTGTCAGCCACCCACCTAGCAGGTGTCCGAACGTGGTGGCGGATTCCTGTCCAGGACTACCCCGTTGGAGACGGAGTGGTCCCTGGATGCGAATCTTTTCAGTGGATTTGCCGCCGGGTTCCGGGACTCCAAGTGGATCTGTTCGCAACAGAGAGCAACTTCAAGCTCCCCTGTTATAGCCCCCAACCTGACCCTCAGGCGTCGCCACAGACGCAATGACAGTAGATTGGAACAGTTGGGAGAGAATTTATCTGTTCCTCCAATAAATTTGCTGCTGAAAGTTTTACACAAACTAAGGACATTCAAAGGTCAACCAGCTCTGTAGCCCCTATTGGCCGAAGAGCAATTGGTTCCTCTCTCTTCAGGAACTGGGCTGTTATGGAGTCTTCAGATTCCCAAGCCCATTCTGACCCAGACAGTACAAACCAAGACTGTGTCAGCTTCCTCAAGGATTCAAGATGCCCTAGCTTTATGGACTTTATAAAGTTCTGCAGCTCAAAAGGAGCAAACATTGACCCTGTCAACACTCTGTTTTTAGAATCAGATAAAAGAGATTCTACTATTAGCAATATGACTCAGCAGTCAAGAAGTTAGCCTCCTTCCTGAAAGCATCTGAAGCCAAAATTATGACGACTAATTTAGGAGTTTCCCTCTTTAGGTCACTGTTTGAGAAAGGCGGCTCCGGCCACTATTACCACAGTCAAGTCGGCATTGAAGAAAGTATTTCTTTACGGCTTTAAAATTGACCTTACAGATTCTTATTTTTCATCCATCCCCAGAGCATGCGCTCGTCTGAGACCAGTATCACGTCCACATTCGGTTACTTGGTTTCTCAATGACGTCCTTAAATTAGCGTCAGAGTTGGATAACTTACATTGCTCTTATCAAGATCTGTTAAGGAAAACTTATTATTTTTACTTAGTTTGGCTTCAGGTGCTAGAATTTCAGAGCTGTCAGCTCTCACTAGAGGTGATAATTTTGTTAACTTCCTCCCATCCGGAGAAGTCCTCCCTCCCCTGACCCTAGATTTTTAGCTAAAAACGAAGACCACAGGACAGGTGGTCTCCTGCAAGGTGGTGCCCTTCCTCAAGATCAATCTTTATGTCCAGTCCATACACTTAAATCTTACCTCTCAAGAACTCCACAGAGTAAGTCGGGTCCTCTTTTATCAGGGAGAAAGGTGGTACTCTTTCCCTTAATGGTATAAGACAACAGATTCTGTATTTCATTAAACAAGCCAACCCAGACTCAGTTCCTAAAGTTCATGATATTCGAGCAGTGGCTACTTTACTAATTATTTTCATAATATGGACTTTTCAGAGTTATCAAAATATACGGGTTGGAAATCACCTCTAGTGTTTAAACGCCACTATTTAAAATCACTCTGAAGCCCTGAAATATTCTACTGTAGCAGTGGGAAGTGTCATCTCCCACATTAAGTAATTATATCCTTTCCTTTTCCAAGAGCCCATACCTCATTTGCTTCTCTGCTTGTTTTCCTGGTCGTTTATGCCTCACTGCCTAGCTCTTCATATTGATATATTTGTATTTTATGATGGAAAACTGTAACCTGATTAGCCATAATTGTTTCCAAGGCTTCTTGGGGTACTGGGCAGTTTTTGTTGGCTCCATACTCGGATAATTGGTGTGTGTTATTTTCATTAGTCTTGTCTCTTACATGTTTAAGCCTAAGTTTTCATATATAGTTTTAAAGTTGTATTTCTTGTTCTGTGCACATTTCTTGTTTCACTACTTTTAAGTAATTTTAAGATTTTTGAGGTTTTCTCCCCATCAGACCGAGACCTCCAGTGTTTTGTAGTGTTAAGTTTATTGGTGTGCCTTAAAATTAAGTTGCCTTACTTTTAAGTATTCTTGCTTCATGGAAGAGATTCCTTAATTAAAATTATTTTTTACAATTTTGCCTTTTCTTCAGGTTACCCCCTTGTTTTCCAGTAGTAGCAGTCTTGGCATGATTCTCTATCACTATTTCACAAAGAGGCTGACACCGGACTGAACTCAGAAAAGGGATTTTGACAGAGGAAAATCTATTTCTGAGGAAGGTCCTGTGTCACCCGTGACCCTCCCTGTCTAGTCTAGTACTCCTCCCCTTCTTGCACATGCCAAGTCTGGGGTTAGTGCTAGCATGGAATGAAGTAGGTGGCGCTGGTGTCGCCTTTCCTGGCGGGTGTTGAGTGTGGGAGCCAACGGCTCACCACTCTTTTACTGGGGTTTTGATAAGGAGAGATCTTTCTGGTATATTTCCGTGGTAGTGGTATTTCACTCACCCTTCATTATACCGACGTCTTCTAAAAGACGATCGACTGGGGGTAGTAACCCCAGCTTTCCTGAAAGCTCTTTTTCTCTGGTATATCTAGCATTGTTATACCTAGAAAGTGCTGTAATGGAATTTCACCGGGTGACACGGGACCTTCCTCAGAAATAGATTTTTCCTCTGTCAAAATCCCCTTTTTCTGGTTCCGAAATCCTCGGGGTTGGAGACCGTTTCTGGATGTAAGCACCCTGAATTTCTTCGTGATCAAGACGAAGTTCAAGATGGAAACTACCTCTTCAGTTCTTTCAGCTCTTCGTCCAGGGGATTGGATGGTCTCCCTGGACCTTCAGGACGCTTACTTCCACATTCCCATTCATCCCTCGTCAAGAAAATTCCTGAGGTTCGTGATTCAGGGAAAAGTTTTTCAGTTCAGGTCCCTGTGCTTTGGACTTTCGACGGCCCCCAAGTGTTCACGGGCATTTTAAGGAATGTGGCACGCTGGCTTACACTTAGAGGAGTGAGGATATCAATGTATCTCGACGATTGGCTGATCCGAGCTCAATCGAAGGAAAGTTGTCTGGAGTACTTGTCGATCACCCTAAAACTGACACAGTCCCTTGGACTATTAGTAAATCTACAGAAATCCCAGGTTGTTCCGCAGCAGAGCATTGTTTACCTGGGGATTCTGATGGATTCTCGGGATTTTCTAGCCTTTCCATCCCAGGAGAGAATAGATCGCTGCATAGAAAAGGTGACAGTCTTTCTAAGGAGAGAACATTGTTCGGCGAGGGAATGGATGAGTCTGCTGGGGACCATTTCCTCGCTGGAACAGTTCGTCTCCTTGGGAAGACTTCATCTGAGACCGCTTCAGTTCTACCTAAAGGAGAGATGGGACCAGAAGTCTCAGGACTTAGCAACTTTGTTCCTAATTTCGGACAAGGTAAAAGAGGATCTCAGCTGGTGGTTAGACCCTCGAAAATTAAGCAAAGGACTGTCTCTTCAGTTACCGAGCCCTACCCTAGTGTTGTTCTCAGACGCCTCGGAGTCGGGATGGGGGCAACACTAGGGTCGAGAGAAGTGTCAGGCACCTGGGAAGGAGACCAGGTGAACTGGCACATCAACAAGAAAGAGCTGACAGCAGTACATTTGGCTCTCATCAAGTTCGAGTTCCTAGTCTCAGGACAAGTAGTCCAAGTGAACTCAGACAACACTACTGCCCTGGCTTATATAAGGAAACAGGGAGGAACACATTCCTTCTCCCTTTACGAAACAGCAAAAACGTTGCTGTTATGGGCTCAGGAGAGGAAGATCAGACTCCTCACCAGATTTGTACAGGGAGAAAGGAATGTGAGGGCCGACCTTCTCAGCAGGAAGGATCAGGTCCTTCCCACAGAGTGGACTCTCCATTCAGAAGTCTGCGGAAAGCTGTGGAACCTGTGGGGAAGGCCGAATATCGACCTATTTGCAACCCACTGGAATGCAAGACTGGAAAACTACTGCTCTCCGATATCGGACCCGAGAGCAGTTGCAATAGACAGTCTTCTCCTAGAATGGACAGGATTAGACGGGTATGCTTTTCCCCCATTCAAGATCTTGGGAGAAGTGGTAAGGAAGTTTGCGTCGTCGGAAGGCGCGAGACTGACCCTGGTAGCTCCGTTTGGCCAGCTCAAGATTGGTTCACAGAGGTACTGGAATGGATAGTAGATTTTCCCAGATCGCTTCCACACAGGAACAATCTTCTCAAACAGCCCCACTTCAACAGATTCCACAAGAATCTCCCCGCTCTCAGTCTAACTGCCTTCAGACTATCGAAGGTCTGGTCAGAGCAAAAGGTTTTTCACACAAAGCTGCGAAGGCTATTGCAAGAGCCAGGAGATCCTCAACCTTCGCACGCGTCTACCAGTCGAAGTGGGAGGTCTTTAGAAGATGGTGCAGGACCAATAAGATATCCTCTTCCAGTACCTCTGTGACAAACATTGCTGATTTCCTTATCTTCCTGAGGGAACAATGCAACCTCGCTGTATCCACAATTAAAGGATACAGGAGTATGTTATCATCAGTTTTCAGACACAGAGATCTGAATATCTCTGAAAAAAAGACCTTCATGATCTTATAAGGTCTTTTGAAACGTCAAAATTCATGACTTTGAAACCTCCCAGTTGGAATTTAGACATAGTCTTAAAATTCTTAATGTCTAAGAAATTTGAACCTCCTCATCAAGCTTCCTTCAGGGATCTCACCAGGAAGTCACTTTTCTCTTTGCCCTTGCCTCAGCTAAGAGAATAAGTGACCACTGAGCTGATTAAAATACAAGCCTTAGACATGGCTAAGAACCAGTTGGTTTTAAGAAGGGTTCAGCTATTGTGGAATCTGAACCACATTATAGCGAGAAATGAAATTTATCACCAGAAATAAATTCTCTTCTTTTCAGCCGTCGCTGGAATTAACTCGGCCCATCGAATGACAGTCTGAAAACTTGGCTAACAAAGAGAATAAGTGAAATACAAGCTTTAGACGGTAGAGTTGGTTTTAAGGAAGATTTGGCTATATGCTCCTTCAAACCATTCTTCCTGGCGAAGAATGAAAATCCTTCTAAACCGTGGCCAAGAACCTTTGAATTAAAAGGTCTTTCTTCAGTGACGGGACATGAGTTGGAGAGGACTCTATGCCCTGTCAGGAGCCTTAAATTCTACTTAGAAAAAGAAGAAATTACTGGGAGGATCGGTTGAAAGTCTTTGGTGCTCTGTCAGGATCCTTCACGAGCGATCTCAAAGAATGCGCTTTCCTTTTTTATTAAGGACGTCATCAGGAAGCGCATATCTCGTGTGAGGATGAGCACTTTAAGCTCCTTAGAGTGAAAGCACATGAAGTGAGAGCCATTGCTACATCCTTGGCTTTTCACAAGACGTTGTCTCTCCAGTCTATTATAGAGGCAACTTATTGGAGGTGTAACTCAACGTTCGCATCTCATTACTTACGAGATATTAGAGTAACGTATGATAAGTGCTTCTCTCTAGGAGCATACGTATCTTCGGATTCGGTGCTGGGACAGGGAGCTGAATCCAATCCTATTTAGTTTAGTTAATTCAGTTGTTTTTTATTGCTTGGTGATGTGTGTTTTTATGGTTGGTTGGAAGAGGGTGGTGGAGTTAAGCCCCCCTTTCAATTCTTATCACTAACAAGGTTAGGCTTGGTCAGGTGGTCGGGATTGGTTGTCATGTTCCTTGTATTTTTATGGACACCTAGCTCTGTCATATAAGAGGATAGCCCCATTGATACGATTCAGGTGTAGGCTCGGTCATGTAAGTGGGTCAGCCCCTTTGACACGATCAGCTATAGGCTCTGCCATGTTAGTGGGTCATCCCCATTGGCACGATCCAGAAGGGCTGTCAGTCATAGGTCACATCCTCGCTGAAGCTCCTGAGGCAAGCAGACTCATAGACAGTATCCATGAAGTCTTCTGCCCAATCAGGTAAGAACCATGGTTTTTGTTTATCCTACAACATATGTTGTTTCCCGTTTTTAGTTATTTGCTGTCTCTTGCCCTCCTCCAAGGGTGCCAGTCAGCTAAGTATATATCTGACAGGTAAGTTGCATGTACAAAAATGATATTTTTATGATAAAAAATAAAGTTTTGTACATACTTACCTCAGGCAGATAGAGAAAATCTGATTGAATGGCCCGCCACCCAGCCTGACCCCTCGTGTGCCGCAGTTTTGAGACAGGTGGAAGAGAAAATCTGATTAGAAAACAAAACTTTATTTTATCATAAAAATATCATTTTCATTTTTAATGTATTTTCTCATTTTATTTTAACAACCTAAAAGATAAACTTAATCATGTGCATAGGGTTTGTATATATGCACACACACACTCCTTTGCTTTGGGTGATGCCACTAAGACTCAAGTTATAGATAGCACAATATGTTGCCAACATCTACTAATTTGTATTTTAGATATTTTTAGAGATAAAATATTCTCATGTGTAAAACACACACATACACAGGCATACAAGTAAAGCTTTGGTGATATTATGAAGTAAAATTTAAAATCATTAATTCCAATAAAACAAAATTATCAATTACTGTCTAGTAGTGATTGTAAACTGAATTTGCTTTGGACATTGGTAACTGAGAAATGCCCTATATATACTAAAGATGTACAGTAAACCCCCCGTATTCGCGTTCTCATGGTTCACGGACTCACATATTCGCGGGTTTCTCTGTGGAACATATCTAGCCATCATTCGCAGATAATTCGCCCATTCGCTGTATTTTTCACCGAGAAATATTCTCTAATTACTGTATTTTCATATAATTTTCGTGAATAAATGCACTTTTTGTGATAAAACTATTAAAATACTCAGGTATAAGCATTTTTACTGGGTTTTTCTTGGTTTAAGCTATCAAAATGGGCAGTTCTAAGTGTTTTTAGAGTGATTTTAAGCATTCGCGGATTTGACCTATTTGCGGGGGGGTGTGGGACGCATCCCCCGCGAATACGGGGGGTTCACTGTAATCACAAGGTGTTTTACATACAGTTTCCATGATAGGGTAAAATGAGTAAAACAAGTGAAATAAGCCTGTATATACTCATGTATCATTCGTCTCTCGTATCATGCAATCCTTAAAATTTTGTCCCCTAAGCATGATTTCATTGTATACATATCTTGTGTATCACATGAGTTGCATTTTTGAAAGCCCAGATAACATTAGGCTAACCTCTTTTCCTCTGTAATCTCATGTTCTTGTTAAATAAATGAGAGTAAAAATTAAAATAGTCTTTACTTACTAAACGAATTTCATTTTCAATATAACACACTGTACTAGGCTGTGCTTGTACAGTGAATTTCATTTTCAGTAGATAGTACTAGGCTAGGATTTCAAACAAGGTTACCAAACTTACAGCTTATGTAAGAAATTCATAACCCTCTCATAATTAACAACCACCCAGCATGAGCACAACTTACCAAAGAACTGACATAAACAACATTGAGTACAACATAAACAAGCGAATGAGGAAAGAGTTGTTTTGCGATTTTGAGGGATGTTGTTTTGACTTATAGTATTTTAGTTTTCCTTAATATAACCATTTTATGTTTATTTACAAAAATAAAAATAATTCCGTTACTAATTCATTTCATTTAACAGATAAAAAATGATTCTCCCATTTCTATTGTAGTAGGCTCAATCAGCTGATTCTGAGAATGCAAATATGTATTAGTCATTGCAAATGGCAGATGATTGTTTTTTTATACATACAGTATTACAATGATGATATAACGTGATAATAATACAGTATAAATGGATCCAGCAAGTAAGATATTAGTTTAATTACCTTACCTTTATCTTAAATGCAGCTTTAATAGCCTATTGGACTTATATAAGTGGATACTTTAAGTGTAAAACCCAGCCTAGGCCAATAGTTCACACATACACATTTTGTATCTCATGTATGGTAATACAAAATGGTTACAACAGATAAGAAAAATTCGACATAAAAATACATTAATGGTGATAAAACCATAGTAGGCTAGGTAAACAGGCAAGCTACCTACCGACTGAATGGTGTGTCATTTACAAGAGAGAGAAAATGAAGGGGTTGCAATTTTTTTTTCAAAATGTATTTATGCAGTATATTTTCTTACATTTGTTACAAATATGGGGGAAAAGGTAGATGCCTTTTGCTCAAAGTTCTAAGTTTAAAGTGTGATGATTATTGTTTATAAGCATATTGTTGACAATTATGTAATTTTGAGAGGTAAGTTGAGGAAGGGTATGGAGTTGCCCTTGAATACCCCTAGGTTTTTCTACTTGCCCTTATCCAGATTTCACCCTTATGTGATGGGCCCTTGGCTCTATTAATTCAAGTAATTGAGAAATTACTATGTTAAACTAAAATCCATCAAAATTGCAAAACAGCTGTTTCTTCACTGGTTGTTTATGTCATGTAAGTGGTTCTTATGCAATATAATAAGTTGTCATTAATTATAAAAGATGGTTATGAATTGTTATGTAAGCCATAAACTTGGTAATCTTGTTTGAAAACCTAGCCTAGTATAATCTGGTGGTAAGTAAAGACTAGTTTTATTTTTCACTTTTGTTTATTTAACAAAAAAGATGGGATTACAGAGAAAAGAGGTTATCCTGTTGTTATATGGGGCTATCAAAAATGCAACTCACATGATACTTGAGATATATGATGAAATTATGTTTTGGGAATGAAATTTTAAGGGTCCCATGGTACGTGAGACTGGATGATGCTTGAGTATATATGGTTCATTTCATTTGTTGTAGTACTCATAATTTGATAAATTTGCCTTTTTTATTGTGTTCCTTAACCTGAGTTACACAAAGTATTACATCATTCAAATTGCTCTGTAGACTGGGAACTTTCAGTATGTTGTTTTTAAGAACATTATTTAGAAAGTTATCGTTCATCTTGTTTTATTATGGTCACTGATTTCTCATTTTGCCTTATCATGGAAAAAGAGAGTCTGAATGTGTATGTGTGTAAAACACCATGTGTTTACATGTATAGTATGTAGGGAATTTTCCAATTAATAATGCTACTTGAAAGTAATTCATATTTTCTTTATTCCTAGAATGAATGATTTTTCATTTCACCTCATGATATCACAGAAGCTTTACATACTTGTGTGTGAGTGTGCGTGTTTTTACATATCATGTGGCATTTCATCAGTGTTGAAGTCACTGTGTATCCATTTTTTTTTAGTTGACTCTTAGTATGATGATTACACACATCATAACAGTACACGAGAGTGTTTTAACACTGTTGATATTTCATCTCAGATATAATGTTCACTTGTTCATATATTCATACAAACCCTTCAGTCTTTACATTGGGGGTTTTCTCCTGTGCCAGCTGGAAACCGGTTATAAAAACTTAAAACATAATATGATCAAGGTGTGGCTGAGTAATACATAGTGTCATCCAGGGGTCAGCAAGTGGGTGGAGCCTCATCTTGCTCACCCCAAAGCATCCTCTGATGCATCAGTTTTCTCCTTAACCACCTTTAGTGCGGATATGCGCTGCTCATCTTCCTGCCATTTTGTTTGCAATTGGTTCTATATTTCTGTGTTTTTGAGTGGTGTATATTGTGTCTTTTTGTGTATATTTGCTTATGTATATCATGCAAACCCATGATATACCCATGCCTAGTGCTAAGAAGCATAGGAAGTGTTCTAGTATAGCTAACAGCCCTTGCTTCCATTATTTAGCCTCCTTTGAAACTGACACCCATGTAACTTGTAGCAGGTGTAGACTTCATGTTTGCAGTGTAAGTAGCCCCTGTTCTGAATGTCGCGATTGGTTCCTGAGCAATGGAGGTGTTTCGAGTTGAAGAAGAAGTACAAGAGGAAGGATGCTGCTCATCCATGGGAGCATTTCGACCCTTTGATGGAAACAGAGGACACCATTCCTTCTTGTTCCTTCTCTCCTTCCCCGAATCATCCTCTTGGTGCTTCTTCCTTGGAAGAATTTACCCCTTCCTGTTTGTCTGGTGCCTCATCAATAGATGTTTTTGAGAGGGGTTCGGGAGGTCTTATTGTTGAGTTGGTTGCTCCTTCTGAGAGGGTTAGGGAAAACTTTCCCCCTCTGAAGGAGGATGAGAGTCTTTTTGTGATTTAGTTCTAGGTACAGGTGTAGATATCGCTACTCACCGAGAGTACTGGTCGATTTTAGGCCTTCCCAGGGACCCTTGGTTGGGGGTACTACTTTCACATCTTATGGCCTCCCATCTATCCCCTTCAACTGCCAGGAACGTTTCGCCTTCTGTGTCATCGACTTCTACATGAATGGCTTCCACAGGTATCTCTATGACAACTGCTTGTGTGTCGACAGCCATTACATCTGCCTGTTTGTCTATGTCCATGAACCCCTTACCCTACGTTGTTCCATGTATGGCCATTCCGTCCCAGCTTCATGCGACCGGTCCTCTGTTGTCTACAGCTTCTGCTCTTCAGACTTTACTGGAGAGAGTTGCAGTCCTCAAAGAGACCAACCACTCCATTTCTGTTATGCCTCAGAAGAAACATCATAGATCTCCTCCAGATTCTCAGGATTCATCTTCCTCTTCGATTTGTGTGGTTCCGAGATGTTGGAAGAAAAGGGACTTCGCGATTTCTCCCTGTAAGAAGATTTGCAATCTCCATTGGGGAGGGGTGATTGCTCATCTCACAGCCATATTCCCACCTCCAAGGTTGTTATAGGTCCCTCCATGGCCGTTTCTATGACAGAGCTATGTGGCTGCTCGATCAAGGCCGTAACTTCTTCCCATCTTTGCAGAGTTGTAGAATCTCATATTTCCTTGTCTATGGTCAGGAACAGTAAAGCAACAGATCAAGCTTTGCCAGAAGTGATTATAATTCCTTCTCCCCATTGTGCAGAAGAAGTTACCAGACCACCGACCATAAGAAGGAAAGATGACAAGGTTCCCGTCAAGAAATCAAGCCTTGTACAGCCACGGACTCAGCCTCAGTCACATTCACATAGCTGTGATGTTTCTCCAACTACAACTTTTCATCCATGTCGTTCCTTGCCTGTCACACGGAAGTCACCCCACTGTTCTCGTGGACGTGACTCCTCTCCTGCAGACTTCATCCCATGTACGACCACAACAGCAGTCTCGGCCGCGCTCTTGTGTCTGCAACAAGTCTCCTTATTACAGAAGTCCCACAAGGCCACAACATCAGCTGCAGCAGCACTCATACAGCAGAGACTGTTCTCCGTGACGTTCACATGGTAAAGACCGTTCTCCATGACATTATAGTTCTGAACGTCCACACAAAAAATTCATCGAGCTGCATCTCCTCTAGATTTGTTTTCATCTAGGCCTACATCCCCAATTCCTTCCACCTCTCGTGGATTTAAGGGGTGTAAAGAGACCCCCTCTTCCCATCTTAAGAATGAGATCAGAAATTCTGATTCCCCAGACAATGCACTCCCAATAAGGTTATAAGCCCTGAATGTGCATACGCTCCAGAAGTGCTTCGGGACGAAGTGGAAGTTGATGATTCCCCGGATAGACCCAATAGGAACTCTAGGGGTTGAGATTTGGAAGATCCTCTGCCATTTGACCTTGATGCTAATGAACTGACCAAGACATATAGTGAAGTGGTGGAAGTGATTCATAAATACAATGATTGAGAAGAAAATGTGACCACCCCTTCAGAATGATCCTAGGGTCTTGAAAAGTTCCTAGGCACAAAGAAAGAAGCAAAGGCATTGGTAGGATTACCCCTGGCCTATCTTGCTGATTTTGCGTTAGAGCAAGTGGATACTCTCGTCTCTGGACAAGACAATTCACTTCGTTCTAGCAGATCTTTCAAGTTGCTTCCTCCTCCTTTTCATAGGCATAGACGTTTTTATGCCACTCCAAGAGTCGTCTTGCAACCAAGACAGCTTGATCCTGACATTGTTCGGTTGGGACCAAGGGATGAGTTTCGGGTGAAGAGTACCTCTTTTACTTTCCAAGAGGCAGCATTAATGGAGACGTCGGCCTCCTTAGCCTTACAAGCAATTTCTTGGTTCGACTTGTGCTCCACTGCAGTTGACAAGATATCATCTTCAGCCTTCACAATGGATACTAAGGTGTGTTCCTCCTCCTTTCTTCTTTTGCAATCCTGAGGGAAAACCTTTTTGTTTCTGACCCACTTAACAGCTAATATGTGGGCCAACTGGTTGCTGAAGAGAAGGGACCCCTCTATTTCCAGGGTCTCTAAATATAGTACATCACTCCCGAGTCTATGTCAGCCTTAAGGAACTGAACAACCCTGGAATCTTCTTCTCTCCTCCCAAAAGACCAGATTCAGACTGTGGTTGATGGGAGAAGAGCTGACAATAATGATCTTCTAGTCTTTCAAGCGGTCTCTAAGTCTTCGGTTCGTGAACTTTCCAATGTAGTCAGAGCAAGACAACAGACTTCTCAGAGGAAATCACAGGCTACGACAGGACCTCGTAGGGACCAACAACCATCTCCTAAAACCGCAGAGACCTCCTTTCAGCAATGCCCCTTTCATCCACGACCTTCTAGGAGCAGGAGAGGAAACAGAGGCAGAGCTAGAGGAGGGAAACGCTAGAGAGGTTGCCCCTCCCCATCCGCTGCCGTTGGTGTGGGGTGTGATGAGCCATTGGGCAACTTGGCAGCAACTAGGAGTGGAAGATTGTGTAGTAGATGTTCTTTGGGTAGGATATCTACTCCCTTTTGAGTTTCGTCCTCCCACTGATCATCCTCTCCTTCAGAGGACATACATTCCAGATTCACCAAAGGATCTGGCCCTCCAGAACAAAGTGAAGGAGATGATGGACAAGGGAGGTGTGGAAGTAGTGAAGGATCCTTCCATGGGTTTCTACAGTTGAGTTTTCTTGGTAGAGAGGGTATCAGGTGCCTGGAGACAGTTATGGATCTGTCAACTCCTAACTTTTTCATCAGGAAGACTGGTTTCAAAATGGAAACTCCCCGTATGGTTCTAACTGTCATCAAGCAGAAAGACTTAATGTTGACAATAGACCTGGAGGATGCCTACTTCCAGATCCCAGTTCACCAATCATATCGCAAATTCCTTCACTTCATTCTAGAAGAG
The DNA here is from genome assembly GCF_040412425.1 of Macrobrachium rosenbergii. Taxonomy (NCBI): domain Eukaryota; kingdom Metazoa; phylum Arthropoda; class Malacostraca; order Decapoda; family Palaemonidae; genus Macrobrachium; species Macrobrachium rosenbergii. The sequence continues at coordinate 33,577,910 of NC_089743.1, read as the reverse complement.
ACAGTTTATCAGTTCAAAGTTCTTTGTTCGGCCTCTTGACTGCCCTACAGGTGTTCACAAGAGTGTTTACTCTGGTGTCGACTTGGGCACATTCTCAAGGAATACATTCTCAAGGAATACGCATTCTCAAGATACCTTGACGACTGACTGGCCTTAGCAAGTTCTTGGGTGAAGTTGATTCAAGACAGAGACCTTCTTCTTCAATTCTGTTTCAGCTTAGGGATTGTGATCAGTTTAAAGAAGTTGAATCTTGTTCCCAGCCAAAGGACTCTTTACCTGGGTATGCTGATAGACACAGTCATATCAAGAGTCTTTCCTTCAAATCCAAGAATAGAGAAATTCAAGACAGTTGTGAAGTCATTCTTATAGAAATAGAAATAGCCAGTTCATCAGTGGCAAGTTATTCTAGGTCACCTGTCATCTTTGGAAAACTCGTCTTCATGGCTGACTTCACCTTTGCTCGTTGCAGTGGAGGTTGAAGGGGTTCTGGTCCCCAGTAAGGGGTTCTCCATACTTCCATGTTCCTCTATCACAAGAGGTGAGATGGGACTTGGCATGGTGGCTGGGCAGCAGGAACCTAACCATAGCAATGCCCCTTCATGCTTCTATTCCAGAGACTCTTTTCTTCTCAGACGCTTGGACCGAAGGTTGGGGCCTCAGATGGAAGATCTTCTGACCTCAGAAGTGTAGAATCAAGAAGAGAAACAACTTCACATTAACATCCTGGAACTGAAGGAGGCTTACTTAGCTCTTCAGGATTTTCAGGATCAGGTAACGGCATTCCTCTGTCTTGATATCAGACAGTACCATGGTGGTGGCTTATGTAAAAAAATGGGAGGCGATAGTCTCTCCATCTTCACAGTTTGACAGTTCAGTTACATCAGTGGGCAGTAGATCACTTGGTGGTTTTGTCAGCCGGGTACATTCCAGGCAAGAGGAACATAGTGGCAGACTAAGTTGAGTCGTCAGAATCAAGTCTTGGGAACAGAGTGGTCATTATACCAAGAAGCGGCGGAAAGACTGTTCTTTCTTTGGAGAAGGCCAATGTTGGATCTTTGCGCTACCTGTTTCAACAGGAAACAGGAAGTATTCTTCTCAGTTCCAGACCCTTAGGTAGCGGCAGAAGACACCTTCAACATCCTTGGGACAACCTGGATATTTACGCCTTTCAACCCTTTTGCCTGATTTATCAGGTGACCAACAGGGTAATGACCTCCCAGAACCTCAGAATGACTCTGGTGGCTCCCTTATGGCCACATGTCAAGTGGTACCCCAACCATCTAGCTTTGCTGACTGAAGCACTGGAGAGATTCCTCCTTGGCACAATCTTCTTTGCAAGCCCCTACATCAAGAGGTTACATCAGTCCGTCAAGTCCCTATCTCTTCAGAGTTGGAGACTATCCAATATCTCCTGCAAACAAGAGGCTTTTCTCGCAGGCCAGCATCAGAGATGTCTGGATATCTCGGGAAATCATCAACAGCTGTGTACCAGGGGAAGTGGGCAGTCTACTGTGATTGGTTTCGTCGACAGGGTATCTCTCCAATCAGAACTTATATTCAGCAAGTAGCTGACTTCCTCATTTTCCTACGTAGGGAGAAGCTTCTTTCTGTGTCAGCCATTCAGGGCTATAGGGCTGCTTTAGGACTAGTTCTTCCCTATGCTTTTACAAAGTTTTTAGCAGTCCTGTCCCCCTAAAGAACTCAGGTCTCCTAACTGGGGTTTGATGCTGGTTCTTAGCAGCCTTACTCGTGCCCCTTGTGAACCCTTACAGGGTTCATCAGATAGAGCTTTGACCCTCAAGACAATATTTTTACTTGCCTTAGCCTCAACCAAAAGAGTAGGGGAACATCATGACCTCTCTTTTTAGGTGAAACATTCAAGGGGCTGGAGTTCGGTAGCTTTTGAGTTTGTCCCAGAATTTGTGGCTAAGACTCAGAACCCAGCAGACCCTGATGACAGGTTCTAGTCCCTTTCAATTCCATCCCTTGGAGATTTCGTTGGTGGTGATCCTAGTGAAATACTTTTATGTCCAGTTAGGTGCTACACCACTATCTAAAAAGAACTCAATACCTCAGACATAAGTGTCAAAAGCTTTTTGTTAGTACTGGCCATAACAAGAAAGAAGTATCCTAGAATGCCATCTCCTTCTGGCTACAAGAGGTTATTAGAAGTGCATACAGTTCTTCTTCTAATGTACGTGACAACTCACTGCAACCGAGAGCTCACAATGTCAGAGGTTTCAGCTCCTCCATCGCTTCTAAAAAGAATCTATGAGTTCAAAGGGTTTTGAAAGCTGGTACATGGGATCATCAAACCACCTTTACCTCTTTCTACCTAAAGGACGTTGCACACAGGTCCTTGGACACTTTTTCCTTGGGTTCAGTGGTGGCTCCCCAAGTTGTTTAACTCATCCAGTGCCCCATGTGGGACAGGTTGTATCCAATCTAGATGTTGGTGTGAAAGAGATTGTGAATGCGGTGAATGGCTTACTTCCTTTCTCATTTTCTTTCTTCACTCCTGGCATGCAGCAGAGAGAACAACCTTCATTAGCTGGATCTGTCTAGATACAGGTGAGAGGGATGTCATTCTATTTCTCTTCATTTCACACAATGAACAAATCTTAGAAATAGAAGCAATGTCTATTTTCTCTCTATATGTGAGAGAAGTTTCTTCATAGATCAAGGTACCAATTGGTTGTTGTCTACAACAAATACAGATCCTCCTTTCCTTCTCGGTACATTGTAGAATGGAATTCCCATTGTGTCAAAAGCCCAAAGATGTCTGGCTGTTAGGGAAATTTTTTCCATTCAGTCAGAGGCATTTCATTCCTTCCTATGCTCCAACAATGGCCAGGAAGTGAGCCCAGGTAAGCCAGACCTCCAATCGGTCATAACTTACTTTTCCTCCCACCAATGAGTAGAATGAAAGGTTTGTATTCGTATAGGAACAAATCACAAATTTTTAATCAATTCGTATTTTTCCTGAGATACAAACCTGAGGTCTTTACATTAATGGCCCATCTCAGCCACCCCTCATTCAGTTTCCCTGGGCTGGAAGAACACTGATGCATCACAGGATCCTTTTGGGCGAGCAAGATGAGGCTCCGCCCACTTGTTGACCCTATTGGATGATGCTTGTATTATTCTCCGTCATACCTTGATCATATTACATTTTAATTTTTCATAACCGGTTTCCAGCTAGCGCAGGAGAAAATCCCCAATGTAGACTTTAGGTTTGTATGTTAGGAAAAACACAAATAGATTAAAAATTTGTGATGTTTACAGTGAAATATTAATTAATTAATATACTCTAATGCAAAATTTTTTATGAATTTTGTCATAGCTGCAAGCAGTCATAGATGTTAGCAACACAGTGATCTGTTTATAACTTGTCTCCCTTTCTCTCAACCGATAAGAATGAATGCGTGTGTGTGTATGTGAGTGAGTGAGTATAACATATACGCACACACTAGGGAATATCTAATGCATTTGAATCTCTTATGGGTTGCAAATTTTATTTTTCATCATTTATTCAGCGAAAATTATGACAGACCAGATAAAAAGAAAAAATGAGAAAATACAGTAAAAGTAAGAACGACAAGTGTAAAAAAAAAAAAGGTAGGAATGTTTGTTATAGACTTTATTATACATGGGACAAGTTGTTTTCTCTCTCTCTCTCTCTCTCTCTCTCTCTCTCTCTCTCTCGCTGTCACTTTTTCTGCCCTCCCACACTCTCCCAAAACCATTTTTTAGTCTCTTCATGAGTGTAAACAGCATAACCAACATTTCTGTAGACCTTACAGCATTGCCAACTGTTGGAGAGCAATTTCTTTTTAAGTTTTTTGAAATTTATATATGTTATGTATATCTTTAGTCCCTGGGGTCTGGTTGTGTCTGGATAATGTCAGTGTCCAGATGATGAGCATCCAAATCAAGAGATTACTGTATATAATATGTGTACCTTTATAGTGTGAATTGGGTGTATGTAATGGTTGATAAGAAAATGAAAAGAAAGCATAGTGACAAAATTACCCATAATTTGAACAAATTTCAACATACAAGTGTGATGCTAGTGCACTTCACATTTACCAGACTCCTATGTTATTTACAATGTCTGTGGAATCCATTTTTGGTGAACAGAACAGTACATATATATAGTATACATTTCATCGTTAGCCAGTTGTATGACAGTATTGTTCATAGTGTACAATTTACCGTAGAATAATGATTGCAACAAGCATGCAGTAAGACTACATATGGTAGAACTTGAATTATTGTACCATTCAGTTTTCATCGCATTGTCTCTTGTCAAATATCTTTCAGTGAGGTACCCTAGGAAAGCATTTTCAACACTTGTCAGATTGGAGATTTGATTTTTTGTGCTTGAAGGCAGTATCTCATGTAGCTAGAGGTACTGTGAGGAGGCATTACACCACCTCAGTGCCTGCAGGTGACCCTATGTTGACACTTCATTCACATCTATGTGATTATATTCTAACTTTTACAATTTAGTGGATAGATATGGGTGGACTGAGAAAGATGCAGTAAAGAGCACCATGCAGGTTGGGGTATTGCAAAAGATCAAGGGGTTATATTGTATTGTTATTTTGTTTTTATTAGTGTTTGATGCATGTACAGTACTACTTGATCTTGTATTTTGGTATAAGCTTCTTTTTATATCCTTATTTGTATTTTGGGTATTTCTGATAAGTGGTAGTTTTGAGAGGAAATGTATTGGCTCTGGCCTCAAGGTCAACCCATTTGGTAAGCATAGGCTTTCTGCTGAAATTGACTCTTATTCTCTCTGGTAGGTAATCATAAATTGAGTGCTTCCTGGTCTGATGCTAAACAGCAGGCCTCTCTGTTACAATAGACTTTATTGCCAGACTCATGCTGTAGGCAAGTCAAAGGATATTATGATGCCTTTACTACTCCAGTCATTAAGAATTCATAGGTGGGAATGACTTTCAGCTAACTGGCTGTACAACATGAGATAGTGCATAAAAAAAATGAGAGATTAGTGCTCAAGAAACAAAAATAATAGATTTTGTATTGATTATGAATGAGTGTTGTAAATATTTGTTAATCCTCTTGTAAGTTTAGTTAAAATCCCCAAAAATCATGCAAAAAGACTAAAAACTGTAGAGGCATCAGGTATGTTTCTGAACCTCCATGACTTATTTCCAATTTTGTACTTTCTCCAAGAAATATCATTAAGATAAAACAGTTACGTATTTCGGGATATTGTCAATAAAAATGGGATTCTTAAAATTGTGTATTTACTCCTTAATTGTATATACTAGACTGTTGAAACTGAGTGGTTGTGATAAGTGTTTAAAGCTGCTTACTCTTGTGAATTTAGGATTGTATTATTTTGTTTTATATGGGGAAATTCTTTTTAAGGTGTGTTATTTTAAATGCATATTTGTTTTCATGTTCACGTTTTTACTTTTTCACACAGGTATCAGAACAAATACAGGCAATGTACGACTACCAGAAATTAACAGAGCTTGGCTGGCGATTACGATTTTTTACTTGTAGGCAGGTTAGTTATTAATGGTTTTAGTTCATAGAGCAGCTGATTGGTAATTAAGTTCTACTATTGTAGAAGTAGCCCCAAGACTGATCAGATTCTTGGGGGTATCTGACCTTCACATAATGATAAAACATGTTAAATAACAAGCCCCTGTGATGTAGTTGAGCCACATACCCTAAAGCCAAATGTAACTTTATGAGATTTCTAGCCAGAGCTAATGTGCATTTTGCATTTAGCATTTAATTTAACCTAGCAAAAAACCACCGTCTATTGATGTGACAAAATCTAAGTAAATGATCTAAGTAAATGGGTATCTCATAAAAATTCTTTCTTCTCTGAATAAACTGCGTTGTCTGTTTATCTTAGATTACACATCTTCCTTCAGCTCTTGGAGTATGTGATTAATTACATAAAACAGACGTGTCAGGATCCATAATGCAAAGGATTCTGTTGCTAGCACTCATTTTGTCATTTTAACTGTTGGAGAGTTCCTTTCTATCATTTATATAGTCTTGTTCCTTCATGCTGAGGATTCTTTATTGCCAGTATTACATGGGTCTGGATTTTGATGTTGTTTCCCTATCGTTAGGCTTTATTTCCATTGCCATTTCTTGAAAAATAGTCTAGATATTAAATGAGGCGTCATTCAAGTTTCAGTCAATAGATATACTGTATCCTCTTACCATAATTCTTCAAAACTAATCAGCAGTTTTCTACAAAGTAAGTATAATTTTTTAATAGAAGAAGAAATTGAAGAAGAGCCAGAGCAAAAGTTTATGATAAAAAAAATGGCAGTGGCATATGCCTCAGTTGAACATGCAAAGAAACTTTTCAGTCAAATGGATGTGAATATGGAACGATTTGCTAAAGTTGAGAGAGCACTTCAAGACTCTATTGCATGTTACTGAGTAATTTATGACGAACAAAAAAAATGCACTGTGCGACTCCAGTGCCATTGCCTTCCCCCACTCCTTCCATCACATTTGAGCCTTGACCCCTCAGTAGTGTTCTTTGAATGAATTTGCTTTGAACAGTCATAATTGAGATATGCCATATATACTAAAGTTGTAAACACAGGTTGTTGTAATACACAAATACTGTGTATTACAAAGTGAGCAAACTTCATTTTCAGGAGATTGTACTACGCTGTGCTTTCAAACAAGATTACCAAACTTATGGCTTATGTAACAATTCATAACCATCTCTTATAATTAACAGCCACTTACCAAAGAACTGACATAAACAACATCGTTGAGTATGACGTAAACAAAAGAATTTGGAAACAGCTGTTTTGCATTTCAAGATATTTTACTTTAACATAAAGTACGTTAGTTTACCTTTATGTACCCATTTTACATGTATAGTATTCAAAAATTAAAATAATTTTATCATGACATACAATATGGTAATTTTATCATGACACACATTATGTTAACAGTTGATTAGAAGGTTGCTGTATAAAAGTACATTAGGTGATAAAACCATGGTAGGCATTGGATAAACACAGGTAGGTTACCTACCTACTGAAAAAGGAGGAGTTGTATTTTTTTTTCAAGGGTATTTTTATACAATATATTGCCTTACAAATACTGTATGGGGAAAAAAGGTAGATAATTGTCTTTTGCATAAAGTTTTCAGTTTAAAGTGTGATGGTTGTTGTTTATAAATGTACTGAGTGTTGACTGTTATGTGGTATTGACAAGGTTAGGTGAGGAAGGGTACAGAGTTGCCCTTGAACACCCCTAGATTTTTTTACTTGCCATTATCCGACAGACCCTTGACTCTATTAATCTGGATAATTGAAGGATCACTATAACCCTAAGTGTTTCAAGCTTTCACTTTTCCAATAAATGGAAAACATTGTGTGATGGGTGTCAGTATTGTGCACTTTATGAAACTGAACTTGTGCTGCAGTTGCTCTGAAAAATTAGTGTCTTGAATTGCTCCCTGTAAAAGAACTTTCCATCAGCACATGAAATAAGTAAATTATCAAGTGGTCATCTGGAATAGCATCACACATTCTGGATCCTCTCATCACAGACTCAAAGTTGGATGGGTGGACATTATTTATTTGTCTACACCAACCAATGTTGTTTGAAGTTCCAGATCGCCAAACTGCATGTAAGGTACTGGCTTGGTGAGAAACACAGATTTCAGTGATGGTGATGGGTACAAATCTCAAGTAGACCTTGTGGATTGTGCAGATTCAGTCACGCACTGATGACACAGCTTCCTGTGGTTTGGGTATTGAACTTGAAAAGTATTGAAAAGGGAAAAATTAATGTAAAAATTAATGACTATCTTAATTGTATAATGAGTACTTTGGATAATTAATATTAAAAAATTACAAAAGGGAATTAATGACCATATGAGTTTTTGTAAATATTGGCATTACACATAAATGTATGCCTTAACCTTTCATCGAGATACTCTCTTGTGTAAGTCACATGGCATCACCATAGAATATCCTTTGCTGGAACTGTGAGGGGTGAGAGGGCTGTCGAATTAGTTGAAAAGAAATTAAACTGGTTTAAATCTAAGTATCTCTATACTCATTCTCTCTTTATGACTTCAACTAGATTCATAATAGCTTTCTTCCATCTTATTAGCCCATTTATTTTACAGTTTATTTGATTAATATTTGATTATACAGTTTATTTGATTAATATTTGATGAACATTATTGTAAAACCTGTGAACATTTCCACGCTCATCAGTATTGCATAGATGAATTGGAGAAGGGATCATGGTTTGGAAGGGGTTTGCATTGTAAGCTAATTGTGAAAGTTGTGGCTGACAGCTGCCCCAAAGATGGGTTGGACCTCTTTAACAGAACTGTCCTCAAGTATTGGCTCAGAAATCTAGAGGGTTCTGATTCTCAGTTAGGACTTGACTTAAGTCCTAAAGCCCCTCGTTGCAGATAAAGAATGGTAATTCTGCATTCACCAAAAGTCAATGAAGTAACAAAAAAAAGGCCAAGAGTCAAGATTGAGAGGCTTGGAAGTGAAATTGCAAGGGACACAAAAGAGAGGAAAGCCTAAGAGAAAATGGAGAGATTGTATTTGCAAAGATATGAGACAGAGGAATAGATAGGATACAAGATAGAAACAACGGAAAAAAGCTCATATATGATAAAATTACCTGACTACTTCTGTATATACTGCAGAGTTGACCACATTAGTTAAGGCTGTGGGAACCTGTTTTAAGTAGTAAATGAAAATTCTTTGTCATATACAGTGACTAAGAGTGCATTAGAATCTAATAGATTAAGTTTCCATTCTTTAATAAAAAAAAAAACTCAAGATCTCCTCTAACCTTTCTTGTTTACACAAAACTTTATTTCTGCTTGGTTCCCTCTCATGTGGGGGTTTGTGGTAGTAAGGTAAAAAATAATGAAGTAAAAGGAGCCATTTTAAATAGTGATCACATATCAGAAGTGTCCCCCAGTCAGATTTGAAAAGACCAATTACATCATACATTTCAAGGAAGTAACAAGAAAGATGGCTGCCCTCCTCCCCACCTACTTGCCAATAATAAAAATAAAAAAAGAACATTAGGGATGATGTTAGCCACTTGCATACAAATTATAATAGCAACTGGGAGGTTTAAGCTGTTTGATCTCAATGCAGGATCAGGCATAACTACCTCACATACAACTATATTGCAAATGGTAGCAATGCGCCATTGTGTGACAAGATTCCCCGGGACTCCCAAACTGCAGATATAGTCTCCACCCAAGAAACGTATCATCAGTTACTTAAAACCAGTCTATCTAGGTCTCAGGCCTTTTTTTTTTTTTTACATCAAAAGCAAGACGAGGAATATCACAGAAGTTACAATGACAGTAGCATATCCAGGGGATCAGAGGTGAAACAACTAGGGATATTTATCACACATAGCAGTCACAGTTTACATCAAGACTTAGACCAAGAATCTGCAACTCTCCCGAGGTATGCTCCAGGAGGAAGCAGTTTGGTATTACAGTAGTTAGTCACAGCAGGGAAATCAAAGCCCTACTTTGAAAGGCTTGGTACAGCCAGATGCCTGTAAGCTCTTCAGGGTTGCAGGATACCTTTTGTTGATTTTCCTTACAAATCCCAACATGGTACCTTATGCCTTTCCATCTTTTGACAAGGTCCTGGGAGTTAGATGCTTACAGAGCTTAAATATCTTTTTTACCATGATTTAAGTGTCACTGCTGTGGCCAGAGAATGGTTTACTTGTCTTGTATGTTGGTGGACCATCCCTGGAAGAATTTCTGTTTTATAGGACTGCCTACACCTCCCTTATTTCCCTGGATTCTATGGAATCCTGTTTCAGTTCTTTTAGCTTGAAGGCTTTTAAGCTGAGATTCAAATGGTAGTGTTACTGTTGCCAGGTTTGCAGTTATCAAGGGGTTTTAGTCTAATTTTCCTCAGGTGGATGTTGAACAACAGGCACTGGATTTAGGTTCTTCAAGAGAGCTTGAAAGGATATTGTATTCTGCGAGTAGGCTTCACTGATTGTAGTTAGACCCCTAGGTGGTACTAATATCTTGTTAACCTCCCCAGTAGTCATGGATGCAGGTTTCTTGTTGGACTTTATCCAGAGGACGGGGTTCCTTTGATTTTATTTAATTTGAAATGGATCAACAAACCATGAATTTATACTATATCTAAGGAGTGGAATTCAATGGGCTGTTCTTTGCAGCGGTCTTTGTTTCAAGAACACAACACCTAGTAGCCTTGATCAGACCATTGAGCCATTTGCTTTCCTATCTCTCTCCATACATGACAATACAAGGAGGACCTTCATCCTTGACCTATCAGAGTAGTACATCTGCATCTTCAAGAAACTAAAGACTGCAGAATGGACACATCCGAGCTTCTCTTTTTATACAAGAAGTACAGACATACAAGACCTCATTGACTTGGATGTCTGTATTTTGCAAGTTTTGACTCTTCCCCACCTAATCAAAGTGATTTTTACCTCTATTATTTTAGGAAGATCATATGGTTCAACTTTATTGGGGATGTAACAAGTGGCCTGCATACTTTTCATCCTAACCTTTAATAGGAGCACTATGTGGTATCTGCTCCAGTTGGAGGTTGGTATTCATCTCCATTGTCCTTTTTTTTTTTTTTTTTTTACATCCTTCAAGGCATGGGCTATCTGAAATTATTTGCTCTACAATTTGATGGCTGTATTTATCTTTTGAATTTTTCGTAGAGTACCGGTGAACTTGGATCACAAACTTTAATTTGTTGTTAGTCTAAGGTTATCAGCCTTATAGTTTGTGTACCTTGAGTTTGCTTGCTTATTTAAATCCAAAAAACTCCGAGTGATCTTTGTCCCAATCAGCCACTTATAGGGTTTTTAGTAGCGCAGTCCTTCTCACCTAAATTGTGATTCCTGCATATTGTTTGTAATGGGTTTGTAGTGAAACAGAACTAATTTTTAGAACACAAAATTAGTTGTCATACAGACCCATTACTATGATCAGAGCTTTTGCCTCCTAATTCTCCAACTTTGTACAGTGATATTCTTTGTTTTCTATGATGACAAATTATTTTCTTTTGTGTCCAGCATTCTTGAAGACTAAGATAGTGGACTAATACAGATAATTTATTTTTATTAAAAGAAAATTTTAAAATTATTTGTTGGTATATGAACATTCATTGCTGGACTATTGATAAGTAATTTCTCGATTATCCAGACTTGCATTAATTGACACTTAACATTATCTGACATGACCAGAACCCCAAGGGACCAAAGATATTTTTATATATTCATATGTAATATTTGTAAATTTCATAAAAATTTAAAAAAACCACTCTTATAGTTGGCAAGGTTGCGCAGTTCTAAGGAATTGTTGGAACACTGCTTACATTCATAAACAGGCTGAGAAAGTGGGGTTGGACAGGTAAAGAGTTTCCAGGGTTGAGGAAGGGTGGGAAGGCCAAGAGAGATTGGAGGGGAGTAGGTGGCAGTGTTATAGGGCAGAGAGAAACTCCCTTTACAGGCATAATAAAGCAGGGAAAGTGTTTTTTTTTTTTGGGGGGGGTGAGGGGGTTGGCTGGGGAAGCAGTTCCCTGGGTAGGGAGGGGGTTAGGCAGCCATGTGGGATGGTGGAGAGGGTTGGGCAGGTGTGTGACTTTTTTTAGTGCTTATTTTATGTTTTTTCACGTTTATGTTTTTCAGATTTTTTGAATGGATATTATTGTACACAAAAGAGAGAGAGTGCAACTGATACTGTGTATGTTAAAGCCTATAGCATATGCATTAATACACACTCCTTTCCTTTTTGTATTTTCATGCGAGATTCATTGTGCATCGATATGACACGTCACCATAGCATAAAATTTATATATTTTTATAATAAATATTTTATATCAAAAGTAGTGTACTGTATACAATGGACCTCCACTAAATCGCGGTTCAGCATTCGCAGCTTCAATTAGTTGCATATTATTCTGTAGAAGGTAAATCCAAGTAAATCATGGAAAATTTGCTAATTCGCGCATTTTTTTGTAAAGCAGTATTCACTAATTACTGTATTTTCATGTTATTTTCGTGACTAATACATTCTTTGTGATAAAAAATTATTTACTAATTTTCAAATGTTAACATTAAAGTAAACAGCAAAATATCAATAAAATGTATTTTTTAAGTGGATATTTAAATATTTAGGTACATTACTAAACTCTACTTGTGAATTGACAATGTTTCTCCTATCTACTGTAAAAAGAAAATGGGACAGCTTGAATAATGTATGAGAGAAAATGACTGTGCCTGAATATAGGGGGAACTTGATTAGTTTTCACAAGTAGCTGTAAGCCATATATTTTCAAGTGTAAAATGCTGTAAGATGACTTTGAAATGATATTGAAGTGTTTTAGGATGATAGTAGAACATATCAAAAATATTTGCTCGTTATTTTCATGTCATTTTCATGACTAAATACATTTTTTATGATAAATTTTTTACTAATTTTCAAATATTAATTTAAACACAGCAAAATATCAATAAAATATTATTTCACAGAATCATTTTATACTTTATTATTATATTAACCTATCATCATCGTAATACATATAAAAAAAAAGGATCATCCAGCCATTTGTAATGTTTATCTTCTCAGAATCAGCTGATTGAGCCTACTACCAAAAGAATTAGGGAAGTAATTTTTTAGTTGCTAAAAGAAATGAATGTATTAATGGAACTATTACTTTTAATTTTGTACATGAAAGTAAAACTAGTATACAAATTTAAACTAACATACTTCAAGTTAAAGTAAAATCCCTCAAAATCACAAAAACAGCTGTTTTATGATTCGTTTTACTGATGTAAACATACCTCAGTGCTCTCTCTCTCTCTCTCTCTCTCTCTCTCTCTCTCTCTCTCTCTCTCTCTCTCTCTCTCTCTCTCTCTGTACTGTACATATCCTTTAATGAAATATGAATTACTGTACTGTATCATAAACATAAAAGTACGAAACTAAAATTCCAAGAAATTCATGATGCTATCGGGTGAGTGCGTGCATTCATACATATGTTGCAATTTTTTTTGCTTTGCTTGATTTACTAGACCATTTTTATTACAAGTTTAGTTGATTCTAAGTATGACTAATACACATAACAGCACACAAGAGAATATTTTATCACTGTTATTGCATTTATAACTTAGTATTTTTTTTAAATATTTAAATACAGGCAGTCCCAGTTATTGGCAGGGGTCCTGTTCTGACGCCGTGACAATAACTGAAAATTGCTGATTTTCAGTTATCAGCGCCAATACCCAATTATCGAGGTATTGGCAATTTTCGGCGCCAAAAATTGCCAATTTTCGTCCCTAGACAAGCACTGTAAAACCGGATCGCCAATAATTGGGAACTGCCTGTATTTAGGTGAAGTACTTAACTCTACTTGTGGATTCCCAGTGTTTCTCCGATCTACCATAAAAAGAAAATGGGACAGCTTGAATACTGTGTGAGAGAAATTGACTTTGCCTGAATGTAAGGGGAACTTGATTAGTTTTCACACACAGCTGTAAGCCATTTATTTTTAACTTTTAAGGGTCAGGCCAAATATGTATTAAACACACCCCAGACAGGGTAAACTTTAAGGTTGGCCAATTTAAGAAAAAACACATCAGTGGAAAGAGGAAGATATGCAAATGCACATGGCGTAAGAAAAAAAATTCTAAAAATTTTTCCCTACCTTCCATGGGAAAAAATTTTTAGAAGTTGAAAGTGACTATTTACAACCCTGTGTGGGGCCTCTTTTATAAGACATGTGTAAAAATATGCTTATTTTACCAAGTTATACTCGTTTTTTCTATTAAGTTATTTTATTAAATTATAATTACAGCTAACGCAATATTATAACAGGAGAACTAAAATCAGTAACAAATTGAGTGTATTTGTTGTAAAATGTTTACAAGATTTACTGAGATGGGGAGATGCAGTAACTTTTTGTGAGGTATACTTGGTATACAGTATTTGGTGTGGGATAATAGTTTAAGGTATATTTAGTATTTGAACTACAGTATTAAAATAGGTAGTTATAAGGGTTTTTAGAGGGGGGGCAACAACCTAACGTGGATTTTTGCTTTTTGTGGGTGGTTGTGGTCCTTAACCCCTGCAAATACCAGGGGTCAACTGTACTTGCAACTTCCTCACGTTGATCCTTCAAAACAATAGGGTAACAGTTGGTATATGGCATTTTTTTTTCTCTTCATGAAGCTCATAAACAGGAATGTAAACATTATATTTGAGATGAAATATAATTTCAATGGTGATAAAATATTCTCTCATATAGTGTTATGATTTATGAGATAATAATATTAAAGTAAAAGTTAAAAAAGCTAAACAGTGACATCAGCATTGATGAAGTGCCACATATAGATGTACACACACGCACAAGTAAAGCTTCTGTGATATTATGAGGTGATATGAAAACTAATTAATTCCAATAAAACAGAAAATGATTAACTACATTTTGGTAGTGTTCTTAAAATGAATTTGCTTTGGACACATCATCATTGAGAAGTGCCATATGTACTAAAGATGTAAACACAGGGTGTTTTACACACACTCAATTCCATGATAAGGCAAAATGAGAAATCAGTGATCATAATAGAACAGACAGTTAATGATAGCTTTTTAAATAGTGTTCTTAAAATTCACATACTGAAAGAGCCCAGTCTACAGCAGCACAGTATGAATGATGTAATACTTGGCATAATTCAGGGTAAGAAATGCTATGAATAAAAAAGGCAAATTTATCAAATTATAAGTAAAACAAGTGAAACATAATACAATATCTTAACATCTGCTAAGAAAGTTTGCTCTATAAAAAACATTAATAGTGATAAATCATGGTAGACTGTGAGTTAATGCAGGTAGGCGACCTACCTTTCAAATTGTGTGTCGTTGATGAGAGAAAAAGAAGGGGTTACTTTTTTTTGCAAAGTGTATTTATACAGTATAATTTGTTACAGATATTGGAAAATAAGGTAGATAATTGCCTTTTGAATAAAGTTTTCATTTAAATGTGGTGATGGTTGTTTATAAGCATAGTGTTAATGTTATGTGGTATTGACAAGGTAGGGGGAGTAATGGTATGGAGTTGCCATACTACATGGGTAAAGTTTTTATTTTTACTTGAGTTTATCTGGATTTCATCCTTCTCCAACAGGGCCTGGGCTAGACTGTATTAATCCAGATACGTAATGGAGAGATTACTTTAGTGCACTTATTAAGTGTTTTATTTTGTTTTTCAGGTAGAAATTGCATTGTCCGGTTTGTTCCCAAGTGCTGCCGTGTTACCATTTGGATCATCTGTTAATACATTTGGGCGCCATAACTGTGATCTTGATATGATACTGGAATTAACTGATGCTGACATGCATGTAAGTAATAAGACACTTATTTTGTCTTTGCGTGAATTGAATATTTCATGTGTAGTTTATTTTTCTTCACTTCCTTTACATGGTTATCATTTCTGTAAAAATAAGTCAACCATTATCCTTGTTTATTACTTCATAGTTATTGTATATTACGCTTGTGTCAATGTATTTTTTTTTTCATAAAACCTGTTTGTTGATATTTTTATTCAGAATCACTGACCATTCATATAGATCAAATGAGTTTTGCCAAACAAGCCTCCAGAAATTAATTGTAGATGTTGAAAATGAGAAAACTGAGAGAAGTAAATAGATAGAGAAACTGAGAGAAGGAAATAGATAGAGGTAAATTAAGAAAACTGTACAAATGAAATCAGCTGTGGTTGTCACTTCAAGGTATTATTGTAACTTGTCATAAATTGTGTATCAGCATCATTGGTACTGTCATGAAGGTCATTCTATTTTTATAATAAAATGAATGAGAGACTTCTGGTGCTGGGTAATACTGTATAGCAATATGGTCTCTCATCAGAATGTGAATGCTTATGCTTTGGAGTGCGAGTAATGTGTGTTAATTCTTGGAATAGGCAATGAAGTCACAAATATAAGTTCACTGTTGAAATACAGTTTGTAAAATATGGCCATATAGGATTTGTTTCTTAACAAACCCATTACTTATAATTTAGCCCATTTCATGGTTGACAAAATACACTAAACAGAACATTAGTCCATTTCATGGTTGACAAAATACACTAAACAGAACCAGTATTTAAAGAGTTATTTATAAGGTAGACAGCAGGTAGCTCTTGGCATGTCCTAGTCAGTCAGCTAGCTCACTTTCATGTTGTTTGTAAACCAGCTCACTTCATGTGAGATTCCCCAGACTTTTGTTAATTTTTCTGTGAGTTCATGTATTTGCATCATATTTTCTGTTATATTTACATCTTTTGTTTAGTGCACTGGAGTTTTTTTGCCCTCTTGCATTACGGTTTTGTGATTTTTCTCCCAGTTTCAAGGTTGACTGTTCAACATATGGTGGTATGTCATTGCTGTAGGGTGATCAGTAATTACAGTTATTTTTTAATACTTTTTGAGGAAAGCTGTTTCTCTTTTTCATTCACTGTTATTTTCAGCGTTTATTTTTTATATTTTTGAAGGTTAGATAATTATTTAGTTTTTCTGGTACCCCATATTTTTTATTTCTTAGTGACTTAATATTCTTTTATATGTGTTAGGAATTTTTTGAGGTTTAACTCTGTTTTAAGTGTCATTAGGGATTTTTGAGGTTTAGCTCTGTTTTAAGTGTCATTTTGGTTTTCGTCTGTGCCCTATGTTGATTAATCTCCCATTCTTGCTCTCTGTTGGTAGTATTTCGTAAACACAGGTCATGAGTATTTCAAACGTTTTTTTTGGGGGGGGGATATATTTACCTATTTGTTTTGTGTTTGTGCTGTGTATTGGCCTTTTTTTTGCCACATTTGGAAATGGAGTGGATATATGCTGGTTTACGCAATAAGTTTTGCAGTTCTTTCATGTCTTAACTTTGACAGCAGGCTCTGATAGTGTAAGAACTGGATATTTTGTCATTGGTTCTTTTGAAGGAGCCATAACCTTCAGACGATATTTCTTCTTTGCTTCCCAGCTCTCCTAATTTCATTGCCACTTCTGCTTCCAGTGCCATGTACAACTCGATGGTGAGGCCGAGTTGATTCCTCCCACCATTGTCATTTCTAGCTAAGATAGTAGGTTGCAGATTCACCCAAGAGGATGGGATGTTCACATTTGAGTGAAGGTGCCATTTCAGTTACTGTCCAAATGGAAGTACTAACAGTTCATGAAGGAACTGAGGTATCCAGACCATGACATGCCCTTTGCTAATGAGAGATAAAACTGTAATCAGTCGTTACAAATAGAAGCCTCTCCTACAGTGAGGGAGTTGCTAAGGTATAGGAAACCATATATATACATATACAGTAGCACACCCAGATAACAGTCTGTGATATATTGTACTTCCTGATATATCGATGGGAAATGGAAGTATCAGTTTGAGGGTTTTCGCCTCCAGAATGAGCACCGAACTGTTTTTTCAAATCAGGTGCCAAAAGGAATGCTGGTAGTTTGAGTGAGGGAGAAAATACATCACCCACACATGAATACATGTTTATGCTTACAGTACACTGTAATTTCACTTTACAATACTGTACTATATGCTTTCCGGCAGTTTATGTTAACCTGTTAAACGTCCTTTATGAGAGACATTGCCGCTCCTGTATCGTCACATTTTCTAGCTTACAGAACGGTCATTTGGTGTATGCTAATTTTTATGCTTTTTTTATGTGTTCGTTTTTACATTGATATTGATTTTTGTATAAAACTAGTTGGTACTTGATCAGCCTTCTGGAACAAATTAGGTTTGAGCACTGAGGTACCACAGTTTGTATATTTGTAATTCTGATAACTGGAGCTTTTACATCTTTTCTAACATGCTTCTTCAGTTTTAAAATGAAACTTGAAACTGTGAAAGCTAGTGTTATTATAACCACAAATATACATATGTATATGCACCTGTGGACATTTTAACCAGTAACTCCTGTATTCTGTACTGGAAGGAAAACCTGTGATGATGATGTGAAGTCAGGACAACCTGAGCTGTCACTCACAACCCATGGATTAAAAAATTATGTAGCAGTTTCAAGTTACATTACTTAATGTTTTGAAATAGAAGTTTTGCAATTAGAATTGCCAACCTTGGGCTTAAGCATCAATGTGTTGCTTAACAAAGGTTGGAAGGTAACAGAGGCTTTGGTGTATTCTCATGCAGCATTGGAAAAGGAGGAAGAAATGCCTTGAGTCAACTTTACAGTACTCTGTAAATAAAGTTTTTCCTAGTTTCTTGTAAAAAAAAAACTTACAGTATATTGAACAGTCCAAATCTGCATCGTAAAGTGTATTTTGTGGTGGTTTGAGTTGGAAATTCCTATTACTACAAAGTTATAATGAATTTTTATAAAGTAATCTGTGTTTAGGTTGTCAATTGCATGTAGCCTTTAAAATTGTTGACTTTAAATTTTATGCTGTTGCGTAAGCTTTATACTGTTTCCAGATATATATTAGTAATACTGGTATTGTTAATCATGTTTAAAGTTGTTGGTACAATATATTACTCTAGAATATGTTGGAATATCAGATGCACTTGTGGAAAGATTTAATGTTCATAAATAAAACCATGTTAAGTCTTGTTGTATAATACTTATTTAAATGTAATTGTCAAAATTGTCAGTATTATTGTCTTGTGTATGTACTGAAGTATTTTTTCTCCACATGATCAAATCATGGCATAGAAAGATGGCAATAGACTAGTCTTTCAAACCAAGAAGTCCCGTGCTGCAGCCAACCCAAGGATCACAATGCAGCGTCACATGGAAGTGATATCTGATGTCATTGATAACTTTGTTCCTGGATGTTCTCAGGTGTGGTAGAAAAAAGTCTTTATATCTTGGATTGTTTAAGTATGTTGTTTTATTGTTTCTAAACCATTTTTTTGCTTCTCAGTTTACATACCTATGATTATTAGATTTCTGGCATCATAATATTTTGCAGGTAAAATGTATGACAGTGTAATTTCTTGTAATGGAATGCAGTTGTAATTAATTCAGTTGTTTAAAAACTCAAAATTATGGGTAGAACATCTTATGTATATCCCCACACAGTACTTACAACCATATTAAATACAGTCAAAGCAGATTGTCATTCTACAAACAAAAACTGACCTACCACATTTTTGAAGGAAAGCCATGAGGCAAATATACATAAGTTAAATCATTAAAGGGTATATGATGGTTTAAAGGATTGCAGTTGCTGTGTGGCACATTATAACATTATACTATGGGGATAAATGAATTCAAGTTCAGTAAGCCTGTTGAAGAACAGCATTGTTTTTTCATTATTGGGTTTGTGTAAAAAAAAGTTTTCCTACAAACGCATCAAAAACATATAGCCCAAATTGCCATCACGGTATTCACAGACACATGCTCTAAAATCTCAAAGATGAAAGAAGTCTTATAGCTATGAATAACTGTGAATTACCTTAGACCTGACAGCAAGATTGAGGTGATGAGAAGTAAGTAATGCGTTGTATAATTGATTTTATGAAAAGTGGTATTTTTATAAGACAGAATTGTGTTTCTCATACAAGCCCAATAATCATAAGCTGCCTTATTTAGTGTAGAAGTGGTCCTAGTCACATGAACCTGTTATCTGTGAAAGAACATTCCTCCATACTTCTGCCGCACACTCCTCATACAGTATGTAGGAATTTAAAGGTGATAGGCAGAGAGCAGTGAAGCTGTAGACGGAAGAGTTGCTACAAAGAACCTATAATACTGTCTAGACTCTTAGAGTGTACCTGCTAGGCATATTGTAAGTGTACCTGCAAGGCATATTGTAAGTGGAGCCCCCATAGGGTAGAGTAGATAATACAGGAGGGACATATGATAGAAGCATTATATGCCATTACCAGCCTTTATGTATTGACAATTGTTATCTGATGGAGGAGAACCTGAGCATGATTGTAAGGTGGGAACTATTTTGAGTGGTTTGGAAATGTGAAGATAAGCCCTGCGGACCTAGGCACTGCGAGAGATTCCTTCCCCCCCCCCAGCACGGCATCCTTTGCCAACTGCATATTGAGAGGTTTCACCAATCTGTAGGATCCCTATCTCTTCACGGTTGGAGACTATCCAGTATCTCCTGGAGCGAGAGACTTTTCTCACAGAGCAGCAACAGAGATGTCTGGCTATCTCGGGAAATCTACAGCCAAGTAGCAGGAGAAATGGGCTCTCTACTGTGATTGGCGTCTTCAGCGGGGTTTCTCTCCGGTCGGAACTTTTATTCAGCAAGTAGCTGAGTTACTCGTATTCCTCCGAAGGGAGAAGCTACTTTCTGTGTCAGCCATTAAGGGCTACAGGGCTGCTCTAGGGCTAGTTCTGTGCCTGAAAGGGAAGACCTTTCCTCCCCACAGGAAATCTCTATGCTCCTCAAAAGTTTCAAAGAGTCCTGTTCCCCAAGAGAACTTAAGCCACCTGACTGGGATTTGACCCTAGTCCTTAGCAGCCACACTCGTGCACCATATGAACCCTTACGAGGTTCATCAGACAGAGATTTGACCCTCAAGACGACATTCTTACTGGCCTTAGCCTCACCAAAGAGAGTATGGGGACTTCATGGCCTCTCTTTTAATGTTAAACACTGAAGGGGTTGGGGATGGGTAGCCTTTGAATTTGTCCCAGAATTTGTAGCTAAGACTAAGAATCCTTTGGTTCCTAATGACAGATTCGAGTCCTTTTTGATCCCCTCCCAGAGAGATTTTGTTGATAATGATCCAGAGGAGTTACTTTTATGTCCTGTTAAGGTACTGCAAAGCTATCTAAAAAAGGACTCGACATCTCAGTCCTGAGTGTTGAAGACTTTTTGTTAGCACGGGCTGGAACAAGAAAGAAGTGTCCAAGAACATCATCTCCTTTTGGCTACGTGAAGTAATTAGATGAGCATACAGTACTTCTTCAAATGCAGATGCCAATACAGTGCATGCAAGAGCTCATGATGTTAGGGGCTTTGGCTCTTCCATTGCATTCAGGAAGAACCTCTCGGTTCAAAGGGTATTGAAGGCTGGTATGTGGGTTCGTCAAATGACCATCACCTCCCTCTACCTAGAGGACTTTGCCCATAGGTCCTTGGACACTTTCTCCTTGGGTCCAGTGGTGGCTTCTCAACAAGTTATGTAGCTCATCCAGTACCCCTAGCAGGACAGGTTGTATCTTGCCTAAGATGTTGGTTGTGAAAGTGAGAGGGAGTGGGGTGACTGGCCTTCTTCCTTTCTCTTCCTTCTCTTCTGGTGGGCAGGGGAGAGATTTGAGCCATCATTTGCTGGAGCTGGCTAGATACAGGTGAGTGAGCACCCATTCTATTTTCTATATTATGATTGTTCTTTCATTATACAAATTCTAGAAAATAGAAGCAAGTCCTACCTTCTCTCTTACAAGAGGAGAGAAGGGTTGACAATAGAACAAG
Source organism: Macrobrachium rosenbergii (assembly GCF_040412425.1). Taxonomy (NCBI): domain Eukaryota; kingdom Metazoa; phylum Arthropoda; class Malacostraca; order Decapoda; family Palaemonidae; genus Macrobrachium; species Macrobrachium rosenbergii. The sequence continues at coordinate 33,556,421 of NC_089743.1, read as the reverse complement.
GTCGATAGCTACTGTTAGTTTTATTGTCTCTGACAATTACAGGTTCTTTTGCATTCTTCTTAGATACAATGTAGACTGGAGTTCTTGTTGTATTGAAACCGGGATGTCTAGCTGTTGAGTAATCTTTCACTTAATAGATCATAGGCATGTGACTCCTTCCTATGCTGTAACAATTGACCAGGAAGTGAGCCCAGGTGAGCCGAGCCACCAGCCGGATTTAAAGCTTCCTTTATCCTCCCACCAAAAGTAAGTCTCCCCTACGTAAAGACTGAAATTTTGTACACAGCTTACATAGCAAGGGGATCTATGAGAATCTTTGGGCGCCCGGGGAGTGCTGTCCCACCCCTGGTCGCTACTTTGGGTTACCAACCTCCTGGCCTATCCTTCCCCCTTCCTTTTACGTCGACTGTTTCCCTTCGTGGTGCTTCCTACATGTTCGCACCTCACTGTTGGGATCTCATACGAGGCCAGTTACCGTTTTCCACCTAACTGTCTTCTGTTTTATTTACTTTCGGCGTTCCCCCTCCTTTTTGCTACTACCTGTTCGGTGTTTCGTTACCTTGTTGGGCGCTCTCCTTGCTTACTGCTCCGGTGGTTTTAGTGTTTAGCGGTCGGCGTTTATTCCCCCCCACCGCTATCACTTCGTTCAGGATATCCTCCTCCGGGGGTTTTCCTCTCTTGGCTCGGAGTGCGCCCACTTCCGAACAGTTCATAACCTTCCCACATATTGTTCAAACATGATCGCTTCGGAATGTTCCGTTGACTCTGTTTTTATGTCTATGAGTTTTGTCCTGTTAGCCCAGTTTTCTCTCCGGTTTTCTCCGGGGGTTTTCCTGGTCTGACTAGGCTAAGTCGCTGCTACGGTACTCTGCCGGCATCCGTTCCAGCATGCCCTTTTCTCATACGTTTTCAGCTGGTTTGTCAAGTGCAGGAATGCTCCGCTATCCTGCAACAAACCAGCGATCACAAAGTCTATAGTTCCCATTCCGGTGCGCAGTCTGTTTTGGAGATTTTATAGTTTGGCATGGAAGGTTATGAAGTAACTATGCTCTTTCCGAGCAGGCTACTTGATGAATCCGTAGGTTTTATTTACACCAGTCGGTTTTATCTCCGCCAAACGCCGCCTCATTTGGCTTATTATTAGTCGTTTGGCACCCGGCAGATTGCGTTGTACGCTATGCTCTCCCGAGCAGGCTACCTGATGAATCCGTAGGTTTCATCTACACCTGTCGGTTTTACCTCCGTCAAGTTCCGCCTCATGTGGCTTATTAATAGTCGCTCTTTCGGCGATAAATCGGTAGGTTTCACATATACGCCTATCGATTTCCCTCCGCCAAACTCCGTCTCCGGGCGAGATTCTCGTTAAATTGGTAGGTTTCATATAAACCTATCGGTTCTCCGCCTCATGTGGCTTATTAATAGTTACTCTTTCGGTGTTTGGGCTCTCTCTGGGCGAGATTCTCGGTGGATCGGTAGGTTTCACATACGCCTATCGGTTTCCTCCGCCAAACTCCGTTTCCGGGCGAGATTCTTGATAAATTGGTAGGTTTCATATACACCTATCGGTTTTTCCTTCGCCAAACTCCGTCTCATATGACTTATTAATAGTTGTTCCTCCGGTGTCTGGGGTCCTAATTTTTCCCCCTCCTGGAGGCCGGCCGCAAGTCTCGTAACTCTTCGCTTCAAGTTAACTGTTTACGGAGAGTTTTCTGAAGACGTTCTGCCTTCTGTCTCGTTCTCGAACCTGTGAACATCGTCCCGGAGCGATAAGTAGGTGCGGGAATAATTGAGGCAAACCTTTTCCGCTTAGCTCGGAATTAGGTGAGGCAAACTTTTCCTTTAGGGGATTCGTTAGCTTCTCATCCCTTTTCAACGGTTCCTGGTCTACCGTCCCTAAGGTGAAATCAGTTAAAAAAAAAAAAAAAGAACCTTTTTAAACCAAGAAGACCTGCTCCGGGGCCCCCTCGAGGACGCCTCGGATCTCTAATCCGGTGCCGTCTCACGAGTTTGGGCTCTTCTTCTGAAAGGGACACGGCCCAAGCAAAGCAAGGCGGTTACCCCTCCTTCCTTTGTTGAAAACTCTTTTACGGGTCTCCTTATAAGGAGCTCGATTTGAGGGTCATTGTCAACCTATTAAACTATCTATCTACCTCATGGTCCGTGCCTTCCCTTTCCCAGGAGCTTAAATCCCAAGAGATTAATCTCAAGACTCATTGTCAATGGATCACCTGTTAAATCCTGCTCCGTTCCGGAATTCTATCGTTCCGGACACCTCCACCTCTTTTCCCCTCCAGTCTGGGGAACCTTGGCGCCTTCCCTTTATGCTTCCCAGCATGAAGGCACTCTCCTGTCGAGGGTGTGGGCACACGGAGGTTGGTGGAAGGGCTTTTCTTCCCTTCCGGTCTGGTATCCCCTTATCCGGGTTTTGCCAGACTGTCAGAACGAGCATGGCATCTGTCTAGCAGGATCCATAAGTGAGCCCTCATCTTCGCTAGGGGCTGGACACATCGTCTCCGTTGAGAACTCTAATGGAGTTGCAGGCGGAGAATTCCAAGTTCACGCCAGCTGTGGGGTCTTACCGTGCTCTCTTTGAGAGCCCTGTTTCCTACCCCTTGTGCTCCGAATGTAGCCCCTCTTATCAACAGGCTTGTTTTGAAAATATATTGCTGAGGCATTTCCGGGAGACAGATTTCACAGATACGTTCACAGTGAATCTTCTAACCCCGGACTACGCTTCTAATTTATTCAGCGTACAGCTCCTAAGCTTCGGAGTCAATTTCGGAAGCTGAAACAGGGTGTAAGTCAGGCTTGCCTGTTCCGCCTTGAGCCAAAAAAATCTTATGAACAGTTTCACCTGGAGAATTAATCTTTTCCCCAGGTGGGCGTTGTTACGGCCCGTCTGGGGCTACTAATGTTACTCAGAGCCTCCGTTCTCGTGGGTGTCTACCTTACGAGCAGAAATGGTCTGATCTTGCCGGGCCTTGTCCCAAGTCCGGCAAGAAGTTCATGTAGTTCAAGAGCCCCCCTGCTCAGGCGGTGGTGCAGGCTCTTCAGGTTTCTGCCCCTAGACAGCCGTCAGCCTCTCACTCCCAGCCTCCACCTCGATGTGTGCGGGTTCAGCCAACACATCAGCCCCTTGTAACACCCCCGTGTGTCTCTGCCTCCGCCACGTGCCTCCGCCGGAGTTTTCTTTGCTTCATACGAAAACCTAAGGAAAGAATTTTCACTAGACATTTGGCCAGAGGTTCTGACCCTCAGGGTTATCATAGGAGCAGGGAAGCATCCTACTCCTCTCCGAGAAAATGGGAAGGCATATGCTTCAGGGGAAGCAATCAAGCCTCCTCCCTGTAGTATTTCTCATATGGGTGGGAGGCTGTACCATTTTCGGGGCCACTGGAACTTCAGCCCCTGGGCCCAGAGTATAGTTTATCAAGGCTGGGGGTGGAGCTGGACTGTTTGTCCCCTCCTCCAATCAGGTTCAATCAGCCTCCAGCCAGAGTTCTGGGGGTCTTTGTGAATGGCCTGTCAGGCTTTTTCAGTCTGCCAAGGAAGTTCCCTTCCACTGGAAAATTTTCCGGGCGTGTCCCCGTTTATTTTCCTTATTCAATGCGGCAAGTCTCGGTTGCTTACAGTCTTGTGGGTTCGGATCCTACTACTCCGTGGAGCTGTAACCACCTCTATAGACCTTTCCGACGCTTCCTTTCACGTCTTGGTTGCAGAAAGGTCCTATCCCTTCTTGGGATTCAGACTCGGAGAGCAGACGTATCCCTTCAGGTTCATGCCCTCCTCAATGCAGCTCCAGAGTCTTTGCCAGTTTGAACAATACCGTAGTTCAACAGCTCCGGTATTAGAAGGCTATGCTAGCTGCATATCTAGTTGCCTGGCTCATTTGGGCACCCAGCGTTGGGAATTGCCTGAGGGTGCCGGTTATTATAATCGGTTTTCTAGAGTCTTTGGGCTTCTAAGTAAACAGGAAGGAATCCCACCTGATTCCGGAGGGTAGCCTTCAGTAGTTGTGAATCCAGTGGAAGCGGAAAGAGATAGCAAGGGCGACCTATCTTTTCATCAACTCAAGCATACCTCTCGCCATGCCCAAGAAAAGGTCTTGGGTTCTCTCCAGTTTGCTTCAGTGATGGTTCTCCTTCTGAAGTCAAAGCTGGAGTTTATGACTGGGGTATGGCGGAGTCAGGGACGTGTCTCCCTGATTCCTCCTGTTTGAATAGTGGCCTCCAGCCTTGCACAAGTATCAAGTGCTTACCGAAGTCAGTTCTTCTCCAGCTTTCCCCTCCGGCCTCAGTATTCCACACCATCACCTCTCTGGGCGGGTGAGGTGGATATTTTTTGGCCCAATGAAGTACATGGAACTTAGTCGGTCACGTTCCGGCAGTTCCTTATGAACGCTTTGGAGGGTGGTGACAGTCTTCCTGTCCTTGGGAAACTTCTTCCCCCAAGAGGTTTCATTTTAGGCTGGTTCTGAACAAAACAGCAATAGTGCGCTGCGTAAACAAGTGGTTTTGGACTCGAGTTGCTTCATTCAGGTTATGGTTCATTCTTCTCCATAACCAACAGCCACAAGTGCCTATGTCTACCACCCTTCTCATAGGGGTCCAAAAGGTCACTACTTTTTCCCTACCCAGGGCCTCCCCCCTGGTGTCGGAATAGTCCTTAGACGGAGCGTCATTCAGGTAGTCTTGTGACCTTTTCCTGGACCTGGAAGTAGGTCTGTTTGCAACCCAATTCAGCCACAAACTATCAAGCTGTCACGTCTGGTATAAACTCAGCCTGCATCAGCCCCCTCAAGCTCTGATGTCCTGGCTTTGTGGTCTTTGTGAATCTTACAGTTTAGGAGGAAACTGATATGGGTCCTGTTATTACTGTTTTCCTGAAATCAGTTAAGGGATCCTACTCTACTGCAGTATGGTTCTGCAGTTAAGTAACTAGCACTCTTCACATAGTTTTCGAAGCTACAGTAATGATGCGGCCCATTGGCCTCGAGGAAAGTGTTTTGTTGGAACCAGACTCACAGGCTCTTAACTTTCATCCCTAAGGTCTGTGTTCGTCTAAGAACAGTACTCCGTCCACATTCGGTTTCCTGGTCTTTGAATAATGTATCGGAGTTAGCTTCGGTAACCAACAATCATCTTGTTCTTACCTTTCCTTGTTGGGGAAGACCCAAAAATTTTTAATCAGCTTAGCTTCTAGTGTTAGTTTTCCTGTACTGTCTGCCCTGTCTGGCGGAACCAATCATTTTGGTTTCCCCTCATCAGGGGTAGTGTTGCGAATTCCTCTCCCTAACTTTCTATCTACAATTGAAGGTCTTCATTTTCGGTGGTCACCTTGGAAAGTACTCCCCTTTTACAAGGTCTGTTTTTGTGCCCAGTTTTCTCCTTACAGGCTTTTTTAGACAGGACCTCGCAATTTTGTCAGATCCTCTCTTTTAAAAAAAGGGGGGGTTACTGTCATTGGGTCTGCTATTAGGCAGGAAGTATTTTCTTAATACAAGCCTATTCAGGCTTTATTCTAAGCTTATGATCTTAGACGGTGACCACTTACATTATTTTCATTACATGAATTTAGAGGACCTTACTAATGTTCAGGGTAGAATTCTCCTAGTTTTCAACGTCTCTATTTAAGTCTTTAATAGCATAAGAATGATGTTTATTTCTCTGTTATTATTTCACCGGCTGACACGGGACCCCAATCCAAAAAGGATTTTGACAAAGGAAAAATCTATTTCTGGAGAGGGGCCCGTGTCACCCAGTGACCCACCCTGTTTTTTCATTCTCTCCTCCCATGGTAAACATCATTCTAGTGGGGTGGGTGCTAACATGGAATCCGGCTATTGTTGCCTTGTATACAGTCCATGAGTAGTGCATGGGCTTGTATCGGCACCTCTCGTTGGGACTTTTGACATTGGGAATCTCTATAGGATAAGGTTCCGTATTTTTGTAGTTCACCCTTTTACATACACGACTCCATCTAGTGGAGCTCGCTCTGCGGGTAGTAACTCCAGCATTTCATTTAGCTTTCTCTGGTATCTAGCAACGGAATTACCTAGAAATAGTGCTGAATGGACTTTTTCACCGGGTGACACGGGCCCCTCTCCAGAAATAGATTTTTCCTTTGTCAAAATCCTTTTTTTAAACCAGATCCAGCTTGCACTTTGAGATTTTCCTCATACATAAAGACCTCAGGTTTGTTTCTTATGAAAAATACAGATTGATTGAAAGTTTGTCATTTTTCATAATAGTTCAGCATAGTGGTATTAGTACCTCTTACAGAGAAAGCTGTAATTTCTGGTCTAGCTTAGAGATCCTCAGTCTGAGTAGTGCTTGTATGGGTTAGGTATTTAGCTCAGATGTGCCATGTGATGAAAGTTAGAATTGGTCCTGGTTCCAGTTGCAATAATATAATAGTAGAAAGCATCTTAAGTATCCCAAGAGCTCAAGTAAGGGCTTGTTATTCTTGGCTTCAGATATATCTTTAACCTCCTACAGCATTTTAAGACGTAGAATGTTGAGGTGAAAACTGGCTTTTTAGTCCATTGCATAAGCAAATGGAGTCATACAGTACTTGCCTTTGCTTTGGGGAATCTGCCTGATGATTTGTCTGTCTTTCTTGTTTGTCATAATAAATAACTTTTTCATGTGAGCTATCGTTCTTTTCTACCGATGCCGAGATGAATGTGGGTATATGCTTATCCACTCATCCTTCAGCATTTGAAATACTGTAATTGCTTTTCCAAGAGCTATTGCATCCCTGCAAGAGAGTACTATTTTGGAAATTGCTCTTCTGTTCCCAAACTTTATTATACATAGTAGTGCTCCTGAAGCACTGTTGCTCTTTCAGCTCAGGCTTTTATCTGATAATATCCTAAATCCTCTCCTAGCTTGAGTCTACTGATTCTACAGTTCCCAAAGACAAGGATGTATGGTATGTTCATCCTCCGTTCACTCTCGTTCTTTGAAGAAATGGAAATTCAAAAGCACTTAAGTTGTGTAAACTCTTTGATGGTGGATGCATTTAGTTCACTCATCACATTTACATGTCTAGTAGTGCAAGGAGTTACTAGTTTTGCTTCTTAGTGCTCTCAGCTTCCTATCACTGCTTGCCTAGAATTATTGACCAACAGTGCTTCAGCTGCACAACAAGGAGAAGTTAAATTCTTTGACCTATGCACTCATGAGTTACATTCTTTGGAGTGCAAGTGTTCACCAACATGGGGTACAATGAGTTACAGGAAGCTTGGTCCCATGGACTCCTGTGAGGCCAGCTAGTATCGTTGTGAGTTTCAGGAGTGCTGCATGCTGCTTGTTACCTATCTTGGTGTGTGACCCCTATTGCCTCCCACATACACAACATCCACATCTGTTGATGGCTCCTGCTCTGCTCTCACAGTACATGAGCGCTTTTCCAGTTGTGCGTATATTTTTGTTAACCTTGCTATCAACCTAGCACAAGCTCTGGTTCATCATGGAAATGTATGGTGTCTTTCACAGTGGGAATGCTTAGTCAGTGTAGTTCAGTTATAAAGTTATTCTTCTTTGGTTTATGCTGATACTCACAGTACTCCTGCTGTCATTTCTGCTGCTACTAGAAATATTCAACCTTTTGGAAAGGTTGATATAGAGGTTTCCTCTTCTTGTTTAGCAGGGGCTACTGGTAATTTGTTTTCTGCCGGCTCCCAGTCAACATCAGTGGTTTTTTGGGCAGAACCTTTCATTATTTGTTGGATTGCTTTCCTGTTATTGGTGACATACTCAGATTTTGTGCGGCATTTTTTTGCAATTAGTGAATTGTTAGGTTGTTTACTAATTTTTTCACTATTTTCCATGTCAGATTCTATTTCTTCTAGCGTTCGGTTCTGTACCGAGGGATATAAAACTAGATTAAATAAGATTATGTATGATTTTCATACTAAATGTATTAAATGTAGGGGGGCAAGATTTTAATGGGGAGATTACTTGTCAGGAATGTCAGGATTGGGATGCACAGCCTGCTCGTTTAGTGCCAACTTCTTATTGCTCGGCACCAACTTCTGACCGTTCGACTCCTCCTAAGTCTCCGATGCCATCACTGCCTCTCCCTTTTTCGTCGCCTCAAGAGGGTTTGTCTTTGGCCCCAATTAAGCGTCAACTGGATGATTTGATGACTTTCTTAAAGAAGAAGATGATACCTAAGTCCGAGGAGTTAGTTCTCTCTCCTGTTTAGTCAGAGGAGGAAGAAGCAGACCATGATTCGGCATCTTAATCGGCTTATTCGAGTCTTGTCAGGTTCCTGTTATTGAACCTCCCACACTTCTTCCAGCCTGCTCCAGATTCTCCTGCCTCTACATTTTTGATGAGGAAGCAAGCCTCTGACTCTTGCCTTCCTAAGCTTGTCCTCTCCTCTTCTTCAAAGAGAGGGTTGAAGGAGGTCAATGAGTGGTTGACTTTGAAGAGGGTTGCTGGCAAGGCTACTTTTGCTCTTCCTCCTTCGAAGCTTCTTGAGAGGAGGTACAGGTTTTATGCCACTGGGGAAGTGCCTTCCTTGGGAGTTTCTGGCTCCTCCCAGTTGGATTTGTCTGGCTTGGTTGATGCATTGCATCATACAGTACTGCTTTCGCCTCGGCAAAAGTCTTCTTCTCATCTCCCAAACTGGATCATCTTGTTCATAATATTTTCAAGGCTTTGGAGATTTTTAGTTTACTGGATTGGACAGTGGGGGCTTTGGCACAGAAAATTGAAGACTGTCCAGTCCTTGTGGAAGACTTTGCTTCGAACTAGCTTAATGTTCTCTCTTGTGCAGAAAAGGCAGTGAGGGACGGCTCGGCTGAACTTTCATCTCTATATGCGATGGGCTCGTTGAAGAAGCAGGAGCTATGGTGCTCCTTTGCTGCTAAAGGAGTGACCACCATCTGGAAGTCAGCTCTCTTATTCGCTCTGCTTGATGAGTCTTACCTCTTTCCCCAAGACACTGTTAAAGAAGTTCTTTTGACTCTGCGGAAGAAATTGACTACTGATCTTCTGGCCCAATCATCGAAAGGTCCCAAGGTAGCTCCTGCAGTCATTTCTAAGTCCTTTTCACCTCTGCAGCCTCAGCCCTTTCATGGAGGAAGATCCAGAACTCAGTCCAGACCTTGCTTGAACCTTCGTCCACGAGCGAAGTCATTTAGGAAGTCTTTGGCCAAACCGGACACCAGTAATTGACACCTGTGTCCTTCGTGCTCCAGTAGGTGCCAGGTTGCACCTCTTTTGGGAGGAATGGAGTCACAGGGGTGCAGAACCTTGGGTGGTGCAGGTTCTGAAGACAGGCTACTCCATTCCTTTCAAAAAGACTCCTCTGCTTTCAAAGTCACCGATCACCTTGACAGCTTACTTGGCAGAGTCGGAGAAGTTTTCGGCCCTTGCTCAAAAGGTGGATTCCCTCCTTTGCAAAGGAGCAGTGGAGTAAGTTGTAGACCTTTCGTCGGGGGGATTTTACAACAGGTTTTTTGTTGTCCCCAAGGCTTCTTGGGGCTGGAGACCTGTTTTGGATGTCAGTGCTCTCAACTTAGTTGTGGCGAAGACCAAGTTCCACATGGGGACGAACTGGTCTGTCATGTCTTCTCTCCATCAGGATGACTGGATGGTCACCCTGGACGTGCAGGATGCGTATTTTCATGTCCCCATCCACTCGGACTCAAAGAAGTTCCCGAGGTTCATCTTTCAGGGCCGGGAATTTGTTCCCAGGTTTGAGTCCAAGAATCTCATATATTATTATATATTTCTTTGGACTAATTTTGTGGAAGTTTCTACTTTTTGTAGAATTTATTGGACCTGATAAATAGGAAAAGATATCATAGCTGGGATTGGGTTTATATGCGAAGCTGAGTAGTGGGAACTGTGGTAGGAGACTACTCAATAATGTTCAGACCTGAGAGATATCGGATTCATATCTCAAAGGCAGAACTGGTCATTAGGGCTGGACCACGGATTCCAGGGGGTCTGGTTCTGGGGATAGGACTCTCAGGCATTCTTGCTGGTTTGCCTATAACATGATTAGGGTGTAGATGATAGTATTCTTGTAATACCTTTGGTCCTAGCCAGTGGGTTTGGCTTACACTTGTGCCACCCTAATCATGTTGTGCCATCCCCTGTGGGGTAGGGTAGGGACATGGATGTTTGGGAGTCGGCTCTCACTTGTGCCATTGGTGGAAGAATAAATTTCATGGAAGGCCAGTGATATCTTTTTAAAGTTTTCAGGTTTAATTTTTTTTTTTTTTTTTACCTCAAATCTTTATGACAAGTAGAAATAAAGATTCGAGTACCCCTGGGCCCTATGATAGTACTGGCTCAGCACAGTTAACGACTGTTCGGAACCTCCTCCTCTAACAACTTTTGCTTAAAAAAATCCAAGAAACATTCTAGTTTAATTACACTAGAACCCTATGCTCCAGTACAGAGCAAACACTGGAATGTTATTGGCCTTTCTGGTTACCTGAATAACTTACTAGTGCTGACATTAGAGATATGAGTATATTTGGCTCAACTAGAAGAGGTCAGACCTTGTGCCATCTTCAGGTTTGGGTATGGACTGGGCAGGGTCAGGAGACTCACTCTTGATCTAGGAATTCTTGTGAAACCCAGATCCTCTTGTGTCTCCAGAAAAGAGGCTCCTCACAGCTTTTTCAGAAAGTAGTTGCTACAGCTGACCAGTTGTGGCTTCAGCTGACATTGTAAAGTGTTTTCATTCATGGTAAGATCCCTGTCATTTTTCAGTAGGAGTTCTGCTGGTCACATTTTCCCAGAATTATTGTTCATATAGGCATCAGCGTAAGCTTTGTCTTTACAGAATAGGAGACAACACATCAACTTTGATTAATTAAGGCTATCTTTATAGGTCTCCAAGCATTCACTCAGCACTTCTTAGGAAAGGTCATAGGTGTGATGACTAACAACTCAGTAATGGTGGTTTTCATGAAATATTAGGACTGTAGGAGATCCAAGATACTGTCAGCTGTTAATAGAAATGTTTTTGGTAGAGGTAGACAGTGATAAGGAAATACTAAAGTTCATGTCAGGGAGGCTTTAATGTGTACACCCTTCCTCCACAGGGCTCATCAAGCTTGTCCTCAACAAGCTTTTAGTATCCAGGACCATTAAGGTGATCCTGATTGCACCCCTTTGCCAGCAGTGGGAGTGATTCTCTGAACTCTCCGCATTTCCACAGATTCCATAGGAATCTTGAGACCTAGCAACTTTACTCCTGGAGACTATCCTGCATTTATGAAATAAAAGAATTCCCCAAGGAAGCAACTAAAGCAATCACAAGACCTTGTATAGCTTCAAATAGCAACTTTGACTGTGGTAAATGGTCAAATTCTTTAATTGATAGAGTTAAAGTGTTGCTAACCCAATTGTCTCCACTGTTAATTTGACTGGAGACTTCTTTTTCGTCAGTGGTGTAAGAAGTTATTGATTTTGGCCACCAGGGACTGTAGGACACTTTGAAGGAAGTTCCTTGTAGCCCTCCTAAATGGGGCCTTTCTGTGGTATCAGAAAACCTTAGCAGGTCTTCATATGACCCATTGCTAGAAGCCTCCATACTTGATTTCACACTGAAGACAGTTTTTGTTCTGAGGTTTATATCTTTGAGACAGGTCATTGAGAGTCTTGCATGTTGAATGTTGAATTTCAGTTGTTTTGGTTTTTGCACTTGATTTTGTGGCAAAAACCCAAAAATTAGGCAGCCAGGACCATTCCAAAGCAACTTTTCCCTCTTATGTTTCATTCATTAGTAAAGAGGAGGACCTTCAGTACTGTTTAGTGAGAGCCATTTTCATTACCTAAGGATAACCTGAGAATCAAGAAGTGACACCTTCAGGGTGCTTCTCTACGTTTTCAGCATAGGAAACAGACCACGAAGAATATAATCACGTACTGACTCAGGCATACTACCCATAGAGCTTAAGATAATGTATCAGATGATGGAGCAACACTGGTTAAAGTTCTAATCCATGAGTCCAAAGCTCTGTCTCTGCTCCGTTGTTTTTTAAATGTAATTTGAATGCAACTTTTATTTTAAAATTAAGTAGCTGGTAGTGTTGATCTACCTTCCCAGGTTTTAAGCTTAAGGAATTAACTCACAGATGTTAGATTCTTATTTGTTGGGACTTGTTAGTTTTATTTTTGGGGTACATACAACTAAGGGATCCATCATCTTCATCATTACAATGTCACCTGTTATCCATATATTTTTGTCGTCCTAGAAATGTCAACTGGATTTATTAACTTTTATTTCTCACTGGAATGGTTAGTGTTTTCACATCCAGAGCTGGTCAGTTCCCATTCTTAAATAAGTGCCTTGCTCTACACTCAGTAGGATTTTTCCTTACTTATAATGACCTCTTGAGTTATCAGAGCCTTAGTGCTTGACCTGTACCGATTCCCCAGTGCTCTCCAGGATCCTACAAGTCTTAATCATCTTTCTGGGGTATGCAGTAGCTTTGACCTCTTGCTTAAATTGGGTTTTAGATGATGAGAGATGAGGTTTTGGTTAAACAAACTTATTTTATTTAAATAAAATGAAATTATCGTGTCCATACAGACCATTACTTTTAATACAATACTTTGCATATATGAGTGATGAATTTGTATAAAAACCATTGTTTTATAAAAATTTCAATTTGTCAGTAAAAAAAGGAAGACATGATACCCCTTATAGCCACAGGAATATTGTTGCAGAAACACACATACATGTAATGTACACTCATTACATTGCACACAAACGGCATAAAGAAAAGCCATGTTTGATAGGGTCTTGTGTCTTGGCATTATTATAAAAAAGTATAAAAATGTTTTTTAGCTGAGAACTGAGTATTTAGACGAACTTAGGTCTTTTACTTATCTTTCAGTGTATGATTAGTTCATTTATTGTGCACTAAAGAAAAAACTGATGCAATCATTGTTGCACATGTTTTTTGTCATTAATGATTTGGTATTATTATGAAAAAATGTAAAAATGTCTTCAACTGAGCATTTGTACAACACTTAGGTCTTTTACCTAATTATCTTTCAGTGTAAGATTAGTTCATTCATTGCAAACTTCAGGAAAAAACTGATATAATCATTGTTACACATTTTTTGTCATTCGAAGTATTTGAAGTAAAGGATGTTTGCTATAAGTTTACATTATTGTCTCTACTATATAGTTTTCTGTTCTAGTATTCTGTACAGCTGCTTGATATTTAAGGAATTTCATCAGTAACTCATCATTAGTTGCATAAGCAGATATTTTTCTTCCGACTGACTGATTTATTTTCTCATTTAATACCTGGATTTTGATGCTTTGGTAGATGCAAATGGTACTTTTGCTGATCTTTCTGGGTGGCTAAAGTGATGAAAGAAACAGGCCATTAGAATTCAGTCTCAGGTTTATTTTTTTTTTAAATTTACAGTGTTTAAAAGAATAACATATCTACCCAGGAATTTTAAATGTAAATGCTTATTAGCAGATTTGTTTTTAACTGGACCTACACTAGATTAACAGAAGTTGCAAATTGTAAGCCTGAAAAAGAACTCTACCTTATACAATTCTGTTTTACGAAAAGCTGAGAATGATCAAGATATGTTGATTATCCAAATAAGAGAAAATTTATTTGTAAGCTTAGCTGCAGGTCATTTTATTAGTAATGTTTCACTGCAAATCTTTTATGTTTTACTGAAGTAGCTTTTAAAATTACAGGTTCGTAAGATATTGGGCGCCAGAGTTCCTATCATAAAATACTATCAAGATTATACAGGCATTGAATGTGATCTTTCTATGGCCAACAGGTTTGTATATAAAGGCTCTTATAACATTTGGTAGCATAACAATATTGAATCCAACTTACTAACCTTTATCCCTGAAAAAACACAATTGTAGAATCTGAAAAGCCACAGTTGTGGCTTTGTTTGTACGTACTTGGTCCTCCTGCCATGTAATTGAGAAATTTTGGTGGCCTGGTTACACTAGTAGAGTACTGCTTTATTATGATTTTCAGATTTCATTTTACAAAATAACAGCCAGTCAGAGCATGAATTTCTATTATGGCTGTAAAAGACAACAAAAATTGTCTCAGGGGGGCAGTAGGACACACACAAACACATGGGGTCCCCATATGCATTACTTGAGGTTCTTTGCAGCATTCCTTCGGCTCCTGGCTGCAACCCCTTTCATTCTTTTTACTATACCTCAGTTCATATTCTCTTTCTTCCATCTTACTTTCATTCCTCAATTCATATTCTGTTTCTGCCATCTTATTTTCCACCCTCTCCTAACAATGTTTTCATGGTGCAACTGTGAGGCTTTCCTCCTGTTATACCTATAATACCTTATTTCCCATAGGTCTTAGTGCTTGGCCTTTGGAATAAATTTTATATATCATTCATTATGTCACAAATACATGCAATGTATTTTGTAATATTTTCATGTTTAGAGCTTAAATATATGAACAAGCAGGAATATTTTTGTGTTATAGTATGGAGTAGTACAGTCCAACCTCTCAAATCTGGCACTCTGTGGTATGGCAGTGCCCATGATCTCAGACTTTGAATCAGCCACCATTAGTTCTTGAGTGACTACGATGGTGGCGCCACGTTGCAGTTTTTGGATTTATTCAGATTTCAGAACTGAAGCTTTTAATACACAAGCACAATTCATTTCCAATGAAAACATTCTGTGAAACTCAACAATATACACCATGCAAAAGAGCTGTAATTTGCGTTTATACTCTTGTATCATCCGATCTTGTGTATTATGCGATCATTAACATTTCTTCCAAAAACATGATTTCATCATACACATTGTGTATGATGCAAGATGTATTTTCAGTAGATTATACTAGGCTAGGCTTTAGGAATATTATGAACACTTGTTAAATGAAGAAAATCCCAGAAAATTCTTTGAAGATGGATTCCAGAACCTTGGTATGACACATACTATTAGCAGGAAGGAAGTAAAGAAGGCACTAAGGAAGATGAAAAATGGTAAAGCAATAGGACCAGATGGAATTCCTGCAGAGGTGTGGAAGAGCCCGGGAGAAGAAGGAATAGACATGCTGTGGGACCTAGCAAAGAAAATATACAGTCAGGAAAAGATATCAAAAGAATGGAGAGAAAGCTTTATTGTTCCTGCCTATCTATAAAGAGAAGGGTGACATCCAGGATTGTGCAAACTACAGAGGAATAAAGTTAATGTCTCACACCATGAAAATCTGGGAAAGAATGATGGATCAAAGAATTAGAGAAGAAACATCTGTAGGTGAAGAAAAGTTTGGTTTCATGCCAGGAAGAGGAACGACAGATGCGGTGTTTGCCCTCTGACAGATGATGGAAAAACACCTGGAAAAGCAGAAAGGACTGCACATAGTATTCACAGATCTGGAAAAGGCGTACAATAGAGTACCACGCCAAGAGGTTTGGAGGTGCATGCGAGCAAAGGGAACACTGGGGAAGTATGTGAGGTTGGTCCAAGGTATGTATGAAGGAGCAAAAACACAGGTTAGAAGCAGTGTTGGTTAATGGAATGGATACCAGTATGAGTTGGTGTACATCAGGGACCTGCTTTAAGTCTGTATCTTTTTGACCTGATAATGGATGTGCTATCTCAAGGAATAAGAGATCAGTCCCCCTGGTGCATGTTTGCTGATGACATTGTGTTATGCAGCACCAACAGAGGGGTAGTGGAGTCAAAACTAGAGCAATGGAGGAAGGTACTGGAAGACAGAGGTTTAAAGATCAGTAGGAAAAACACTGAATACCTAAATTTTAATGAAGATTAAGACTCCGAGATTAGTTTGGAAGGGACAAGGTTGAACCGAGTAGAAAAATTTAAGTATCTTGGTTCAACAGTGGCTGATGATGGAAATTTGGATGTAGAAATAACACAGAGTGCAGGCTGGATAGAAAAATTGGAGAAAGATGTCAGGTGTCTTGTGCGACTGCAGAATCAGTGTAAAGATTAAAGGAAGAGTGTATAAGACAGTAGTGAGACCAGCTTTGATGTATGGAGCAGAGACGTGGCTGGTGAAGAGAGTGCAAGAGAAGAAATTGGATGTGGTAGAGATGAAAATGCTCAGGTGGGTGTGTGGAGTACCAAAAATGGACAGGATCAAAAATGAAAGAATAAGAAGATCTACTAAAGTCGTAGAACTATCAAAGAAGGCCCAGGAAAGAAGACTGCAGTGGTATGGCCATGTGATGAGAAGGGATGAGACATATGTAGGAAGGAGAGTGATGCAGATGGAGGTCCCTGGTGTGAGAGCAAGAGGAAGACCAAAGCAAAGGTCGATGGATGTAGTTAGAGAAGATCTGAGAGGCAAACAATTGTCAGAGGACAATGTGTTTGACTGAGCCAGGTGGAGGAAAGCTGTCAGAAACATCGAACCCACATAGAAGTGGGAAAAGATGCAGAGGAAGAAGAGACTAGGATAGGCTTTTTATGTTTCTGTCAGTTTTGGTAGATATCTTTGATAATGCAAATTATATCTTAGTTTATTAAGAGTTGTGTTACAGTTGTTGACTTCTTAAAAATTTGCTAATTTTCATTGATGACTTCCATAAAGAAAAATAAAATTAATCTTTATTCATCCTTCCTGCAATGGAGAGGAAAGTGTTTTGAAAGTATGCCACTAAATTTATGGTTGTAGCTATGGCTAAAGAAACGAATACAGTACTTTAATGTGCAGGCCACAAAACATTTTGGAAGAAGCAAAAGCAACATCTGATACTGGTGAAATAAAATCACACCTTTACTTCATTTAATTTACTTCATTTATAAGTAAAGTAAGTTGCATTTTTAAACCCAGCTTTGATAATTTAGGAAAAACTAATCTCCAAAATGTATTTCATCCAGAATTCAAATGACACCTGATCACTATGTTCGTAAATTATACTAATACAAAACATAAGTAGCTGACTTTCAGGTTTTTGCTGAAAACAAAAGCCAGTAAAGTTTGAAGTGCTGGAAAACATTGAAAGGTGCCAGGAGATCGGAATTCAACGGAGCTCTTGTAAAATGCTTTTAGCTCCGATTAGCAAAGATGTAAGCATTTCTGGGGAGGTGCTCGTGGAGCAGGCCAGAACACCCGCAATTTTCTGTGGTCTGGCAGTGGCCTGGTCAAAAGGGTGCCGGTTTAAAGAGGTTGTACTGTATTGGCAAAGAACTCTGTAAATGTAATGCAGTCAAAAGTGAGTTTTCAGAGATAATTGCAATTCCAAAATATTTTTTTCCAATATGGTTACAAGAGGTTTACATTTTATATTTTTTATCATTATTTGAAGTCTAAATATAATTATATATACACTTTCAGTGATTAAGGAATGTTTTTTGTTGTTATATAGTAAGGAAAAGATACTGACAAAGTACTACTGAAGGCATTTGATTTCTTGAGAGTTTTGTTGACTGTTATTTGCTTAAAAGCATCAAAGTCACTGAAGCATCATTTTATTTATTGCTTTTGTGTGGCTGAGTTTTGTGGAGGATAGGCCAGGGTCATTGCGTATGGGTTGGGGAAGTTGAGTGGAGGGAATTGGGCAGGTCTTTTGTCTGCTTCAACTGTCTCATATCATTTTTTTTTACTTTATTTTAAAAATTCTTTGTTTTGTATTTTTTCATATTCATTGATTTTGATATCAAATAAGCCTTTTTGTAGTTGAAATACCAGTGAACTTTAAAGCTCAGACAGGTTACAAAATGTCATCTGTACAAACTGCCCAGCCTTGTTGTCTCAGAACTTTTCTTGCCCATCAGTGTCCTAGTCTATGTGCATTTGTCTATATACACCAAGTATGTGTGCATGTGTATACATACACATATACATCACATTTCAGTAAATTGCAGTATGCATTTGCTGTGCATTTATATGGTATGGCATAAGAAAATTTACAAATCCATACTTATCCAAAACACATCACAAATCAACCTTGGCAATCATGTCATCAGTTGAAACCTTGGGTAAACAGGTAATGCAATGTTATGCCCACACACACACACAGATTGTTTAGAAAAGTGCAGAATTACTTGTAAGATATTGCCTGTCTGTATGATGCAAATGAAAGACTATGTATTGCATTTAGTTCTTGTTCACTGTTTGTTCAGTCATACCCCTCATCTTTGGACCTCCTTGTCAGGGTGAGGGGGTTCTTGAACCCCAGGAATTTGTTCCCAGGTTTAAGTACAAGAGTCTTATATATATTATTACTTAATGTGAATTAAATCTTGTGGAAATTTCAATGTTTAATAAAATTTATTTGACCTAATAAATGGAAAAAGGTATCATAGTTGGGACTGGAGTTCATACCTGAAGGTAATAGTGGGAGTTGTGGTAGGATAATCAACTACCTTATAATGTTTGGACCTGAGGGATTAGTCATGTTGATATCTTGAGGGCAGGGCTATTCTACAGAGCTTGGCCATGGAATCTAGGGGTGGTTTGGTTCTGGGGATAGGGCTTGGTGCATTCTATCAGGTTTGCCCATATGATTAGGTGGGGATGATTCTAAACACAGGGGAGTCCCAACAAGTGGGTGTGGCTTGCACTGGTAGAAGAATAAACTCCACAGAAGGCTGATGATATCTTTTTTAAGATTTTCATGTTTATTTATTTGTATATTTTTTCTTTCTCACTTTAATCTTTAGGAAGAGCAGTAAAGATTCAAGGACCCCTGGACCCTTAAATGATACTCTTTTGTCACAGATGACAACTGCTTTACCTCTTTTGACAACCTCGGTTTGGACATGGCTAGGAAACCTTCTATTGTAATTACACTTGAACCCTATGTGCCATATGGGGCAAAGGGAAATTTCCCAGAAATGTATGTGAAATAGGACCAGGGATATTTGACCTCTCTTATGATAAGTATTTGACCTTTAATCTGGAAGATTCTAATTGTGACATTTTTAATGTGTACAGACATTCTGAAGGTCAGGGAAAACTGACAGTAGAATAGGCCTCACCAAAAGAAAGTGAAAAATTAAAAGCATTTTCTCATCTTGGAGGAGTCGAAGTAGACTGCTTAGTAAATGCTTTTTGGAATTGCTCCAAGGGAAGGGTATTTGCACCCCAACTGATGATGTAGTCAGAAGAGAAACTTGCAGAAGAATTAAAAGATCAAGGTGTGATTGTAATTGAAAGAATGAAGATAGTCAATGGAGCCTTAGTTTCACTTCCAAACTTGATGATTGCATTCAGTTCTGCCCACTTACCTAATGTAACAAAAGCAGCATGGTTACATTTTAAGGTTAAGCAATAAACCCCAAGACCAAAGAAATGTTTGTGTTGTCAAGAATATGGTCATATGTCAAGATCTTATAGGGAGAAGGTACAAGGCAAGCATGCCACGTGTTTTAGTGTAGTGAACCAGAGCATATTGTATGTTACAAAGAACCAAAATGTATACTACATTGTGGAGATAATCATCCTTTGTCTTCATGAAACTGTGATATGTACATCATGAAAAAAGAAATACAAACCTTAAGCATAACTGAATGTTACACAATTACAGAGGCTGATCAGAAAGTATTAAGCCAGTAAGTTAGACCAGGAATATCGTTTTGTAGTATTGCTGCTAACCGAAGAAGAAATGTAAATGCTACCACAGGTGCTTTGTTTTGTAATGTTAAGGGAACATCAATGGCAGCCTTTACTCCCACCTCTTTGGAGGCTGTGACAGTAATTTCTGGTACTCTTTGGAGTCTGCACCAGGTGTCTTAGGTGTTCCTGCATCTTTGGAGGCCATGCCAGATATGCCTGGCATTCCTGCCTCTCAGAAGGCTTCACCAATTATACCAGGTGTGTCTACCTCTTTGGAGGCTACATTAGCTGTATCTGGTGCTTCTGTCTCCCTGGAGCCTGCACCAGTCCTGACTGATGCTCCTGACACTTCAGAGGATGCAACAGTTGTGTTTGACACTTCCATCACTTCTCAGTTAGTGCTAGCTTTGTCTGGTGCTCCCGAACTTGATATATCTTTGCCCATAATACTGGGGAGGTTGGGCCATCTGCTGCAGGTTCTTTCTCCATGGGAACAGCACCATCATCAACCTTGAAACAAAAGGCAGCCATAAGTAATCAGTCTCCTGGAAAATAGCAGGAGCAATACCTGGAAGTAAAATCACTTAAAAGGGCCTCTAGTTTAGCAGCCTCTAAATATAAGTAAAATCATTAATTGTCTCCGGTGGAACTGTCAGGCATTAAGAGCTAAATTGGAAGAACTAAGGTTGCTCATATTGGAAGTGTCTCCTGTATATATAACTTTACAGGAAACTATGATGGATAATAATATGTCAAAGCCAACGAGTATACAGCCTATCATTCCCCTTGTAACATAAATATAGGGAGCTGTGGGGGTGCAGTTTTATATATTTGTAGTGACATCCCCCAAAATCCTATTAATGTAGTATCCAGTCTACATTGCAAGTGATGGCTGTGGAGATCCATTTGCAAAGAATATATACAGTATTTTCTCTCTCTCTCTCTCTCTCTTCCATCTAGTGAGGGCTTTCCCACTAATGAATTTAAATCCCTTATCCAACAGCTACCACATCCCCTTGGTAATTCTGGGAGATATGAATAGTAGAAGTCCTCTTTGGGGTGATATCATTGCCAGTCAGAGAGGAAATTGCCTCTATTCCATCATAGAAAGTGAAAATGTGGGAATCCTAATCACTGGGGAGTCTTCTCATTTCCGTGCTCAGTTAGGCGCATTTTCAGTAGTTGAGTTATCTGTTTGCAGTGGTGACTGTCTTATTGGCTTCAGTTGGAGAATGATAAGTGATAGATTTACCAGTGATCATTTTACAATAGTAATGAGTGTATCTTCAAATCCTCCATCTTCAAGATTACCTAAATGGAAAACATTCCAGGAACACAGCTCAATAGATAACTCTGCTAATGACTTTTCCTCTGCAGATGATGCTCTTGACTTTTTCATTACAATTATATTCTTGGCCAGTCTTAAGCAATACCTAGGACTTCAGGCATATTTATCCACCAACCAGTTCTGTGGTTGACTTATAAATGCTAGGAAACTCATAGAACTATTAGATCAGCTTTCATCAGATATTGCTGACAAAAATGTGATCATTACCATATTGAATTTCAAAAGGCAAAAGCTCATTTCTGCTTAGAAATTAAAAAGGCATGAAAGGAATCTCGGACACTTTTCATATCAAATTCAAAAACGTCTGACTGTAGTTTGGGAGAGTTAGAAAAATTTCTGCCAAATTTACTCTTTGAAAAATATTTACCAAATTTACTTTGTCAACTTCCAGTTATCAAATCAATGATTGTAAAGTAAAAGATCCCTGGTTGTGGCAAATGAGTTTGCTAATTATTTTGCTAATGTTTCAAAGAAAAATTGCGACAGACCCTATTCATCTCAAAAAAGGGTAATGGAACAGGCAGAAATTTATTTTAATACATAAAGGAATGAACAATACAATGTACCTTTTACTATTAGGAAATTTGAATCAGCCTTAAGTAAATGTAGTGAATTAGCTCCTGGACTGGAAGATATACTCACTGTTTAAGCATACACCAGGAAATACTAAAGTCTTCATATTAAGCCACATTAACATGATTTTTCTTGAACATACCTTCCCTAAGCTATGGGAGATGTTGAAATTACTCCCGTATGTAAAACCAGGGAAAGACCTTTTCAAGACAGAGAATTAACGTCCCATTGCACTGACATCATGTCTTGTAAGATCATGGAGAAAATGGTGAATACACATTTTTGTGGTACTGGGAATGTGGTAAGTAATTGTCTGCTGTTCAGTGTGGTTTTTGAAGTATGCACTCCACAACTGATGTATTGGTTCCAATGAAATCTACAGTACATGAAGCTTTTTCTAACAAACAGCATCACTTAGCTGTTTTCTTTGAACAGCATAGAGATGAGGCATTCTGAGGGTTCTTTGAGAATGCAACCTAAGAGGCCATTTGCCTCTTTATCAAGGCCTTTTTAAAAGATAGGCTTTTTCAGGTTCAGTTTGGAGCAACAATGTCAGATGAAAAAACCAAGAAGTAGTAGTGTCACAAGGAAGTGTTTTGAGTGTAACCTTGTTCACTTTAGCAGTCAATGGGGTACCAAAATAATTCCCCCAATGTAACTTACGCTCTTTTTGTTGATGACCTTTCACTATCTTTAGCAGCAATAATGATGGCAGTAGCTGAATGCCACCTTCAGCTCTGCATTGATAATATAGTGAAGTGGGCTGAGCTCAGTGGTTTTAGGTTTTTATTTAATAATGCGGTAACCATGCACTTTTGCTGTATAAGAGGAGTTCATCCTGATCCAGACCTGTTCGTGCATGGGCAAAGAATTCCTTGTGTTGATGAAAGGTTTCTTTGGTTGATTTTTTATAGCAAGATGACATGGATTACACGTATGAAATCTGAAATATATTAACCTTTACAGGCCAGGCTAAAATATATGTTAAGAACATCCATAGACTGGATGAACTTTAAGGTTGGCCAGTTTAAAAAAACACATCAATGGATAGAGGAAGATTTGCAAATGCACATGGTATTACAAAAAATTCTAAAATATTTTCTGTACCTTCCACAGAAAATTGAAAGTGAATATTTCCAACCCTGTTCATTTTCCAAGACACTTGCAAAAATATGCCAGTGTATTAGTAATACACGAGAAAGCCTATGCTTGCAAGGAAAGCTGGAAGGTCTCCCAGTCCTGAACACACAGGGATGTACTGCCTGAAGAACCAGTTCTTGTGTAGCTGCTAGAGGAGGTTGGGTCAACCAGAACTCTTCTCGATGCCTCGGCTGTCAGGTCAGGCGAAAGGCAAAGTCTTCCAGCATTTGTCTGTAACTCAAGGTGAGCAAAGCTTGTGAACCCCTAGTGAAGCAGACAAATATGAAGGGAAAATGTAGATATCGATTGTTCTCAAAAAGACAGCATGCCTCACTGTAACAGCCTGGGTCTGGTGCGGAGTGAGAAAACTACCGACTTTTTTGTGCAGGGAGGTAACAGAAAGACAGTAGGGATCTCTCAGTCGAGCAGTCTCTTTGTGAATCTTCGTGAGGAAAAGAGTGAAGAGCAGGTTCCGTCCTGATCACTCAAACCCAAGGCCAAGCTCACCTACCAATACATCCCCACTGGGAATGTATCTGGCTAATTGAGCTATGGAGTGCTGTAGCTTGCAAGTGTCGACAGATGAAACAGGAGGAAAAAATTATTTCCTCTTGTTTGTCAACGTATAGCACCACTGTGGTTGTGTTGTTCAACAAAACCACTGAGTGTTGCAAAACTCATCCTGAATTCTGGGAAGGCCAAAAGGCTGCCTTTAGTTCAGGATTTTGATGAGAAGGTACTAATCATCTCAGTCACACACCTTCAAGACAAAGTCTTACAGGGAATGTATATAGCTAATTGAGCTGTTGAGTGCTCTATAGAACAGTCGAGTACCTGCAAGTGTCGACGGATGAAACAGGAGGAAAAAACGATTCCCCTCTTGTTTGTCAACGTATGGCACTACTGTGGTTGTGTTGTTCAACAAAACCACTGAGTGTCGCAAAACTCATCCTGAATTCTGGGAAGGCCAAAAGGCTGCCTCAAGTTCAGGATGTTGATGAGAAGGTACTAATCATCTCAGTCACACACCTTCAAGACAAAGTCTTACAGGTGTGCACCTATTCCTCAATCGGTGAATCTGGAAGTAGACACATGATGTGAGGAGAATATGCAAGCATATTCGAAGGTTCCTTCAATCAAGCATTAGCCTAACTCTTTCCTCATACATCGAAGAGGAAAGAAAGATGGAGGAATGGAAGCAGACCTCCTTCATTCTCCATCATGGGGAAGCTTCTGCAAGATGACAGGATACCAAGACAATTAGCCGGGCTGGCATTTTCCGAATCGGGAGCATGGGAGAGGAAGCAGAATGGAAGTTTGATGAAAAGAACTGCCGATACCCAAGGGAAATAGATACTTATCCTGAAGGAATCCATTCCCAGGTCTTGGCAATATCGCTGCCAGGTCCAGAGACTCGATAAGTATCATTTCATCCAAGCATCTGCGGTAGAACGTCTGCCCGGTTGATACTTCTTTCTCTCTTCCCTTCCACCCTCCTCCCCTATGGAAAAGAGGGTGGAAAGAGACACAGTTATGCACACTTTCCCAGAAGGGAAGAAGAGGGCTATGTGTTCTGCGCTCTTTTCTGAAGCCTGGAACTTCTTAGGAGTTGAGGGGGGCTGGCTTGAACTCAAGGTCGAGCCGATATGACTAAGACCCAAAGGTCTTGGCCATTGTCCAAAGTACAAGGCAGTGCCCTGGTATGAACCTTGATTACCACTGTATCTGGCAAATCTCTGAAAGAGAAAGGCAGAACCAAGTAAAGGTTCGTTCCTAAGGGTCAAGCTAATCGGGAGCATGGGAGAGGAAGCAGAATGGAAGTTTGATGAAAAGAACTGCTGATACCCAAGGGAAATAGATACTTCTCCTGAAGGAATCCATTCCCAGGTCTTGGCAATGTCGCTGCCAGGTCCAGAGACTCGATAAGTATCATTTCATCCAAGCATCTGCGGTAGAACGTCTGCCCGGTTGATACTTCTTTCTCTCTTCCCTTCCACCCTCCTCCCCTATGGAAAAGAGGGTGGAAAGAGACACAGTTATGCACACTTTCCCAGAAGGGAAGAAGAGGGCTGTGTGTTCTGCGCTCTTCTTCCGAAGCCTGGAACTTCTAAATAGTTGAGGGGGGCTGGCTTGAACTCAAGGTCGAGCCGAGATGATTAAGACCCAAAAGTCTTGGCCATTGTCCAAGTACAAGGCAGTGCCCTGGTACGAACCTTGATTACCACTATATCTGGGAAATCTCTGAAAGAGAAAGGCAGAACCAAGTAAAGGTTCGTTCCTAAGGGTCAAGCGAATCGGGAGCATGGGAGAGGAAGCAGAATGGAAGTTTGATGAAAAGAACTGCCGATACCCAAGGGAAATAAATACTTCTCCTGAAGGAATCCATTCCCAGGTCTTGGCAATGTCGCTGCCAGGTCAGAGACTCGATAAGTATCATCTCATCCAAGCATCTGCGGTAGAACGTTTGCCGGTTGATACTTCTTTCTCTCTTCCCTTCCACCCTCCTCCCTATGGAAAAGAGGGTGGAAAGAGACACAGTTATGCACACTTTCCCAGAAGGGAAGAAGAGGGCTATGTGTTCTGCGCTCTTCTTCGAAGCCTGGAACTTCTTAGGAGTTGAAGGCTTGAACTCAAGGTCGAGCCAAGATGAGACCAAAGGTGGCCATTGTCCAAAGTACTTTTTTACCACTGTATCTGGCAAATCTCTGAAAGAGAGGCAGAAACCCAACAGGGAAAGGGAAATACTTCTCCTGAAGGAATCCATTCCCAGGTCTTGGCAATGTCGTTGCCAGGTCCAGAGACTCGATAAGTATCATCTCATCCAAGCATCTGCGAAGAGAATTCTGCCTGGTTGATACTTCTTTCTCTCTTCCCTTCCACCCCTCCTCCCTATGGAAAAGAGGGTGGAAAGAGACACAGTTATGCACACTTTCCCAGAAGGGAAGAAGAGGGCTATGTGTTCTGCGCTCTTCTTCCAAAGCCTGGAACTTCTTAGGAGTTGAGGGGGGCTGGCTTGAACTCAAGGTCGAGCCAAGATGACTAAGACCCAAAGGTCTTGGCCATTGTCCAAAGTACAAGGCAGTGCCCTGGTACGAACCTTGATTACCACTGTATCTGGCAAATCTCTGAAAGAGAAAGGCAGAACCAAGTAAAGGTTTGTTCCTAAGGGTCAAGCCAACTCGGGACTTATGAAGCCGGAGATCCGAATTAGGACAAAGCCCTTCTTAACACCAGAATTGCCCACAGATTGCCATCTGGTATAGGAAGACCCACCCCCTGACGGGACCAGTCTCCAGAAGGCAGGGTTCTTTCCGGGAATGGTCGTACCCGAGGAGAGAAAGCCTAAAAGTGAAGGATCGTGGATCCATCAGGAGACTGCCTGGAGGAAACCAGTAGGTGTCCTCCAAGATCATCGCCTCTCATTGTATAAGAGAATACCCTTCACAGCAAGGAGAAGCAGAGAGAAAACCCAGTCTGGTTGAAGCAGAGTCAGAACAACCTGCAGTCAGCAAGACCCTCCGAGGCAAGAAGAATTTGTACTCTGTTGAGGGAGGGGAGGAGCTTGGTGTCTCAACCTGAATGAACCCCTTGTCCGAAGAAAAATATTCATCTGGTCGAGAATGCTCTCAAGCAAGGACTGAGGCAGCCCTCAAAACTCTCGGCCCCTTCGGGAACTGCAAGGGTTGCGAGTGATGAAAGATTATTCATTGGGGGAGCCGCGGTCCTGTCCCTGGGATCCTCGTGCTGAGGAATTGGTGCGAAGTTCTCCGAGAAACAAGGGCGATCACAACTTGAAGAGGAAGACCCTCACTGCTTCTGAAGTGTGAAACTCCTGTACCTCTCTCCTTGGAGGGAGACCTTGGCAGATCCCAAGAAACCCTCCTCGCTAACCTGGTTGTACTACGAGACAATTGGGGGACCGACACCCACAGCACGCCAGGCAGCCAAACTCCGAAGAAAAATTAATTCGTCGGAGGTCTCTCTGTCCGTCTCTCGCCTCTCGGAACAATCGAGAGGAAAAGAAAACATGAGGAGAAAGAGTACCCCTACCTGTCCTGCCAGTAAGACCAGTGGGGGAAGAAGAGCGCTTGTGCCGTGGCAAAGTGCTTTCCTGGGAAGAGCAGAAAGTTCATTCAAACAGTGCCAATAACCCAATTCGGAAAAACCAAGTGGGGCCAAGCTGAGCCGCACCAAACCAAGTCCATCTCGCAAACGTGATCCAGACTGGGTGGTAAGCTGTGGACTGGAAGGCAAACGGCACGCTGAGCTGAGCCGAGCCAGTCTCACAATTGCGACCAGGGGCTGGGTGGGGCAAGCATGCAGAGCCAATTGTGGGAATGCAATCGGAACTGGACAGGGCAGAACTTGTCTGCCATGAACTAGCGCTAATTTCCCGAACTCTAAACTCCTTCAAGGCCAAGGCCCCCCGAGATGAAGGTTTAAAATGGAATTCTGTCTGCTATCCTGCATGCTTGAACCCTAAGGCTCAAGACATGAGGATGAAACCCGGCCAAGCAACCGAAGCAGCTGGCAGGCAGTAAAGAGACACCTGGGCGTCTTGGCACTTTATCTCGTCCTGTGCCTCTTGCCAGGAGAGCACACATGATTCATAGAATTTGAGTGACCTACGAGACTCCCAAAATTGGGAGTGGCTGCTTTCGGTTTCCTACGAACTCGAAAAGTGCCAGGCACAGAACCAGTCTTAGATGAAGACTTCTAAGACTGGCCTCAAGAGGCCGCGCTCTTGTGGCCCCCGAAACGTGAGACCCCGGAGGAAAATGTGAATCGGTTTCCACCCGAGGGCAGGAAGAGCCAATGAGAGAAACTTGTCTCCCAGAAGAGAGTCAGTCCCTTAGAAGTTCCGCAGGACTCCCAAAGGGAATCTCTTCCCTGCTTCTTCTGGTGTTCGAACCCATAGGATCACAACACCAGGTTGAGAAGCTGACTGAGCACTGGTAAGCACTCAGGGAGCACTTGTAGTGCTGGCAGGAAGAGCTGAGACACCTGGGTGCCTCGGCCCTTTCTCTCTCACTGCTCCTGAACTGGGTCGGGGAGAGTACTCTCCAGACCAGATCAGCATACTCGATATTCCACAGAATCTTGAGCACTCAGACTGGCTAATGAACAAGTGCCCGGTGCAGCCCCTGTCTTAGAGACGGAACCTGTAGGACTGGGAATGGGAGCGCAAACCGAGGTCTGCAGGCCTGCGGCTCCCAAAACACAAAACCCAGGGGTATGCGAATTGGTCCCGAACCCGAAGGTTGGAAAGAACCAGTGAGAGACCCACTGCCTCCTCGGAAGGAGGCAGTCCTTAGATGTCCAAGGGCATCAAGCGGAAAGAAACAGCCTTCCTCTCCTTCGGCCGACAGAGGTCTATTTGGTTCTTGGAACCCCTTCGAACCTTGGGAGAGGAAGGGAAGAGGCAAGAAGATGAAATTGAAGATAAGTTGAAGAAGACAGAGGCTACTTCCACAGGGCGACTCCTTCACTTTCACTCCGACATCTACAGGATGGTGGACACGAAACATCATAACCTCCAGGGCAGCTAGGCAGGATCACAATGGAAGTGGCCCAGGACATGACCACCAAGAGAAGCAGCAGGCACGATCAGGACAGCTGATGCAGGAGCTACGGAAGCGGTTCGGAAGGCAGGAGCTACAGCAACAGCCAGGAACATCACATGAACGTCACCAGCAGTGATAGGAACGATCAGGACGGCTGCGGCAGGAGACCAGGAAGAGCCGCCCAGAGACTGTCACCGAATCAACAGGAGCATAATACAGGAAACAGAGGAGCAGATGAACCACAGATACGCCAGAGGCAGTGCCACAGCATACATGAAGGCTAACAATGACAGCGATCGATCCACATCAACGGGAACAGAGTCGGAACGATCCCAACATGGAACTATGCCAGTCCAACCAAGCACTGTGGTCAATCCCGAAGCAACACTGAATGAACGTCGGGACTCCGTCATGCAAAGATATCCCAACTGAGATATCCATCCAACTACTGCTGTGCCTACAATGCTCACTGTCAACCTGAAAGAAAAGCAAAGATGATTAGTAGAGGGAGGCTCCTCTCGCTCTGAGGGGAACTGCCTTACGCAGCACGAGGAGGCCACTGAGAAGAGGTTGCTTGCGCCCCCCCCCCATGGTCTTTGCCCAAAAAGCGAGCAAAGAGGGTGAAGGAGAGAGATCTCTCCCGAAGGAGAGATAAGGAAGAACCTACAGGAAGAGAGAAGGAAGGACGGGAGGCCACCAAGGGTGCCGTGGAAGCGACTTACTGACGACACCCACAACATCTCTCTCTCTCTCTCTCTCTCTCTCTCTCTCTCTCTCTCTCTCTCTCTCTCTCTCTCTCTCTCTCTCTCTCTCTCTCTCTCTCTCTCTCAGCAGCAAAACACAACACTCAGCACAAGTAGAAAGGAAGTAGTCATGCCCTTGTTTGTACACGGAAGGCAGGAGCCCAAGAAGGGGAGCGAACATGTTACGTCTTGATCAGTGTAGGGGAGCGAAGATATTATGTCCCAATCTGTATCTAATATCTCCAAACGTACAGGGGAACGCCTTCAGTATCTACATAAAGGGCTACTGGAAGAGAAGCATTACCACTTGGTTACGCCCTTCTAAATAAGCCCTTGGCTGTCAAACCCAAGACAGACGCAAGAGAACGATGGCTTAATCAAGGCTATTATAAATCGTAGGTTTGTATATTAATAAATATCAAACACACATAATATATACACCAAAATACAGAAAGATCCCACCGGAATAATAAAGAGCTTAACGACGGTTAGGGAAAGAGATCCGAAAACACATCTGCAATGCATGACAGCTGAAAGCAAACTGGAATGTTTACATCTGGGCTGGCGGGTATTCCCTGCCTACCTGACGGTTGTTACTGCCCAACCACCTTGTTCAAGAGTTTAACAGCCTTGTCCAGCGTCGCCGTAAGCAATTCTTAATGTAAAGGACCGATGGTTTGTATATCATGTCGCAACAAATATACTGTACCCCTCTTATCCTTTTCTATCATCCTCCTTTTGTTCTTAACACCATTTTCTTCTCCTTTGCTACGTTAAGTTTTGGTTTCCTTTTCTCCAGCATCATATTTATCTATGACAGTTTCCTCTTAGCTGCCCTCCTCTTCCCCTGTAGTGTATCCTTTGCTTGTCCTCTGTCAGAACTTGAAATATATCTCCTCTTTTACATAATACAGACCTTTGTTCCACCTCTATATCTATGCACCCTTTCCCAGATGTTACACCACACACTCTTTTGATGTCTTTCACATATTCCATTTAGCCATTGTATCATAAACGTTTGAAATTGCTTTTCTGGCTAAGGTTTAGTTTTCCAAATTATTTATAGTAGTTATTTTATTGCAAAATAAATTATCTTTATGATTTATTTGATCATTTTTGGTACCAAGCAGATCTGGGTTCTACATGAGTGAAATGTTATACTTGTATGGATGCATGGATCCTCGTGTAAGGCCCCTTGTGTTCACAATCCGAAGCTGGGCCAAGGATCGTCACATGACTTCTCCATTTGCTGGAAGGTGGATCACTAATTTTAGCCTGACTCTTCTTGTGCTGTTCTACCTCATGAGAACATCCCCCACTGTTATACCCCCTTTACAGACATTAATTAGACTTGCAGGTAATTATAATCCTTGGATTAGTGTCTGCTGTGGTACTTTTTTTATTCATTGTTTATTGTATATACTACATTTTCAAGAAGGAAAAGAAATTAATGAATCATAGTGCTTGGGTGACAAAATAGACCTTATTGTTTAAGTTATTCTGCAAATGTAGCTGAAATTTAGTTTTTTATGTATGTTTTGTAAATGTACTATCTATTTTATTAAATTTATAATTATCTAAATACTTTCTTCTAGGATCTAGTGATAAACGGGAAACAAATGGCATCAGTTGCACATTTCTCAGAGACTTGAGGACATTAACTTCTTCTGATAACAAGGATACTTTAGAAACTTTATTAAAAGGATTTTTTGAGTTTTATGACAAATTTGACTTCAAGGAAAGAGGCCTTTCAATTGTCAGTGGTAGTGATTTCATCAAACCTGAACACAAGGCACTTTATATCCAGGTAATGTACCTCAGGTTAAGGTTCATGAGCTGATCATGATCATTAAATAACGTATGAACTATCTTGAAGGGAGACTTGCTTATCTTGTGCTGATATTTCTTTTTGTAGATTAGTACTGTGTATCAGACTATGTTGTATAATAAGTAAAGCTTGACCCTTATAGGCCAGGCTAAAATATACATTAAGAACCCCCCTAGACCAGGCAAACTTTAACCCTCACAGTCCAGGCTAGCCCCTAGACTGGGCTAAATTTAAGGATGGCTAATAAAAAAAAAAACTCATGAGTGGAAAGAGGAAGCTATCCATATGCACCTGGTATAAGAAAAAAAATTCTAAAAAATTTTCTGTACCTTCCAGGGGAAGTTGAAAGTGAATATTTCCAACCCTATGTGAGGCCTCTTTTCCAAATGACAGTCATAAAAATAGGCTAATTTTACCAAGTTATAAGTGTTTTTTTTCTAATATTTTTTTTAAATTTTATTTTGTAAAATTATAATTACAGCTCACACAATATCATAACAGATAAGAACTAAAATCAGTAACAAATTTGAGTATATTTATTGTAAAATATTTACAAGAAATCATTGGATGGGAATTTTGGACAACATTCCTCTGTGACATCTCATGACAAACTGAACTCGCTCTTTCCTGTAGACTAGCTATTAGAGTTGGGTTAAGAGTTGCCATGAGTCATTTATGGCCCATGGAAATAATTTGAGCGCTTTTCCTGCAAAATTAATTCAAAATGTATGGCATGAAATCTTGAACATGTATGTTACACAAATCAGAAGAAATGTACACAGGAACTTAATCACCAGCTCTGTGGCACTGTAATTACAATAAACCACAAAACCAAATAGTGCCACCAGCAAATCAAATCAAATATGATATAAGACCCTCCAAAATATCTTAAGATTAAACAGAATCTTGCAGCGGGTAACAATAATTAAGTATATCTTCAGATGTCAAATCTTGAAGGAATGTTCTCAAAGTCGGACGATAGGGAAAGGGCACCATAGAAAACAGGTTGGCACATAGCGTCACAATCACATATTCTGCAATACAAATCACACTGTAACTTGATTGCAAAACACTTAACACGTTCAATTTGGGAATGCTTAAGGCTGAGAGGGAAATCATTCAAAGAACAATAAAATGTAAACTAGATAAATACTTATGCGTTACGTTACACAATTAAATTATACCACTTCACTTAGGCTCCTAAGGACATTGCAAAGGAGTGAATATGAGAGCAATAAGAAATATAGTAAAAGAATGTGCATTGAACAATTCCAATTTCATCTGTACCTTTGTCCTGGAGACGAGACGTCTTGATGCGAAGGCCAGACTTTGATTTCAATACAAGGGATCAGTGGTGGATTTGGATCCGTGGACATAGCAAAAGTAACTTGTGGGAGAAGAGGGAGGGAAATCGGAGGACGGACTGACAAGGATTCTTCCTGGACTATAGATATGTTTTTATTTAGGTTATCAAAACCTCTAATTTCGTAATCAGTCTTTTAAAAATTTTTTATCCTAAATACTGTACCCATACCTGTAAACATACATAAGATAGAAGGTCTTTATTTGATGGAAAAATTAGTTTATGCACAGTTAATATTAGTAAAATATCATCTATTTTGCTTGTATATCTGCATACACATTTTCGTAATAGAAGACTTATAAACAAAATTGACAGAATAAGTAAAATCACAGAGTAAAGAATATTGAAATGATCTCTTCAACTTGAGAGGCGTAGTGTCTGCACTCAACATTTAAGGATTAAGGAAGTACAGGAAATTAGTCTTGACTGTTTTCAAATATAGCTTTTAATTCTTGACAGAATCCCCTTGAACGGGACCTCAATGTAAGCCGAAATGTCACTTTTGAAGAATTGGAAAGGCTCACCACAGAAATTACCAATGCCCGATATCTCCTAGAAGGCCTAGAATCTTTGGTGAGTTAATTTTTATTCCTACTCTGTACGTATGTAATTGCATGTGAATGAATAGTCTTCATCTAAGGAGAATTTTTACTTTGAAAGTATTCTATGGGATAGTGACAATGTTCCAATAATTTTAAAGGTGTTTTTTTTAGCAGTGAAGTTGCATTTGGTGAAGCAGTATTTATTTTTTGTTGTAGTGATATTTTGTCTTTCAGAGCATGAGTTACTTCATGCAATACCTTCTCTTGTTTATCTATCTTTTTACTTTTGTTTTTTTACTTGAATTTTTTTCCTCAACAAGTTTTTGGTACATCTTTCAAAGATTTAGGATTGCTTTGTTAATGTGGTTTTTGTCAGGCTTCTGTGTGAAATAAACCATTGCATTGAATTTTAAATTTCTTCTACAGATTCAAAAGTTTAAATTAACCAAAGCATTAAACAGATTTCCTGTGGGACATTTATGTTGGGAATGGAATATAGTTTTTGCTCTTATGGTTCATGAATATGAATTTTTAACCAGTAGGTGAACTTCAAGGTGAAATGATGTCATCCATGTAAGTGATTGTACCAGTTATTGAACCTTGGTGGACAGTACAAAGTCAGCTGTGTAAAGATTGCTGTATTTAATGGCAAATAAGATGTACACTTTTTCCAAAAAAATGACACGAAAGATTATCTCTGGATCTTGATGCAAAGGTGAACCCTCCCACAGGAAAATTTTGCCCCAGATGGGTATTACTACCTAGCCTAATACAGGTTCACAATCCTTTGTCTGAAATTCTAAAACCAAAAAGCTCTAAAATTGGAAATTTTTTGTGGAGGTTAGAGCATCATCATAATGTAATGCTGTGTATAGTTCCACTTAGTGTTAAAATTCATGTGTTATATATATTATGTATACTCTTGTATCATGACTTTCTGAATCAGATTCTTAACCTGAGAAAGAGAGAGAGAGAGAGGGACTCTTTCAGTTATATTTCACATATTGTCACATTATCATATTATAGGATATGAATATACAGTAGTAATCATGCACCATTTGCACTTTGGTATTGTTTACTTCTTAAAATCATCAGCTGATTGTATTTGACCATCATGACTTCCATTTGTTACTAAATGAAACATTATTTGTTTCTTTAGCCATAGCTACAACATTAAATTTAGTGACATACTTTCTTAACACATTCTCCATTGCATGGAGGACGAATAATAATTTATTTTACTTTTATTTATGGAAACCATCTTGAAAATATGCAAAATTTTAACAAGTTGACAGTTGCAATATAATTCTTATATAATTAATGTGTCTTAGTTGTGGTAACTAACATCAGTCATCCCCTGCAGGGGGATAGTGCTGTCAGTGCATCTCATGTAGTGCTGTAGTGCACTGTTGGCATTATTTAAGAGTCTTTGCAGCCTCCTTTCGGCCCCAAGCTGCAACCTCTTTCATTCCTTTTACTGTACTTTCGTTCATATTTTCTGGCTTCCACTTGACTTTCCACCCTCTCTAACAATTGTTTCATAGTGTAACTGCAAGGCTCCTCTTGTTACACCTTTCAGACCTTCTTACTGTCAGTTTTCCTTTGACCTCATAGGTCCCAGCACTTGGCCTTTGGCCGAAATTCTATATTCCATTTCCAACATCAGTCAGCAGCTGTTTTTCAAAGTTATTCATAGCAACTAACATCAGCTAGCTGTTTCTAAATTCAGTTATGTCAGTACTTTCTGTTATTTATGCCAGTGTTTTGCACTAATGGTGAGTGGTTGTTAATTATAAGCAGTAGTAATGAATTCTCAGACAAGCCACAAGTTTGGTAAGCCCTTTAAATGTATAAAGATTCGCATTTTACCTATTGAACTTTTGCTTTTAGCCCCATTGATTTTTACTGCTCACACAATATCAAAACAGATAAGAAATAAAAGCAGTAAGAAATTTTTTGCATATTTGTTGTAAAATATTCATGTAAGTTTACAAGAAGGAAGATTCAGTAACTTTTTTTTACTTTTACATGCTTTTTCTAATATTTCTATGCAATTTTCTTTGTAAAATTACATTTACAACCGACATATCATAAAAGACAAAAACAAAAAACAACAGCCACCCCTATGTATATTTACAAGCAAATTTACAAAAAGACTCATGTGAGAGAGAGAGATGCAGTACCTTCCCCCTTGAAGTCACAAGCATTACTGATACTGGCCTAACTCTCACTCTGTATAAAAGTTGCCATTAGTGAATTTATAGCATATAGAAGTATTGGCACCTTTGTTTCGAATCATTATTACCATAACAGTGGTGCGTAATTCTGCTTCACACTGAAGCTCAATCCGTCCACCTCCTCAAACCAGTTTTACTTCACACTGAGGATAAATCTGTCCCTTAAGGGTTAATATTTCATGAAGTTTTCCAACCCAATCAAATTCAAGCAGATGATCAAGAAATGAGAAATGTTGGTCAGATTTTTGTGTAATTGGTAAGTGTTAAGAGGAAAAAGGAGAGGATGGCTTAGAAAGTGATACCTAATTAGTCCATGGGACTATTGTAACGCTGCATCGAGTATAAGACTGGGTCCCAGACCAATCAATAATTAGCAGATCACTAGAACATTTTTAAGTTACCAGAACTATTTTAACTTATTGATATTTGAACCAGAGGTTATCACCAAAACCTACTATGACCCTTTGTATTAAATATAAGTGAATTCTAACTATAGAATGAAATTCTCAGATTATCAGATTTAAGCATCTGTATGAAATTAATGTAGGTAACCAAAGCTCAGAACATTACATAGAATGAACCCCCTCAATATGGGACCACCTTGGCGTGGTGAGGGAACTCTTGAACCCCAGGAATTTGTTCCCGGGTTTGAGTCCAAGAGTCTCATATACTACAGGCAGTCCCAGGTTAATGGCGGGCTCGGTTAACAGCGATCCGGTTTTATGGCGCTTGTCTAGTGACGAAAATCGCCGATAATTGGGTATTGGCGCCGATACATACCTAACAGAGGTGCTGATACCTGAAAATCAGCGCTTTTCGGCGCTGATAACCCCTGAAAATCGCCAAAAAAGTGCCAAAATCGCCGATTTTCGGTTAGTGATGATTTCGGTTATCATCACACCTTCGGAAACGGAACCCCGCCGATAACTGGGGACTGCCTGTATTATATATTTCTTTGGACTAATTTTGTGGAATTTTCCATTTTTTGTAAAATTTATTGGACCTGATAAATAGGAAAAGATATAGCTGGGATTGGGTTTATATCTGAAGCTAAATACAGTAGTGGGAATGGTGGTAGGACCATCAACTACCCAACAATGTTCAGACCTGAGAGATATCAGATTGATCTCTCAAAGCTGGAACTATTCATTAGGACTGGACCACAGATTCCAGGGTGATCTGGTTCTAGGGATAGGGCTCTCAGCATTCTATTTGGTTTGCCCATAACATGATTAACCCTTAAACGCCTACTGGACGTATCATCGTCGACTAAAATTGTCTGTTGGGTGCCAAGTGGGCGCACCGTCACGTCGACTACAAAAATTTCAACCTTCGGTCAACTTTTGACTCGATCGAAATGGTCGAAAAACGCAATTGTAAGCTAAAACTCTTACATTCTAGTAATATTCAATCATGTACCTTCATTTTGCAACAAATTGGAATACAACAGAAGATAGCTCATGGTTGTAGCTTTTATCAGTTTTGAAATATTTTCACATAAATCACGATAACTGCCAAAATTTCAACCTTGGTCAACTTTAACTCGACCGAAATGGTAAAAACGCAATTGTAAGCTAAAACTCTTACATTCTAGTAATATTCAATCGTTTAACTTCATTTTGCAATAAATTGGAAGTCTCTAGCACAATATTTCGATTTATGGTGAATTTTTTAAAAACATTTTCCTTATGTCTGTGCGGTAACTCGGTTTAACATCTCAGAAATTCTTTCGTCTCGTTGTCGTAATATTTGCACCGCTTTATATTAGTCGTTACATAAAGTTTTATATATGAAAATGTGCGCAATTTCATGTACAATACAACAAAAATAACTCATGGTTTTAGCTTTTATCGGTTTTGAAATATTTCCATATAAATCACGATAAATAGAAAAAATTCCACTTTCAGTCAACTTTAACTCGACCGAAATGGTCGAAAACTGCAATTATAAGCTAAAACACTTACAGTCTAGTAATATTCAATCAATTAGCTTCATTTTTTAACAAACGGGAAGTCTCTAGCACAATATTTCGATTTATAGTGAATTTCTTAAAAACATTTTTTACGTCCGCGTTTAATTCATGCATCATTTTGTGATAATATTTTCTCTGTGTTGCTTTGATCGTTTTAAAATTTGTTATATACCAAAATCATCGCAATTTAGTGTACAATATAACTAAAAAAATTAACTCATTAGCTTTAACCGCGTTTTGCTTACAGCGATTTGTATACAATTATATACGAGTTTTTTTTCGCTGTCATATATTCCAATATTTATATATGATAATGATATTTTTTTCATTTCTGATGGTTGCATACTAAACTTCAGGCAATGACAAAAAAAGAGCCAAAAATGAACTCTTAATCTTAAAACTAAGCGTGCTGTGATTTTTGAAAAAACTTTTTTTCTGCTTCGGCGCTAACTCACCGAATGCCGCCGGCATATGGGAGACGTTTTTGTAAATAGGGCTTCGGCGTTAAAGGGTTAAGTAATTCTTTAAGTTTGTCAAAGTCATAAATTTTATTAGGTTGGTTGTGTAAATTATGAATTATATAATTATCGTTTTTTATTCATATTTTACTGTAATACTCAATATTTGGTTGCAAAATGAAGGTAAATGATTGAATATTACTAGATCGTAAGAGTTTTAGCTTAAAATTGCGTTTTTTTACCATTTCGGTCGAGTCAAAGTTGACCGAAGGTTGAAATTTTGGCAGTTATCGTGGTTTATATGAAAATATTTCCAAACTGATAAAGCTACAACCATGGGTTGTATTTTGTTGTATTGTACATGAAATTGCACACATTTTCATATGTAAAACTTTATGTAACGGCTAATATAGAACAGTGCAAAAATTACGACAAAATGACGAAAGAATTTATGAAATTTTTCGCTGAGCTGCCCGTGCGTAAGAAAAAGTTTTTTCAAAAATTCACCATAAATCAAAATATTGTGCTAGAGACTTCCAATTTGTTGCAAAATGAAGGTACATAATTGAATATTACTAGAATGTAAGAGTTTCAGCTTAAAATTGCGTTTTTCGACCATTTCGGTCGAGTCAAAGTTGACTGAAGGTTGAAATTTTTTGTAGTCGACGTACGGTACTTCCACTCGGCACCCAACGGACAATTTTAGTCGACGTATGATACGTCCAATAGGTGTTCAAGGGTTAATAAGGCTAAGGAACCTACATTAATAGTAGGTGATTTTAATGCTTACAACCCAGTGTGGGACTGTAATTGTACAGACTCAAATAGAGCAGGAAGTAAAATAGAATTCATAGATTCATATGACGTGTGTATAAATGATAACGAAACCAGCACATATTTTTCTAAAACACATGGAACATTTTCCTCAATCGACTTAACTGTATGTACAACAAACAGTTGACAGATTGGATTCGAGCACAGTTGACGACTTGCATACAAGTGACCATTTCCCAATATTAATTTCATTATTACCAAATAAACCCACCAAGCATATCCCTCAATATAACATTTATAAAGCAGATTGGGAGCAATATGAATTCCACACTAGGAATATCCCACCATTTGAATATTTAAAAGACCATAATGAAACTAATAAATTTCTTGTTGATTTCATTAAAAATGCTGCTGAAAAGCAATACCAAAATCCAAATCTCTTCCAACAAAACACAAAGTCCCATGGTGGTCTGAAAAACTAACAATTAATAAAAATAAAACACCAAATTGGAAGACGATTAGATAATTTGAATAAAAAGCCCAGTAAAATAAACAAAACATTACCGATACTAGAAGGAGCTTTACAAAAAATGACTATATTATTATTAGAAATTGATACATTAAAACCTCTGTATAACAAAATATCAGCAAAATTTAAAAGAGAAGTAATTCAAGGAAGAATCATTTCATGGAGGAAATATGTATTAGATCTCTCTAATAATACTCCCATGCAAAAAATATGGAAAAAATTCAGGAAAATAAACGGTACCCATGTTACACCACCTAGACATGCCATAATAAAAGAGGGGAAAAGAATACTTGATCCTAAAGAAATAAGTAATGTAATAGGAGAAAATTTAGCAAAAGTAAGTAGTGATAATAATTTAGATGAGCATTTCTGCACAAAGAAAAATAGTAAAGAATTAATAACAATAAATTTTGAAACAATAGAAGATGATATATAATAGAAAATGTAATATGGAAGAGTTGGAATATGCTCTGTTGAATAGGAATAAATCTGCCCCTGGAGGTGACAGAATTTGTTTGAAATGGTCTGCCATAGCACCTTTGGCAAAGGCATACTTATTAGAGTTGTATAACCACTTATGGCTTCGAAATTTATTTCCAGATGAATGGCTATAATTATTCCTATCCCCAAAGCTGGAAAAGATCCCAGTAATGTAAACAATTGCAGACCAATATCTTAAACAAGTTGTTTATGCAAATTAATAGAGAAAATGGTAAATGCTCAACTAACATGGCACATTTGAGAAAATAAAATTTTGACTCCCACTCAGTTTGGGTCACAGTGTAACAGATCTACACTGGATTCTCTGTCTAACTTGGAAGACCACATACGAAAAGGATTTGAACTATAGCCATCTTTTTTGACATTGAAAAGGCATATGACACTACATGGAGATATGCAATATTAAAAACATTACATAAAAACAGCATCCATGGATGTTTACCTAGGTTTATCAAAAACATTCTGACAAATCACACTTTTCAAGTGAGAATTGATGATGTATTAGCAAGTACGTTTCCACTTGAAAATGGTATTCCACAAGGAAGTGTCCTTAGTGGCACACTGTTTGCCGTAGCAATAAATGATACTGTATCAGTAATAATCTATCTTTCAGAATTAAAAGTAACTTGTATATGGATGATTTTGCCTTATATTATTCAGCTTCTCGCATAAAACACGCAGAGCGAATTATTAATAAAACTATGATAAAAAATAGATGAATGGGCCTCATCTGCAGGGCTTCAGATTTTCAATATGAAAGACTCAAGCAATAATGTTTTTTAAAAATAAAAAGTGGAAAAAAGGTGAAGAAATAGATTTAAAAATCAGAAATCATTCCATACCAGTTGGCAAAACAGCATAAGTTTTGGGATTAGTATTTGATACTCACTTGAACTGGAAACCCCACATAACATCCATGAAATCAAAATGTAAAAAAGCATTAAACCTAATCAAAAAACTATCAGACACTACTTGGGGAGCTGATAGACATACCCTTACTTTACTGTATAAAGCAACAGTGCTGTCTGTCATTGATTATGTAAGCAAAATGTATGGCTTGGCATCAGATGCATAATGAAGGCCTTAGAATATGTTCAGGCTTCAGAATATGTTCAGGAGCTTTTCGATCATCACCAACGTGTCTCTCTCTCTCTCTCTCTCTCTCTCTCTCTCTCTCTCTCTCTCTCTCTCTCTCTCTCTCTCTCTCTCTCTCTCTCTAGAGAGCTAGTAACAATGAAGAGTGCCCTGAGAATTCAGACAAATGATTCTCCTCTCTCTCTCTCTCTCTCTCTCTCTCTCTCTCTCTCTCTCTCTCTCTCTCTCTCTCTCTCTCTCTCTCTCTGAGAGACAGAGAGAGCTAGTAACAATGAAGAGTGTCCTGAGAATTCAGACAAATGATTCTCCAACCAAAAAATTATTTGGATTAAGAGATGTGTTTATAAGCAATCATCCACCTCCTTTCCCAATTAGAGCTAGAAGATTGTTTGAGTCGCTAATTATAAATATACAGTTACCTTTAATATTAAAATTATCTCCTCCCTGGACAATGAATAAAATGAGAATTTGTACACACTTAAAATATTTATCAAAAAGTTATTCATGTACTCCAGAATACCATAGACAACATACAGTAGAACATATAATCCGAAAAGGTCCACATTTGATAATATACACTGATGGATCTAAGTCACAATACGGAGTGGGATATGCTGCAGTATCCCCAGACAAAAGGTATTAGTTCTCTCTACCAGATAATGCCTTGGTATTAACAGCTGAGGTATGTGCAATAGCATCAGCCATAAAAATTATTAGAGAAGCCTCATGTAATAATTTTGTGATTTATTGTGACTCCAGAAGCGCTATAGAAGCCATTCAAAGCTATAATAAAAAAATAATATTGTACAACATGTTAACCCTT
This sequence comes from Macrobrachium rosenbergii, assembly GCF_040412425.1. NCBI lineage: Eukaryota > Metazoa > Arthropoda > Malacostraca > Decapoda > Palaemonidae > Macrobrachium > Macrobrachium rosenbergii. The sequence continues at coordinate 33,515,397 of NC_089743.1, read as the reverse complement.
AAACGCCTACTGGACGTATCATACGTCGACTAAAATTGTCTGTTGGGTGCCAAGTGGACGTACTGTACGTCGACTACAAAAAATTTCAACCTCGGTCAACTTTGACTCGACCGAAATGGTCGAAAAACACAATTGTAAGCTAAAACTCTTACATTCTAATAATATTCAATCATTTACCTTCATTTTGCAACAGATTGGAAGTCTCTAGCACAATATTTCGATTTATGGTGAATTTTTGAAAAATTTTTCCTTACGCCCGCTTGGTAACTCGCTTTCGGCGAAAATTTCAGAAATTCTTTTGTCATTTTGTCGTAAGTTTTGCACTGTTTTATATTAGCCGTTACATAAAGTTTTATATATGAAAATGTGCGCAATTTCATGTAAAATACAGCAACATACAACCCATGGTTGTAGCTTTTATCAGTTTGGAAATATTTTCATATAAACCACGATAACTGCCAAAATTTCAACCTTCGGTCAACTTTAACTCGACCGAAATGGTCGAAAAACGCAATTGTAAGCTAAAACTCTTACATTCTAGTAATATTCAATCATTTACCTTCATTTTGCAACAAATTGGAAGTCTCTAGCACAATATTTCGATTTATGGTGAATTTTTAAAAACTTTTTTCCTTACGTCCGCGCCAGAAATTCTTTTCACACGTTGTCGTAATGTTTGCACCGTTTATATTAGTCGTTACATAAAGTTTTATATATGAAAATGTGCGCAATTTCATGTACAATACAACAGAAAATAACTCATGGTTGTAGCTTTTATCAGTTTTGAAATATTTTCATATAAATCACGATAAATAGAAAAAATTCTACTTTCGGTCAACTTTAACTCGACCGAAATGGTCGAAAACTGCAATTGTAAGCTAAAACACTTACAGTCTAGTAATATTCAATCAATTGGCTTCATTTTTCAACAAACTGGAAGTCTCTAGCACAATATTTCGATTTATGGTGAATTTAAAAAAAAACATTTTTTTACGTCCGCTCGTTACGAATTCATGCATCATTTTGTGATAGTATTTTTTCTGTGTTACTTTGATCGTTTTACAATTTGTTATATACCAAAAGCATCGCAATTTAGTGTACAATACAAAGAAAAAACAAATAACCTGTTATCTTTAACCGTTTTGCTCACAGCGTGATTTGTATACAATTATATATGAAAATTTTTTTTTCCGCTGTCATATATTTCAATATTTATATATGATAATGATATTTTTTTCATTTTTGATGGTTGCATACTAAACTTCAGGCAATGACAAAAAAATGAGCCAAAAATGAACTCTTAATCTTAAAAACTAAGTGTGCTGTGATTTTTTGAAAAAAACTTTTTTTCCGCTTCGGCGCTAACTTCCGAACGCCTCCGGCATACAGGAGACATTTTTGTAAATAGAGGCTCGGCGTTTAAGGGTTAAGCTTTCACTCCATAATTGTATAATAAGGGAAAAAATGTTGAAATATGTTGGATCCTTGCCCATGTGGGGATTAAGGGAAATGAAGAGGCTGATAAAGCAGCTAAAGAAGCAGTCCACATGACAAGAGCAAATGTAGACATCCCTATTAGTGACTATATAAGATATATAAAAACAATCATTGTAAGTAAATGACAAAATATATGGAATGAAGAACCTGAAAATAATAAATTAAAAGAGATAAAATCCAGTGTTGGAAAATGGAGTTCGTCATATCAGAGAGAGAGACACATACACAAATAATTCTGACGCGTCTTCGAATAGGCCATACTCGTTTGACACATGGACACTTAATGAACATTCCATGTGGCCCTCCTCCCGAATACCCAGATTGCAAAGTGTTGATAACAGTTAAGCATGTACTGGCACAATGAACAACACATTTGTAAAAAAAAAGCGTGTAAAACAAGTATGGAAAAAATTTATTCAAAAATAATTGTCATCCACTAATATATCCCATTCTCTCTGTGGGACGTGTCAAAGAAAATGGGTAATGATAGAGGGATAACTTGCTCAAGATGTCCTGATTCTCTCAGGATTTTTGAAAGTCCAAAAATTTTTTTGTTTTGCTGTTTTCTCAAAAATTATTTTTTAAAAAACTAAATGTTTATTTCTCCAAGAAGACTAAACCAAATTCAATGAAACGTTTACAGTGTGTTGGATAACTACATATCTTTATTTCTTTATTTTGTCATTGGGAAAATCACTTTTCTGTGCAACTTTTAATTTTGCTTATTATTTTTTAAAAGTCACATCATGATTTTTTTCAACTGCAAAACAAATGAACTTAAGAGGTAGAGCTTCTAAATTCCCCCATGAGAGAATTTTCATTATTAGTTGTAAAATAAGCAGTAAAAATTTGAAGCAAATCCATTCAGTAATAAGGTAAAAACAGTCATTTACTTGATAATGGGGCATTATGGCGTCGGCACTCCCCTTAAACAGCATTTATGTCAGAAATGGAAGGCATTAGAATTTTTATGAAAATTACCCCAAGCAACCCCCAACCATTTGCATTTAGAGTAAATTGTATAAAGAGTCAATTAAACAGTGAAGGGTGGAGACTTGATCAGCTAGATATTCAGTTAGCCCCCACCCCCTGGAACCTTCCAGAGGTAAAATGCTGTAGCTATTTTAATTCGATGAAAGCAGAAAGATCCAATGAAGCAATCAATGTTGTTAGATCATTCATCCCAGCATGATAACTCTGTTGCATTTTTCACAGATGGCTCAAAGTCAGATGCTGGTGTCGGCTTTGGAGTGGTCTTTCGTAATATAGAAAGAAGCTGGGGTTTATAATCTGTTGCCTCTGTTTTTACAAGAGAACTGTGTGCAGTTTTAAAGGCCATGAAGGAAATTTTAACTCTGAATGGAAAGTTTTACTGTATATTTTGACTCAAGAAATGTTCTTGAGTCTTTAGAATCTTTTAACTTTTCACACCCACTGATTTTAGAGGTATTGGAATGGCTGTTTTTCGTAAAAAGTTGTAAAGAAGTAAATATTTGCTGGGTGCTTTCCCATGTTGGGTTTCTGGGGAATGAGCAAGCTGATCAACTTGCTAAGTCACCAGTCACCTCTCCACAACCCAGGAGATGCTTGCTACCTTAGGGATGTATTTCATCTTGTAGGTCAGAAAATTAAAAACTTTTGCAGTCCCTTAAGAAAAATATTGAAACAAATCACAAAATATGCAGTATTATGTTATTAGTATCTTCTTGGTCATATCTCCATATGCCAAGGATACTAGAAATGGTAGAAATGATGTTGTGCAGGCTAAGGATTGGACAGATAAGACTCACTCATGAGTTCTTGATGTCAGATGAAAGCCCTCCATTCTGCAATGACTGTATTGTCTCCTTGACTGTTAGACATTTGCTGGTTGAATGTCCTAGTCTTGGGGATCTAAGACTTAGGTTCCTCTCATGGGGCCATGACAGAGATGTACATTTTATCCTTGCTATGATTCTCGAGAAAGATTGCGATATATTTTATCCTTGCTATGATTCTCGAGAAAGTTGCGATATAGAGCAGTTATGTATCCTTGTTAGGGAGGCAGGCCTCCTCAACAAAGTTTAGATCATATACATATACAATATGTGTGTTTTTTTGTATAGCATATAGTATTTATTTGCAGATACACTGTATATTTTTTTATATATTTTTTAGATATTTATTATTTGAAATTCCTTTAAGATTTTTTGTTTCTTATTTAATTTCATTGTGGCATCAATAACCTAGACATTGTGATGCCAATTTTAGTAACCATAAATCCATTAATCTACCTGAATGTTAGGCATTAAGTGCCCAAAAAGTCATTGACATGGAGGAAATAACTTGCCAATTGTAGTTTAAACAGAAGATAGAGGATTTGCAGACTCAGATAGTGAAAATGATGAGAGTGACGACAGTTATATCTTGGAAGGCATAGGGTCATTGGATATTGATGATAAAGATGATGATGATCCAGCATATCAGCAAGATGATGATAGATATAATGAAATTGCAGTGTGAAGCAGAAGTGAGTGATGAAATACAGAGACTGATGGGAAAAAGTTATTTTTTCTGATATGGTAGGCACTCAAGTAGTAGGGTAGATGGTGTCCAGACGATGGCACTTTGGCCAGAGTTTCAGAAAACGATTGTTGGATTAGTAGAGAGCATTATAGCCCTAATGATTATGCTTTTATTAGGATGGCAGGAGTAATGCATGGTTTTGGATTGAGCGCTGGTTGTGAGAAATAAGATTATTTTGAGCTTTTTATCTCCCCAGATCCCTGACCAGTTGCCATCACTAGGGGCTTAGAGGATGGCAGCTGAGAGGCACTGCCCCAGTGCACTGATTACCTATGTTAGGCATCAAAGCCACGGAAACCTTGCACCTCAGCTGCTTATCAGACAGATTGTAGACAGGCCTTTTTTTCTCTTAGGAAGTTTCAGATTTCCTTCTATGAAAATGGACTTTACAGTGAAAACTCTGAAATAATTATGATTATGGAAAATTCTGCTCTGGAAACTTTAATGGAGGTTGAATATGGATAGCAAGTGTCAGCCTCATCCCAGCATCCTTATGTTTCTTCATGTGTGGGGTTGTCTAGTTAATATTGTCAGTTAATGAGGCATTTGTTGGGAATGTCTGAGGTAACTCTTTTGCCACAGCTCTTTTCTCATAGTTGGGTAACATTTAAGGCTGTAAACATTAACATATCTGATTCATAGAGGCCTTCTATGAGTTATGATTTACTTGCCCCCACCCCCATATCTCTCTCTCTCTCTCTCTCTCTCTCTCTCTCTCTCTCTCTCTCTCTCTCTCTCTCTCTCTCTCTCTCTCTCTCTCTCTCTCTCTCTCTCTCTCTCTCTCTCTCTCTCTCTCTCTCTCTCTCTCTCTCTCTCTCTCTCTCTCTCTCTCTCTCAACTAGTAGGATTATTCTACTTCCTGGCTCCATTTCTTAATGTGGCCTTGTTTAATGGAATAATCATGCTTTTCAGCTTTTCTATTTAATATTATGTTACTAGAGTTTTAGAGATTTCAAAGTTGGGGCTTTATCTTGGCTCTCGGTCACCTTCATGGTTGAACCTATGATTCTTTGTTGAATATGTCACTTTTTAGACCATTTGGGCCATGTTTTAGGCCACAATGTGTTGTAATAGCCTTCATTTTGTTCTTCTTGCACTGCCTTCTGTGGGTCTGGAGATGTATCTTTTGGTGATGTTTTGTTCTTATACATACTGCTCTACTGCTCCAGGCTTGTAAATCATTGATGGGCTCAGTAGGTTACACTCTTTTGTCAGCTCTGGTTATTTTATCAGTCAGTGGCCCCCGGCCATCTGTGGGACTGGTACTGGACATGGCCATGCTCTTTGCCAGAGCTTTTCCTTGTAAAGTTAGTCTTATTGATATTGATTTTTCATTCTTTGTGGCTTATCAGCATGGCTAGCCATGGCCTTGCCTTAAGTATGGGGTTACAACAGTCATCGCACTCTTCCTTATATTCTTCAGACGTTTGAAGGAGGGGGAATTTTTTACCTGACTTCACTGCTTATGCCCCCTTGTGCATTGAGCTGTCCTTCTTTAGAATTGCTTATGGGAATGTCCAGAGTCTGGAGATGCTTTCCTTCTGATGAACTTCTGGTAGGAATGTCTTCCTTCTTGGAGTAATCTGCTTTGTCCTTCCTTTAAAATAGCAATTCAGGTTCATTTATAATAGTTGTCTGTGTGATAACAAGTGGCTTTTACAATAAAACAAGTTTTTGTATAAACCCATTCATCATAAACTCAAAAAATTTTTATACAGACTCATTCATCATAAACACTGATTCTCTTATCTCTTCCCCACTCTAACAGATGGAGATTGGGAGAGTAGAATGAAGAGCATCAATATGTATACCAAGTATTACCAAGTTGGCTGAGCATGAATGTTGGAACTTTTTTTTTTTTGGCTTTGTGCACACAGATGCAACCTACACAGTTCAAGGGTATTGATGATGAGTTGGTTTGTATAAAAACTTGTATTCAAAGACTTTTTTCCCAATTTTTTCAGAAGACTTTTTTTATGTAGGTCTGATGGTATTCTAAACAGAAGTGCTTCCTTTTATTCTATAAAAGATTGTTATTGGTGAACAAACTTTTCAAAAAGATCTGCAATCATTTTGGCTGATTGATTGCAGCCCAATTTTCATTTTCATTCAGCTTCAGGAATCCTCAGTTAACAACACTTGAATCCATTGTATTGATTTTGCCTGTGAAAAATCGTGGCATTGGCAGATGACTGAATTTTCTGGTGGTTCCAGAGCTAGAAGTTATCAGTCCTCTCACTCAGTAGGCTATCATGGCAACCCACAATCAGCCTCTACCAGTATACTGTATTATTATTATTATTACAGTAACCCTTCCATTATCTGCATTTACGTTATCCACAACTTGACATTATTCACAAGCAGCTGGCACCCATCCACCCGAGATATATGTGTAATAAATAAACAGTTCACGAAATTTTCAAAAACTGTACTCTGATGGTTGGTAAAGCTGCACAGGCATAAAGAAGTGTTGGTAACACTGCTTGCAGGTATAAACAGACCAGGAAAGGGTTTTGGCGGGTCGGAGGTTGGGAAAAGGTTTTCAGGGTGGGAGGGGTGTGATAGAATGATTTGAACATGAAATTCAGACCAAAGGCTGAGCACTGGGACCTCTGAGGTCATTCAGCACTGGAAGGGAAACAGTAAAAAGGTTTGAAAGGTGGAACAGGAGGAAAACCTCGCAGTTGCACTAAGAATCAATTATTAGGAGAGGGTGGAAAGTAAGATGGAAGAAAGAGAGTATGAACGGAGGTACAATAAAAGGGATAAAGGGGGCTGGAGGTAGGGCCCAAAGGGATGCTGCAAAGAATGTTAAGTAATGCCTACAGTGCACGAGGTGAGGTGCACAGATGGCACTACCCTCCTACAGGAGGAGAGATGTGATGGTTGTCTGCGATAGGAGGCAAGGGGGTGTGATGGTTGGGCAGGATGGGAGGGGAGGGGTGTTATGGTTGGGCGGGATGGGAAGGGAGTGGTTGGCAATGCTACCTTGGGTAGAGAGAAGTTTGAGTAACCTTGCCCACTGGCAGAGAAATGGTGGTAGGGGGGAAGGCTGTGTGGGATGGATGGAGAGGGTAGGTGGGTGTTTGACTTCTTTAGAACTTTTGTGGTTGTTAAAAATACTGTGTTGTCTCACTTTTATGCCTTTTTTCACATTTTATTAAAGGATATTAACTCATCATAAAATCATCATGCTTAAGCAAAAGAGAGAGAGAGAGAGAGAGAGAGAGAGAGAGAGAGAGAGAGAGAGAGAGAGAGAGAGAGAGAGAGAGAGAGAGAGAGAGAGAGAAGCTCAACATGTTGCTGACATCTATAAAAAATTTCATGACAAAATTTGCATTTTTGATAGTTTTAATTATTAATTTACTGTGGGAGGTGCCATGTCCCATGCTTTGATACACGTCACCATAGTGTAAAAATCATATATTAAAAAGAATATATATTTTTTTTTATGTGTGTACTGGCAATCTGTGAAGCATCAATTTTCAAAATGAATGGGAAACTGTTGGTGTATGGCATTTTTTGCAGAGTATTTATGACTTTTTTCCCTCATGCACTCAGTGGTAATCATCAAAGAGATGTGCAGTGAAAATTATGACAAAACCCTCAGCAGGTTCCAGATTTGTGCTATGGGTTCTTCTCTCCTTTCCAGGAACTCCAAATGGTTCCTTCAGTCACAGCCTTATCCTCCTAGTGTGTGTAGTAAGTTGCTATTGAGGATATATAAAAGTAATGTATGATAAAAATGTAATTCAGAGACACTTTTTGATTCAGACCTTAATTGTACTCCTTTAAGCCTCTCTGTCCTGTCAAAGCTACTTAGATTATTCAAGAAGTGATGCAGTTTGCAACTTGGGAGCCATATATTCCCACATGAATGTACTGAGGGTAACAGGCCATCTAAATTTTTATTCTACCAAGATTTGGGGTGTGAAGCTCAAACAGATAGCCTATGCAAAAGAAATGAGTTTGTATTAAAAAAATTTTTACTCTAAAAATTATATATTTAGTAGACACTTTTGGTAGTAGTAGAGGAATTACTTATTAAATCCTGTTATTGCTCGCCAGTTCATAATTTAAGATGCAGTGTCATTTTGTATCATGATAAAATATTTTCTTCATAGGAGATTTTAAATATTTTATGTTGCCTCTGTAACATGTATTTTGGCATTATTTTAGCTAAAATATTAAGTATTATCAGTGGAAATTTTTTCCAAGACAAATCTTGTAAGATTAAAAAGTAGACCTAACAATATCTAAAAAAATAATGTAAATATTTCCTATGTAGGATCAAGCAAAGCATGAACCTTGGGGTATTCTTCGTTTGTGCAGCAGTAATACTCATCCTGTGGCACTGAAGGCTGGCAACATTGCTATCGACTGGAAAGACTTCTTTTCCCCAGAACCAGAGAGAGCTTCTTCAACAAACGTTGCAGATGAAGTATCATTATCCAGTAGGAACACTTCACCAGAGCTAAATACTGCTTCAACAAAGAAAGGAGTAAAATTTCATGAAGATGTTCAAAGAAGCAGTAAAGAACAATTAATCAAGAGTTCAGACCTTAATGGTTTGGTTACAAAATTAAAGGTTAAAGTGGGAAACACTAGAAAGCCAACTAAAAATAAAGGGCATCGCTCAGGAAAAATTACATATAAATGGTGAGATTTCTTACTAAGAAAGTAGCTTTTTCTTTGGTGCCTCCTACAATTTATTTAGTTAAAGGCCTTGGTGGTATGTATGTAAAAAATATTTAGGCTTTATAATCTGACATTGTGGGATGTAAGAATTATCATCTCAAAATACCTTGGATGGAAATGTTAAAACAATTTTTCATAGTGCACCTAGTTAATGACTAAATAAGGAAATTCAGGATATAAAGCCAAGCACTGGGACAGAGTGCTTAACACAGTAATAATAGGGAGTTTGAGTGGTTGGACTACAAGAAAAGAAGATCCAGAAAATAAAGTGAGATGAAGTACAAGGATCTTGGAGAAATACCATAGTTATACAGGCAGTCCCCGGTTATTGGTGATCCGGTTTTACTGCGCTTGTCTAGCGACGACAATAACCAGATTTTCGACACCGATTCCCGGTTATTGGCACTGATCTCCGGTTATCGGCGCTGATCCCCGGTTATCAGCACCAATAACTGGATATCGGTGCCGATAACCAGGAATTGGCACTATTATCGCCAATTTTCTGTTAGCGGAGATTTTCAGTTATTGTCGCGCTGTCGGGAACAGAACCCCCGCCGATAACCAGGGACTGCCTGTACTAATGGGCACAGACAGTCCCCGGATTATGTTGGGGGTTCTGTTCTGACGCCACTCTGTAATCTGGAAAATGACGTAATCCAGAACGTCGCAAGAAAAATGTATAAAAATGAGAAATAAAGTGATGAAAGCCTCATCTTTGTTTAATCCTCTGGGTGTACTGTACAGTATTTTACTTGCGTTCGGCTGTGGTGTGCATCAAAAAACCTCCAAATTTTGACTTTATATTGTAGCTGTATGTACTTTTACTGTTCTGTCGCAGCATAAGACGACAATGTAACTTCAGAACGTTTGCTGTAACCAAAACAGATTTTTTGATGAATATATTTGAAGAGCGATATTATCATGGAACGACTTAAGCCAAGACCGATGTAACCCAGGGACTGCCTACATTAGAACAGCAAGATGGAAGAAAGAAGGCAGCAATGGCTGCAGGAAAGGTAAAACATGGGTGCAACTAGGGGCTGAAGGAACACTGCAAACACCCTTCAATATTGCCTATAGTGCACTGTGAAGTGTGTGCAGTACACTGTAGGCAATACTGAAGGGTGTCTGCTGTGTTCCTTCAGCCCCTGGTTGCAATCATGTTTTATTTTTACTACAACCATTGCTGCCTTCTTTCTTCCACCTTGCTCTCCTAACGTAGGCAGTCCCCGGGTTGTGTCAGTCTTGGCTTATGTTGTTCCTTGGTAACATCACTTTTCAAATATATTCATCAAAAATCTGTTCCAGGTTACAGCAGATGTTCCAAGGTTACATTGTCATCTTATGCTGTGATGTAACAGTAAAAGCACACACAGCTACAATGTAAAGTCAAAATTTGGGGATTTTTGATGCACACCACATCAGAATGCAAGTAAAATACTGTACAGTACACCCAGAGGATTAAAGATATGGCTTTCATCACTTTATTTCTCATTTTTATAAATTTTTCTTGCAATGTTCCAAGTTACAGTGCAGCATTGGAATGGAACCCCTGACATAATCATGTAGTTGATTGAATGATGCCCTTATAAGAACAAGATGCTATTGTGGAGACCTAGAATGCTATGTTAAATGCCCAAGGAGGTTTGCTCTCTGTTATAGGACAAGTGCAGAGTGGCCCCCATAATAGATGGTATAATAAAGTCCTAATTTGATTGCTGGAGAGACTAAAGGGGAGGTCTACCCTTAAAAAATTATGCCACATGTGTTGTAGATGCAGATGTGTTTAACACCATAATATGTAATACTGTTAAAGATGTAACAATCTTCATTCAACACTAAATTCCTATTGGTTGAACTAATGTACCTTGCCAATCAATGTTAGGGAGCAGTTTAAGACCCTTCTGCATTTCTGGTGGAGGAAATGAATGCTTGATTAAGTAAAAAATTGTTTTTTATATTGGGTACTTTTTGCAGAAATGCCAGTGGATGACAAATATTTGAAATTCAAGGTAAACACATAATTGTTTCTTTAGGAATAAAACCACTTGCCTTTCACATGTGGATTATCCTTCAGCACGAGCTGGAATGGTGGTTGAATCTTGGTAAACAAGGCAGTTAAAATGGTAGAAATGTTTTGGGGAGAGCTGGGGGTTACTTATACTTTCCTGAAGTTCTTCAGCTGCCAAGGTGATCGGATGCTTCCTGCTGTCTTCCCCATACGACACTGAATTTTGGATGAGTACTCCATTTTCTTTATTCCTTTTTAGTGTGATTACCCTCTCTCCTATAGACTTAAGTAATAGGAGGTATAGGGTTCCATTGTTGAGATAATGGATGGGGCAGGGTTCAAAGAAGAAGCCTTGGCCATGCAGGGGTCATCAACTAGGGATCCATGGTTAGGTTTTGGTGGTGCTGCCATACTGACGACATGGGTCAGAATTACTAAGGTGCCAATAGTAAAAGAAAGCAATCCTTAATTTATCACCATAAAGAAATTTGGAAGATGGAAAACTGTATAGAAGATAAAGTAACCTGGTGAAGTACTCAGGCTAAGAGGAATAGTCCCTGCAGGGTTAGAGATTCTCTAGAATATGACCATTTATATTTAAAGAACCTCAGAAATGAGAAGAAGCATTTGTTGCCCGATTTGTCCTCCTCAGTTTTGTTTCATAACACATGAATGGTATAGATGTTCTTTACATGTACCAGAAAAGGACAAAAGGAATCAGCATGCAAGAATTGACCCTGTAGGGCACATCACTGACCATCAAACCTTTCTAACCTTCATAGGTAGCGCATGCTACCAGATTTACTCCACCTACTCAGCCAATTACGAGTGCAGAAAATCGAATGGAATACAGAATTTAGACCAAAGGCCAAGTGCTAGGACGTATGAGGTCATTCAGTGCTGAAAGGGAAATTGAAAGATGTAACAGGAGGAAAATCTTGCAGTTGCACTAGAAACAATTGTTAGAGAGGGTGGAAAATCGGATGGAAGTAAGAGAATATGAACTATGAACAGAGGTACAATAAATTGAACGAAAGAGGTGGCAGCTAGGGGCTGATGGGATGCTCCAAAGACACATAAATAATGCCTACAGTGCACCATGTGAGGTTCACTGACAGCACTGCCCCCCTAAGGAGGCTAAGAATGCACAACAAGGACAACTCCAGCACACCAGAACTTCTGTAACAAGAAAGAGATAAAGTTGGAAGGTGCAGAATTAGATGGGTAAAAGAAGAATAGGGATAGGTGGGTCCATGAAGTAATAGGGTGGGAGATAACCTGTCTGAAACCCAGCCTAAAGTACGGCCATTGCTATAATCAATGTCATGCATTAGTTGTCAACCAAGGAGTTAAATTTGTAGGAGGAATGAAAGTGATAGAGGTCTCAAATTTGTTGGAGGAATGAAAGTGAATAGCGGTCCCAGATTTGTAGGAGGAATGAAAGTGACAAAGGTCTCAAATTTGTAGGAGGAGTGAAAGTGATAAAGGTCCCAATGTTCAGTTTAACTCACTGCAGAGATGGTAGGGACAATATTGCACTGACTTCAAGCTGTAAACTCCTCCAAGCCCCCCACCTCAAAAAGGATTTGGTTCAGAATCCTAGGATCATTACTAGGAACCCTGACCAATTGCGTACCAATGTTTGTGTGTCTTCTTTAGCAGTCCCGGTGGTTGTGGTGATGCTTGTAGCCAAGCAAACTGACATGACTTCTCTTCCCCCACCTCAACGAACAAAGGAGTTTGATAAGATGGTAAGAAGGAAGAAGCGTTACCATCATTCTTCCTCCTGGTTTTCCTTGTCATCATTGTCCTCTACTTCATTGCTTAGTAATCATCTTCCTCCTCCTCATTCTCAGACTCTTTCTTATTGTGGGAAGAAGGGAAGTTCAAGGCTTGTTGGAAGAGGTCCAGATGAGCTTCTTTGTATCACTCATGCTCTTTTTGTATGAGCAGAGGTATGCTTGCTTCTAGGTGAACACTACCTCAGGCAGGACTAGTGCTGTAACACTTACCCACTCAGACATGAGGACCATTCCATTATCTTCCCACTGAACTGGGATGGCATTGTCAGTCCCCTCCATCCTCACATCTGTCATGGGCTAGCCCTGCTCCATGCAGCTTGGTTGAGCTGTACAGAGGAAGCCTGCACAGCCGTCTGCTCTCCACTCCATGCTCATTTTCTGTACTGTGCACAGGTGAACAGGAAGCTGGGCTTTCCCCATCCTTCGCCTTTGGGTCTACAGGTGTGTCGGATGGATCCCACACCATATCTTCTTGCTCAGCACACTTGTGCTCACAGGGGACATATGCAGCGTGGGTGCACTCACTTTGGGGAGAGATTTGTGGTTTCTACCTCTTGTGGTCATGATTCTCTAATCTGGCATGAGGGGAGAGAGAATAGTCATCAGGACTGAGATGCTGTTGGTTCCCATCTGTCTTCACCACCATAGAAAGGCTTGACTGGTGTTGGATGGGAGCAGGAGTGAAAGAGGAGCAGAAATGTGACGTGACTCCCTCTCCTGTGGAGGAGGGGGTAGCTTGGTCCTATGGGGGATCCCTTAGGTTCTGAGGGACCTGATCGTCCAGAACCCCTTCATGCCAAGTTGGAGCAGCGTTTTCAGGAGGTTATTTCACTCATTCAGAGCAAATTTTTGGTTATAGTGTGGAGGCAAGACCTTTGGTCAGGTTGCTATGGTCATTGTTATGTTGTAATGTTTTGGCAGAAGTGGACGGCCTGATCTGTGGGTGTGGGGGTTTCACTTGTTGCTAGCAGACCAAGTAAACTTCCCCTGCCTCTTATATGCCACCAGAAGTTCTACAGTGGAGGATGCAGAGAATCTGCATTTCTGGTTGGATGCATCAGTCTGCTGACTGATGAACAACCTCCCCTTTGAGAGAATTCATTAGGAAAGCTTCATATTCAGCATAAATAAGTCCAATAACTTTGAATCTGTATCAATGAATTTGTGCATGTAGTGTCTTGGTTAGAGCTCTTAATTACCAAGTAACCAACTGATGGGCAAATGTGTTCTGTTTTTATTTTCTTGCCAGGTGTCCCACAAGAGGAACCTTTTACTGCAGAATAGTTTGGTGCTAGGTTCCTCTCTCTACTTTCCCCTGGGAAAGGTACATATAGTGGTTGAACTTCATTGGGAGAACTCTCAGGACTCCCTCTTCACCTCTGTGGCAATGTTCAAACTCCCTCAGGGAGGTAAGGCACCTTCTGTTAAACCTTCAGATCCAGTTAAACCCTCCTTGTCTGGATGCAGAAGCAGCCCTAGCTTCAGAAGCCCAGACTAGAACAGCATTCTTCCTCCTCTGCTAAGAAGGGCAAGAAATGTTTCCAGCCTTTTCATCCCACCTTCCTCAGTGAGTCAAAGAGGGGTGGAAGAAGAAGGGAGGTGGTTGTTTAGAGTGGCAATCTCGCTCCTCCACTGCCACAAGTGGGGGATTGCTTATCATGCCATGGGCCGTGGGGCAGCAACAAGAAATGGAGCCGTGGGTTGTCAGTCCCTTGAGGCATATACAGGCTTCTGTTCAAGAACTTTGCCTTTCCCTATCCATGACACCAATTCTGTTCAACCTATACACTGGATTTGTAGAAATCTTGAGCCATGGTAGTGAAGGGGGAAACCATGATGGAGAAAGGTGCTGTTGGAGTCATAGATCACTGATCTTTGGGATTTAACAGCTGCCTCTTCCTGATAAAGAAGGGTTCAGGGTGCTGGACACCAGTCATTGACCTCTCAGTACTGAAGGTACATGCAGCTGATTCTGTTCATGATGAGACCATTTGTTTACTGTTAGATTCCAAAAGAGAGTGAGAGTTCATGATCTTGATAGACCTCAAAAGTACCTCTTGTCTGCAACTACGCATTGTTCCAGTTTAAGGCTTTATGCTTCAGACTGGTGATATCTCCTCAGGTGTTCACCTTAGTATTTGCTTGGGCCTATTTGAAAGGCAAACTACTTCTATGGTACCTGGATTATTGGCCAACTCTGGGCTACTCCAGGAAACTTGTGGGATAAATATGTCAGTTAACCTTTTTCCATAACTTACGGATTGTGATCAACTGGCAGAAGTCTGAACTCATCCAAGCAGCAGATAAATTATCTGGGCATGCTTCTGGACACTGTATCAGAGAAAACCTCCCCATTGGGCTAACGAAGACAATTTCAAGGAGTCAATGGTGCAGTCCTTGTTTAGGTAGAACAGCCTGCTCACCAGTGGCAATTAGTCCTAGGTTATCTGTTGTTGTTGGAAAAGCTCATCCCTCACAGCTGGTGTCATCTTCAGCCTCGAAGACATCTGAAGCAGAATTGGTCTTCCTCTGAACCTACCCACCCAGCTCCCTCCAGAAATGCTCCTGTTCTCAGAATCATCAGAGGTTGGGGCACACCCCTGAGAGGAGACTTCATTTCAGATGTGTGGACATAGGACTTTACATCTGCATCTCACTGGCTGGCACTGCAGGCATTCCAGAACAACTTGCAAGGACACTTGAGTAGCAGTGATGAGTTACAGTCAAAGGAATGAAAGGGGTTGCAGCTAGGGGCCAAAGGAATGCTGCACAGAACCTTAAGTAATGCCTGCAGTGCACTGCATGAGGTGCACTGACAGCACTAACCCCCTACAGAGAGATCAGTGGAAGTTTTCTTTTTATCTGTGCTTTCATGAGAGTGGTCTCTCTGACTACTTAAAAGCCCACCTTTCTAAAGAACTTTTCAGTCTTTCAGGTAATGAGGGCTGGGGGTCTGGTGTACAGTAAACCCCCCATATTCGCAGACTCAACCTATTCACGGATTTCTCTATGGAACATATATACTGTACACATTATTCGCAGAAAATTCGCCCATTCGCGGTATTTTTCACCGAGAAATATTCACTATTTACTGTATTTTCATGACTAAATGCACTTTTTGTGATAAAACTATTAAAATACTCAGTTACCCAGGTAGTGCTCGAGTTACAATAATTAGCCTTACAATTCGATTTTGCAATCGGGTAAGCAATTAATACCGATACGACAATATTTATATTTTAAAATTTCACACGGATGCAGGCAGCAGCGTACAATCAGGCAGCAAAAGAGACCAACTTCTTTTCCTTCCCCCTCTTTATCCCATCTTGTAGTTAAAAAAGTAAAAGAGAATGATAAAAGTATTGTTAGTAACGTTATACTCTTGCGTAAATGCATACAGCCATAAACAACCAAACAAGAATCTGTTATTGTGCTTATAACCGAATCGGATAACAACAGCCGTTTTGCTTGTATTTCAACCATCGTACAGTAGTTAAAAATTATGGTAGTTATGTTACAAATGACGTTAAGTAGAATAGGACTGATATATTTTAAATTATACCCTTATTCGGTATGGATAAAGATCGGCAAGGAAATATGCTGCTAAATTTAAGCAGCAAGTTGTAGCTGAAGCTGAGAAAATGTTCAAGCTGCTAATGACTATAAATTATCATGCATCGGCAACATGGATGAAACTTGACCGTAATTAAAATTGGAGAGAAAGTATTTTAATCAAAACTGCTGGGCATGAAAGAACACATATTACTGCTGTTTTCACACCAATAAAAGATAAATACATAAAGCTCATATTGTGATGAAGTCAGGTGAAAATAGTGAGTGGAATAAATTTTTTTTTTTGCACAAAACATATGCCCCCAAACGGCCAACATCATCTATTAACAAAAAAAATAGCTAAATTAATTTAACAGACTTTGTATAATGAAAAAACCCTACCCCATGTAAATAGAGTACAGTATCTAGAGATTCATTTACGCTAACTAGAAGCAAGAAAAGCACTCTGAACTCAGTTGAATACGGCAAAATAAACTTACCGCGTAATCGACTTCCAAACCAAAACATTGATCGCAATTTGTAACACAAAAGCAATATGAGACTATATACAATATTATTGAATATTATTGGATACAATGAAGTAAAGCATATCATTTTAAAAGATGTTTGGAAAAGATGCATATTCGTTATGTTGATGTTTGTATAATACGATATTAATATGTGAATATAGAGTACAGTATAATGCAGGCTAGGCTACCGTATATATATACAATATATACCATAGTTTAGGCTAAGCTAATTCTTGTTTGTTATTCAATTTCTGTATTGAATCAATCATAAGTCAATCTGTGTGAACCTCCAGAATTAGCTGATATTAATAATTACTATACCGTATATGTATAAAGTATACTTATAGTTTGGGCTAGGCTACCATATTATACTGTATACTTGGTACTGAATACCCTAGTGTAGGCTAGGCTATATTCGAGAAATGTCTTTTCTAACAAACGATGGGTTTTTTTTGGAACCAAACCCCATTGTAAGTACGATTATACCTGGTATAAGCATTTTTTGAGTTTGTCTTTTGTATTTGAACTATCAAAATAGGCAGAACTAGTGTTTTTTTAAGGGTTTTAAGTATTCACGGATTTTAGCTTTCTCCTAGGGATCCAGGGTAGCTCCTCAACAAGTTGTGTAATTACTGGCTACTGCCCGAATACCCCATGTCTCATCTAAGTATAAAGACTTGGTACATTCTTGAAGATGTTATTGAGAAATGAATAGTTATCCCTTCCTATTACTGTTCCCACATATGTGCATCAGGGCTGATGTACTCACTGGAACTGAATGAGATTAAGGTAAGTATATGATGACAAGCATTTGTTCTACAAGTAAGGTAGAGAGCTTTTCCTTGAACCCATCATTCATGTTTAGCCAGAAAAAGCCACCTGCTGATTTGCCAACTTCCACGCGAGTTGTCATAGTTCTCTGATAAAACTTTTGTTCTTGAGTGAGTTCCCACAAGGAACTCGGACGCGGGATCTTACTCCCTGGTCTCTTGATAACAGGGCAGTTGGTGGTGGTTGTGGTCTTTCATTCCTTGCTTGCTTGTTTGCATGCTTGCATGCACAGGCAGCCAAAAGATTGATCTTTTCATGGTAGAAGCCCTTTTGCACCTTTTGGGACTTCCCTCCAACTACAGTAAGTTTCCACATAAAAGGCAAATGGTTGTATCCCCATAGGAACAAATAACAAATTATTAAGACATCTTTTATTTTTCTTTATATACAAACCAGAGCCTTTCATACAGATTATACCCATCTCAGCCACCTGATTTTGTGTTCATTGTGGCTGAAGGAAAAATTGAATGGAGAAAGAGAAAATGGGGATAGTGGAAGGGACTACCTTGTGTACTAAGATTCAACAGCATTTCAGCCTGCACTGAAGGGTACTCCCTATACAAAAGGTTCTGTTTGTATACCTAGGAAAATACAGGTTTCAAAAATTTGTTTCAACTTAATGAAATTGTAGCCAATTTGTCAATAATGGAAATATAGTGTGTGTAACTGGTGTTTAAAAGAAGGATAGTGTGTATATATCTGTACAATTTTTAAAAGTAAAGTATTTTTGTAAAATTTTGTTTGCACCTCACAGATCCTTTATATATTTCCCAGAGTGTAAGCAAAGATAACACATTCAGCCATCTTTTAAAATAAATAGCAGGATAATAAAATAACAATTTTATAAATATAAATGTTCTGTAAAAAGTTAACTGTACATGCACGATACTTTATTGATCTGGAATGAAGTTTCCCTAATAATAAACATGGCAACTGTCAGAAAATGCATTCAGATACTGAGACTATCCTCAACTTTTCATACAAAGAAAAATGTTAAAAATCACACACTATTTCTTTTTATTTAAAGAGTAGCTACGACTATAACTCTAACCAAAATGATCGTGATTATGACTATGATGTGAGTATCCAAGACATTGATACTTCTGGAAACAGCTGATCAGTCAAAAAACTCTAATGACGTTCGTTGAAGCACTCCACTTTTAATCATTAATGAAACTAAATTCCACAATTCATCATACAATATCAGAAATTATAATACTTAATATTGTGACAATAAACTACTATTGGCTTACCAAGACAACTAAGCGTCATAAAAGGCCATCAAAATAAAGCTAGTTTTCTGATGATTTGCAAAACAAAAATTAACATTTTACCAGAAAAATTTATGCCATTAAATAATACTTCCTGGAAAATACCCTACAATTTCTATTTCAATACATTTTACCTGTAATTATGTACTGGAATCAATATCTCTTAACAGGAAGACTATGTTATCCTTATTTATTATTAATTCAAGCAAACCACTGAATTTTAATTGACTTCAAATATTGCTATACTACTTAGTAACATTTAACTTGTGATCACCCGAATGATTAGTTTGTTAATTAACTGCACATAAAGTTAAGAAATTACAAGGCTAAGTGAAAAGATCAAAGAGAAGGGATGAAATTTAAAAGGTACATGGCAATGCAGGTGGGGCTGTTTAGAACTTCGGATATCACTCGACATATTAAAAGGTACATGGCAATGCGGGTGGGGCTGTTTACAACTTCGGATATCACTCGACATATTAGCCAAACTTTAACAAAACTGGAGTTGCTTCTATTCCCATTATGGTTTGAACTTTGGAATCAAGTTCTAGCAAGCTCCAAGTTTAAAAAGCATGCTCTCCCTGAAAGAAAGCCAGTAACTACTGTCAAGGGGAATTCAAGAGTGGTGATTATTTTTGCTACCTACATTATGACAGCAACCTTTACTATGGCCAAGTCACTACATGCTGGCACACTTCAGTTACCATCACTTCCATTCTGCGCTCCAACTTTAACCAAATGAATTCAATTTTTTAAAATTTTTTTGGCTCAGTTATGAAGCAAGGAAACTACATTATACAGTTTATAAAATAAATGATGAAGTACAGTACTTTGATCAAATTAAAAACTACAATAGACTCCTACAGTTCTACCTGAAGGATCTGCTCTTAAAAATTCCAGATTGGAACATGAAGTACTTGAAATTGGATAGTAAAGTGGGAAGAGCAAATAGTATGAATGAAAAATGTTATGACTGTGGACATTCTACAGATATGCTACTTGTATCCCAAAAATTTTTATGAAAAAGTTTAAAGAGATACCTGGTTTTATATGGCAAGAGAGCCTGGGTGATCTGAGAATATAAGGAAACTGGTAATTACTAATAGTACAGCAATTAACACTTTGCTTTTACATAAAAATCTGAAAAATCACAAATCACTAATACCAAAGTACCCTCATAGAAGAGTTCCAGCTTAAGTTTAGCTTTTGAAGGAAAACAACACAACAGGTATACTTCAATATGAACAAGTATTAATTATTAACAGCTGCTTTTCAAGAGAAGAAAATTTTTTTCAATGGTGTTCCACTAAACAGGCTTTAAGTAAAAATGGGACCCAAAAGTGATCAAAAGTAACCACATAGAGTTTGCTGTTGCAGTTTAAAGCATATTCATCTAACAAATCATGTACTTCATAACACTGCATTAGAGAAATCAGTATTTGGTACAACCACATAAGGGAAACCAGTATTTGGTAAAATGGCATGAAAGAAAATAATACATTGGTTAAATTTCACAGTATATCCCAACTAATAATTTGGGCCTAAGATAATATCAAACTTACATTAACTATCTGAGTATTTTTAAAAGCAGGGTGAAAAGTACAAAAATCCAAGCCCATTATTAATCTGCGTAATTATTAAAAACTTTTAAATTCAGTAAATCAAAGATGATTTACTAGATAAATAAGCAACCCCTACACTGATTTATACATTAACCCACCACATAACAACTACTGCCACTGATGTAAACCTTGTCTTGCATTTGACAAAGTATGAGATAATGTGTCAAGTATAAATTTGTTTTATTTACCATATTCTAAATAGTAATACGTTATTAAGAACCTATTAATCATGAAAATGCAAGAATTATCAACAGATTTTCTAGTGATAAGGTTAAGTGGGGCCATAACCTCATTTGTGATATTCCTCACTTTCTTGGAATATTCAGTGTTTTCTTCACATTTAAATAATTAATTGACCTCCCATTCAAGTTCCATTATATCTCCTGTCAAGATGCAGGAATGATTTACACATATGTACTAGAAATTTTTTTTTTCATATTTTTTATGTGATATACAAATTGCTTACTAGCTGTATTCCAACAAATTCATGAACAGCAGCAACAAAAATTAGATAGAATAACTGTACATCACTCATTTATACAATTCATTTTGATTGAAATGTCATTCCCACCACTAACCTCTTATAACAAAAATAAACCCACACAAAGCTGTACTATTTAACAAAACATTCAAGGTGCCTTCTTCAGCATTCAACATAACCTGTATGGTTTTATGAATAAAGCAATGTATTGCTGTATTAAAGGCAACAACAAAGACTGCATACTACAAACTGCCTGAGCCTACTTCTCTGAAAATATTATAAAGTTCTCTCCTATTAATGAATTTTTTTGGTCATACTGAAAGAACAGTCTTGTTACTTACTCACAAAGGATATAATAGTACATTGTAAGTATATTTGCATGTGAACTCATGAACTACAAATTTAATACAGCACCTGAGTAAAAATTGAGCAACTGGCAATATGTTTACTGAAAAGGAAGAGTTTTCAAGGAAGTTTTGGATTGCTAAGGAATAAAAACCAAGAAGACAAAAGAGACATCCCACTCAATAGTAATAAAATATTAAAGGTTATCATTGTACTGGTGACCAAATGATTCTCACCTTTATAAATAAAATGACAAAGCCTTCACCAGTTTAAAATTTCAGACTAACTGGTTTAACTGTATGCCATTACTCTGAACCAACAGACTGACTTCATCTATCCAATACACATTTTAAATCATGCAGACTTCTTCCATATTTCTATTAACTGAAACACCACACTATTAAAAAAACATTTCACTATACCATGCAATTATTTATTACGGCTGATGATGTAGCACAATAAAATTACTTTCTTTTAATGCAACCAGTGGTTTGCTCATCATCTTTTAAAAAAAAAAATGAAAAAGTCTTTAATAAATTACAACCTTAAGGCACAATTGAGTCAAACAAAAATACCATCCTGATGATAAAACACTGGCAAGGACTTTCTCTTGCGTCTGGGAAGTGAAATTATTACTCAAGCCTCAACAGTACCTACCAAAGATTTGTTGGCATGAGATCAACTGTTCAGTCTTTTTAGCAATTTACACTTATATATTGAAATACAAAATTGGGGTCTGAAATTTAATCTGTGCAAAAAACTGTAAGCATCATGAGGAACTGTTAAATTTTTCATATCAATAATTATCATCCCAAACTCATATGAAGAGTTATATAACCTTATATCACAAGATCCCTAAAATCATAAGTTACAATCACGTCACAAAATTCATGCACCAATCAAGATGTGTTTCCCCCTGATACAGTATCTGTACAACCCAACCAAAAATTCTCTATAAATGAATATAAAGGTTACTTTCCTCTCTCAGAGTTGTGATACTTGAGGTACAAGAATCCTTCATAGAGGGTTTTCCATTGAACAGTACTTGTACCGTTTTACTTAAAGGTATTTTTCATCTAATGTAATCCATAAACAAAACATGGATGCCTGCAAAAAAACTCATCTTGAATAATTTCAAACACTAGAAGAACCTTCAATGTAAATAAAAATTCCTGTTACATGTATAACAATTACTGCACCTGCAACCTAGGCAACAAAATCAAAGATATTACTATAAAGCTGTAATGTCATCAAAAGCCTAAATTCTTAAAACTCAGGCTACAAATACTATTTGGCATAACCTGTACTATTAAAAGTTATATGAACTCAAGCTATTTTCTTTCTACCTCTGATAAAATATAATACTGTCAATTTCTTTCACAACCTCAAGTGACAAACATGCAATTAGTAATAGCCTACTAAATGCCATTAAGCAGCGCTCTAGGTTTCTGTACACAAAACAATTGCTATTCAGATCTTAAAAACAACTGAAAATTATGAGATTTTAATTATGTAAATCTAAACCTTAATGATAGAAAGTATTGTAAAGTGAAACAATACTGGTACTACTAATAATTATTACCAATCAAATAAGCAATAGAGGTCTTTACTTAAAACATACTGATATAAACTACTGTAATAAATACAACCTACCCAATCTGCTGCAATTTAAGTAGTTTACCCCCCAAAAAAACTTTAAATTGACATTTTTTAAGTATACCATGTAATTCCCCACAACTCAAAATTTTCACTTTTAAAAAAATTATTTCACACAAGTGGATAATAACAAATGAGAACAAACTTCTATACAGTCATTATTTATAGTGAGACTCGATATAAATTAGGGGTCTAAAAGTAATTGAAATCTGTTTTATCTCTGTACACTGGTTCAAAACCATCCAACAACTTTATGATAAAATTCTACTATAAATCTCACAACAATATGTACAAGACAGATACATTACACACAACCTCATAAACATCACGTTTCTTCTTGAATGCTGCTTACTGACCCATTGATATTAAGGGATCCAAAGTTGGAGGGTGGTGTCTGTTGAGGAAGTACTTCAGATGAGCCCAAAGCACTAAAATTGATTGGAGGACTCTCATGGGATGAATTTAACTCTGGTACAACCTCTGCTGGGTTAGCTTGGCTTTCTTGGTCATCTGACTCAAGCCACTTTTTTATTTCTTCCTGATACATACGCCTTTGCAAGACATCTCTTGTTCTCCTTCTTGTGCCTACATACTGAACCATACCCTACATGAAAGAAAAAGCATACAATGAAAATAATCAGTGTGATACTGTATAGCCAAGAAAATGGGGAGTTTAACAAGGCCATATTACTGAAAAACCTGAGTCAATGAAATAAAACTACTGAGTGGTAGATGAATACAGTGAAATTCCTTTGAAGCTACACAACTATCTAATACAGTATTATAATCATAACATAAGTATGAAGGTAAGCTCTTAACAAATAGAGCATTAAGAGGATGAAATAGCCATTATGTATAACTTCCATTTATATTTTTTCATCATAACTAGATCTCTGAGTTATTAAGTTACTACTATCATAGGTCTAACTTCAATGGTTTGTTTATATGAACAAAAATAACATCTAATAAACTACCACTTATAAACAGTACTTGGATAAACAAACAGCTGAATTCTCTGACAAATTTCCTTCATGGATTAGTCATTTAAAATAACTGGTTCAAAATGTTTTAGTTATTGCATGTGACCTGGCCATAAAGTAGGTGGGTTTAATGGATGTGCCCAAACAAATAACAATCTTTCATGGATCTGGGATGCCATCCGGGGACTACAGGAATCATTTGATGGCCGTAAAATTGGGGAAACAAATAGTCTTTCATTGATATGGAATGTGATCAAAGGAGTTCAGAAATCATTCGACAGTCTTACAGCAAGCCACTACACTCCTTTGAATTGGGCATCTATTGTTTCCTCACCACCCCACAACACAACAGAATTGGGGTTGTAATGTGAAGTTGAGGTAACCAATGCCCTCCCAAGTAGGAAACGCCCTCTCTCCATCACCCATTGACCTATCGGAGGGGACTGATGGACTCCCAACCTCCCCTCCCTCCCTCCCCAGTGCTTCCGGTGGAAAATAGATCCTCAGTCAAGAACACCAGCCCTCGTGAGTCCTCCGACTCTGTCTCTCCTCCCCCCAACTGCCTGTAGTGGATGATGATGATAATGATTGTGATGGGATTGACAGCTGGCAGTCACAAGCCAGTAGAAAAATTAAAAGAACCTCTTGTTTGCCCGCTACACTGAACCCCAACAAGCATGAATCACCTCAACGGACACCCCACTGGAAACCTGAGAAGAGATGTCACGTTGTGATTCACAATTTGCGCTCACTGGCGAAGCTAGGCACCATCGCAGTGTGTCAAGCTTGTCATGGGCTCTGACCCTCATTTCTTCCACGACCTCCCATGCAAAATTAAACAAAGTGGCTTACAGGACTGCCTGCCTATTTCGTCATCTTGATGTTCTTAAAGGCGAGAACATAGGTCCTAATATAAAGTCTCAAGATATAACCTAATCCAGGACCAACTCTAAGATCCTAATGGTTAATGTTTACATGCCCTGGGAAAGTAAGCAATCGCCGCTTACCAGCAGCATCATTTAACTGCGTTTTGGTGTTACGGCGCTTGGCTAGTAACGTCGTTACCCAAGTTTTTGGCACCGATCTCAGGTTAACAGCGCCGTTAAGTGGGGATTTCAATGCTGATCTCCAGTCAACAGCGATGTAAGTGGGGATTTCAGCCCCAATATCCAAATCTCCAGTTAATGGTGCTGATATCCAGTTAATGGAGCCGTTAAGCAGGGTTTTCGGCACTATTATCACCAATTTTCGGTTAGCGGCAATTTTCAGTTAGTGGCATGATCCTAGGTGAGTTACACTATTGCTGATCCTATTTGTATAATTGGGGACCTTCATTCTCATCCCACAAAACAATTTTATGACGAACTTACTTACTCCCATCAAATTCATGCTCTCTCAATTAGCGATGTCATGCCACTCCCCCCCCCGCACCTTCTTCCTATACCTATGTACAAAATAGAATGGGCGCAATTACAACCTCCTGGGACCTCTGCATCACATCTCCACACCTTCATGAATCAATTGTGACCTACAACGTTCACTATGATCTTGTAACAGGCTACAATCACATCCCCTTACAGGTGTCATTCAATACCCCATCCCTCCCTACTGTGAACCCCTAACTGGTCGCCTACCTGCTGTGAACTGGGAATTTAATTCTATTCAAATATAATATCTGCTATGCTTGCCTCTGGCAGGGATACCTTTAGATTTCATCAAGGCAACGCTCATAACACACCTGGCTGGAATGACATGGTTAAAGATCTGTATGCATCCTCACAGGAAATGTTTTTACTATGGAGGCAAAATGGTAGCCTGAGGGAAGGACACTTTGCATGACTAACGAGACAGGTGAGAGTGCAGTTTAAACTTGCTCTTAAACATTGCAGACTAAATGAAAAATGACTAAGAGCAGATGCAATGTCTAGAAAATTAGAATTGGGCAATTACTCTCTTCTTTGGAATGACATTCAATCACTAAATCCCAAAACTAAGAAGCTATCACAGAGAGTAGGAGAAGTCGTCAGCGACAAGGCTATCGCAAGAATGTGAGGTGATCACTTCAGTGTTACCCTGAATTGTATAAATGATCAAGACTCCCGAAGGGAAGCTGATAACCTCCTTACTGATAACATTCAATTTCATTTCGCCAATCATATTACACCAGGTAACATCAGAGATGCCATAAACAACTTACCCAATAATAAATCGCTCTGCTGCAATGGTCTTCCTGCAGAAGCTTTCAAATTCTGCCACCCGATAATCTACATCTTGCAAACTGCTCTATTCAATGAGTGCATAATTCACCAGTTTCTCCCAGACTCCCTACTCTTAGTTCAATTAATACCATTAATCAAAAACAACCTAAAGGATGCAGCTCACCCTGGCAATTATTGCCCAATTGCAATTATACTACAATTGTGTTAAAAATACTTGAGTTGGTTCTTCTAGTGAGACTTCTCCCCTTTCTACACACCACAGACAACAAGTTCAGATTTAAAGCAAACCACTCAACCAACACCTGCATCTACATCCTGAAAGAACTGCTGATCTATTACCTATCATCAGCATCTCCTGTATTCCTATGTTTTGTAGATGTGAGAAAAGCATTTGACAGAGTAAATTACCTGTAGCTCTTCCTGAGGCTGCACAAATGAGGCGCACCTCTATATTTAATAGGCATTTTATATTGCTGGTTCTCTTCACAGCAGTTCTGCGTCAAATGGGGTAACATATTGTTGTACAACTTTGGCTCCCTAACTGGGCTCCAACAAGGGGGCATTCTCTCTCCATACCTGTTTAATATGTACACAGATGCCATGAATGTCAAACTGAACTCACTTCTAATCGGATGCTCTATCAACAAACCAACAACAAACAACCTTCGTTACACCAAGGATATTTCCAGCCCGAGAAGAACCCTAAAAAGAGTTCAGAGGTCTGGTTAAACAAATCATTTATAACTAACTAACTAACTAATGCCAAGGATATGGTTCTAATTTCCCCATCAGTGCAAGGTCTCCAGCGAATTATCGACACTTGCCGCAGATATGCTGAGGAATTTGATATTGTACATAGCAAAACCAAGACCCAGTACATTTCTCCGCTCCCAAGATCACTTAAGCATATTACAGAACCACAAATTTTCCTCAGAAATCATTGTCTGGAATTTCTGCATGTATTTCCGTATTTGGGCCACGTTATCATGGATGACCTAAAAGATATGGCAGACGTAGAACAGAAGCATTGAAAACTATGTGCAACTGGCAGCATGATTGCAAAGAAGTTTGCCTTCTGTCACTGAGACACAAAGGCCATGAGCTGCTCTTCCACTGTTAGGCAAACAATGTCAGAGTCTGATTACCCAACTAAGAAACAGCAGCTGATTACCCAATTACAGCTTATATGATGCATCCTACACAGTGAGACAAGAAGATGATCTGAAATGTAGGAAAGATCGGACAATGAGGTGTCTGTTCCATAAATGGCATTATCTTCCTGCACACCGGGGTGGCCTGAGTTACTGTGTACTTACTCTATTTTTGCAATTTATTAAAATTTTTTTTGTTTTTATTGTTGTTGTTGTTTTGATTCTATTACTATGTTTACTAATATAATTACTAATTTTATTACCATTATCAATACTATTATTATTGAGATTTGCTTTAGTCACTTTCCATATTTTGCACTCTGGACCTGACTTCTGTAACCACATAAGGTCCCTAACTGGAAATTAATTGTATGCAATCTGTTTTTAAACTGTTATTTTTAATATTTTTACTATTATTCTCAATATTAGTACTGTCACTACCATTATTATAATTACTATTTTACTACTACCTCAGCAACTGTGTGGACATTGCCAATTATAATTTTTTATAATTTTATCTCATGTATCTAGACTGTGTGTATTGTAATGCCTCTACTTTGTATACAATATGTCCCCTGAAATCGCGGGGGTTAGGGACCACAACCACCCTCATTAAGTTAGTATCCCCCGCTAAAAATGCTTATAACTGGCTATTTTAATAGTTCAAACACCAGAGCCCCCTCTAAAAATGCTTATAACTGCCTATTTTAATAGTTCAAACACCAAATATACCTTAAACTATCATCCTACAACCCTTTAACCCTTAAACGCTGACTGGATGTATCATACGTCGACTAAAATTGTCTGTTGGGTGCCGAGTGGACGTACCGTACATCGACTACAACAAATTTCAACCTTCGGTCAACTTAGACTCAACCGAAATGGTCGAAAAACGCAATTGTAAGCTAAAACTCTTACATTCTAGTAATATTCAATCATTTACCTTCATTTTGCAACAAATTGGAAGTCTCTAGCACAGTATTTCGATTCATGGTGAATTTTTGAAAAAAACTTTTTCCTTACGCCCGTGCGGTAACTCGGCCGAAAATTTCAGAAATTCTTTCACCATTTTGTTGTAAGTTTTGCACTGTTTTATATTAGCCGTTACATAAAGTTTTATATATGAAAATGTGTGCAATTTCATGTAAAATACAGCAACATACAACCCATGGTTGTAGCTTTTATCAGTTAGGAAATATTTTCATATAAACCACGATAACTGCCAAAATTTCAACCTTCGGTCAACTTTGACTCGACCGAAATGGTAAAAAAACGCAATTGTAAGCTAAAACTCTTACATTCTAGTAATATTCAATCATTTACCTTCATTTTGCAACAAATTGGAAGTCTCTAGCACAATATTTCGATTTATGGTGAATTTTTGAAAAAAAACTTTTTCCTTACGTCAGTGCCAGAAATTCTTTCGTCACGTTGTTGTAATGTTTGCACCATTTTATATTAGTCGTTACATAAAGTTTTATATATGGAAATGTGCGCATTTTCATGTAGAATACAACAGAAAATAACTCATGGTTGTAGCTTTTATCAGTTTTGAAATATTTTCATATAAATCACAATAACTGCCAAAATTTCAACCTTCGGTCAACTTTAACTCGACCGAAATGGTAAAAACGCAATTATAAGCTAAAACGCTTACATTCTAGTAATATTCAATCATGTACCTTCATTTTGCAACAAACTGGAAGTCTCTAGCACAACATTTCGATTTATGGTGAATTTCTAAAAAAAAAAAAATTTTCCTTACGTCTCTTGCACGTAACTCGCCGAACATCTCAGAAATTCTTTCATCACGTTGTCGTAATGTTTGCATCGTTTTACATTAGTCATTACATAAACTTTTATATATGAAAATGTGCGCAATTTCATGTAGAATACAACAGAAAATAGCTCATGGTTGTAGCTTTTATCAGTTTTGAAATATTTTCACATAAATCAAGATAACTGCCAAAATTTCAACCTTCGGTCAACTTTAACTTATCCGAAATGGTCGAAAAACGCAATTGTAAGCTAAAACTCTTACATTCTAGTAATAATCAATCATTTACCTTCATTTTGCAATAAATTAGAAGTCTCTAGCACAATATTTCGATTTATGGTGAATTTTTGAAAAAAACATTTTCCTTACGTCCGCGACGGTAACTCTGCCGAACATCTTAGAAATTCTTTCGTCACGTTGTTGTAATGTTTGCACCATTTTATATTAGTCGTTACATAAAGTTTTATATATGAAAATGTGCGCAATTTCATGTACAATACAACAGAAAATAACTCATGGTTGTAGCTTTTATCAGTTTTGAAATATTTTCATATAAATCACGATAAATAGAAAAAATTCTACTTTCGGTCAACTTTAACTCGACCGAAATGGTCGAAAACTGCAATTGTAAGCTAAAACACTTACAGTCTAGTAATATTCAATCAATTAGCTTCATTTTTCAACAAACGGGAAGTCTCTAGCACAATATTTCGATTTATGGTGAATTTTTAAAAAAACATTTTTTTACGTCCGCACGTTATGAATTCATGCATCATTTTGTGATAATATTTTTTCTGTGTTGCTTTGATCGTTTTACAATTTGTTATATACCAAAATCATCGCAATTTAGTGTACAATACAAAGAAAAAAAATAACCCGTTAGCTTTAACTGTTTTGCTCACAGCGCGATTTGTATAAAATTATATATGAAATTTTTTTTTTGCACTGTCATATATTTCAATATTTATGTATGATAATGATATTTTTATTCATTTCTGATGGTTGCATACTAAACTTCAGGCAATGATAAAAAAAGGAGCCAAAAATGAACTCTTAATCTTAAAAACTAAGCGTGCTCTGATTTTTTGAAAAAAACTTTTTTTCCGCTTCGGTGCTAACTCCCGAACGCCGCCGGCATACGGGAGACGTTTTTGTAAATAGAGGCTAGGCGTTTAAGGGTTAATATAATTTCAGTCATCTTACAATATTACCCTTAAAAATATATGGCTTATAGCTAAGTATGAAAACTAAACTCATGTCCCCCCTACATTCAAGCACAGCCATTTTCTCTCATACAGTATTGAAGCTGTCCCCATTTTCTTTTTTCAGATAGGGGAATTATTGGGAATTCACGAGTTGAGTTAAATACTGTACAGTACCTAAATATTTAAATATGCATAAAAATTACCAAATTATAAATGCAATCAACAGTGATAAAATATTCTCTTGTGTATGTACATGTTAAAATGATTTACTAGTTTCCAAATATTAATATTAATATAAATGTAGCAAAATATCAATAAAATGTTATTTCACTTACAGAACCCATTTGTACTATATTATTACAGTAAACCCCCGTATTCGCATTCTCATGGTTCGCGGACTCATGCATTCGCGGGTTTCTCTGTGGAACATATCTAGCCATTTTTCACAGAAAATTCGCCCATTCGCGGTATTTTTCAATGAGAAATATTCACTAATTACTGTATTTTCATATAATTTTCATGAATAAATGCACTTTTTGTGAGAAAACTATTAAAATACTCGGGTATAAGCATTTTTACAGGGTTTTTCTTGGTTTAAGCTATCAAAATGGGCAGTTCTAAGTGTTTTTAGAGGGGTTTTAAGCATTCGCAGATTTGACCTATTCGCAGGGGGGTGTGGGACGCATCCCCCGCGAATACGGGGGGTTCACTGTATATTGATCTGTTATCACGTAATGTGTATAAAAAACTGATCGTCCCAACATTTGTAATGTTTACATTCTGAGAATCAGCTGATTGAGTCTACTACTGAAAGAATTACGAAAATAATTTTTTATTTGCTAAAAGAAACTCGTATTAATGGAATTATTTTTTTTAATTTTGTATATAAAAATTTGATACAGTAATTCATATTTGAGAGAGAGAGAGAGAGAGAGAGAGAGAGAGAGAGAGAGAGAGAGAGAGAGAGAGAGAGAGAGAGAGAGAGAGAGATATATATATATATATATATACTGGTGTTTACAGTTTAAGTCTCAGCACAATAGCTGGGGACGAGACTTGAAAGGCATGGTTAAACTAGCTGGGGAGGAGAGTATGGCTTTGTGTTGCTTACATATGAAATTCAGACTTTAAATATTTTTATGATGATTAGAGATGAAACATGAAAAGTGATAAAATATTCTCTTGTGCACTGTTATAATATGTATGGTAATCATAGAGTCAACTAAACTTGTAATGAAGTACAGTACAGCAAATCAGAGAAAGAAAAAAATATGGCAACACGTACCTACTTGCGTATGTTTATCTCTTTCTCTCACCTGTCTCAAAATAACATAGCAGTAGTGAACAAAACACCACAATATAGTTTTATATTTGATAACTTCTTTCCTCTTTTCTCTCATGTGTTGAAGCAAAGTTTAAGAGGTAGATTGGTTTCCTTAAGTGTGTGATGAGGCAAAGTTTAAGTGACAGATGGTTTTCCTGAAGTCTTTCATGTATATCTTTCATCCATATACTTTCTGTAAATTCTTCATTGTCAATACATAATCAGACAACAATCACTTTTGGCTGGAGCCAAATCTTACAAGCTCCCCTAAGAATAATCCAATGAGGAAACTCATCTAACCACACAAATTTCAGAGCATGTGCAGAATGTGAAAGTAAAAATCTATAAAATATACAAAACTCTGACAAGGAGTCTAATTCTAAGCATGCAAAACTCAAAATTTCCAAGACCAAATTTTTTCCTAATATTTATGTAACTGTTCCTGGTCTTCATATATTTTTGCCATCCAGCAACCCCAGCCACGTTCTTGCACCCTGCAAGTATTTGAATTTTCATGTTTTATATATCCTATTTAGAAACACTAAGATTTCTATAGCATAATAAAGTCACCTGAGGATCTCACCTTGCAAAAGACATAATGGTGATCTAAAAGCCAAGTGTTGGATTCAACATACTTGAGGAAGCAAAATAAATTTTCAGTATTAGTGAAAGCAATACAACAGCAAATGGAAGTAGTATCTTTTGGTCACCATTCTTTGGGATGGTCCGAAACACTGCTTTTTCCATGGCAAAAGGTAAATGAATGCCTAATCAATTAAGCAAAAAAGTAGGTATACTATATGCAAATTCCTTTAAGAACTGAGCTGGAGTACAGCAGTCTGATGCCTTCCAATAGATTAAGGTAAATAATATATCATTGGATGTTTACCCAAATCAATATACAGTAAACACCCCGCATTCGCGATCTCAATATTCACAGATTTCTCTGTGGAACGTATCTACCCATTATTCACAGAAAATTTGCCCATTTGCAGTATTTCTCACTGAAATATTCACTTACTGTATTTTCATATAATTTTCATGACTAAATGCACTTTTTGTGATAAAACTATTAAAATACTCAGGTATAAGCATTTTCCATTTTCTATGATAATCAAATTGTACTTTGGTTTGCCAGAGCTTTAACACTTTTTGGTGATAAAGACCAGAAAATATTTAAGAACGAAAGAACAACCATTCTACTCTTTAAAAATCACAGATCTATTACTTGGTAACTATTCATCAGTTATAAGTGCTCAACACACTGGTTCAACAAACAATACATATGGTTTAACAGTATATAAGGCTTATCTGATGGATAAAACATATTCCTAAATCTACAAACCAACAGACTGCAACTTTTAACAAAATTCCTGGGATAAAGTACAATTGCCCTCAAGATCAATTCACTACCTAAATATGGTAAAATCACCACCACCCAGAGTATCAATTTTTTTCTGGAAGGCTGGAGACACTGGTGGAGGCGTACTGTAATCTTTCAAGGTACTTAAATTATATTTATATTTTACATATTTTTTTAAAGTGCTACCTACCATGGTCATGACCACCTTACCTGTATACCCTATAGTTCCTCACACATAACAATATATAAATGCATCAGTTAGTGCTGTATACAAATGAGTTTAGCACATAAGGTACTAGATAAACAATTACAATGGTAGATAAAAGTTACGCAAAGCAATCATAAATAAAAAAAAAGGAATCAGGTTTGGAAAAAAGATTAGAAAGTATTTTTCCCAACATACCTCTCTCTCTAAAACAGCTGCATACTGCTGCAAAGTTCTAGTATCAGTTGCACTGCTATAAATACGTCGAAGTTCATCTCTGTTCAGGAAGACACTGATGTTTATAGTATTCTCCTCTGAAATTGAAGAATGAAATCATTACAGAGTGTATGTTATCTTGTAGTGTCCCGAGTAAGTCTGTCCTTGAAGCCTACACAACCAAAAGCTGAATGAAATCAACCCGTTGGTCAGTTTCAAACCTTCCTGACTCAGAAAAGGGTCATACAAAGATAAAATGCTGGTAACAAAACAAAACCAATGCTTACCTTTACCTTGGTCCTGTTTTACAGTTTGGTTGTATTCCATTCTAAATGTAAAGGCCTCAAGAATGAATGCTACCACGACTGACATGACCACCATCATCACCAAGTAGAATAGCATAAAATACACCCTTGACCAATCTGTTTGCGTAACAGAAGCATAACCTAAAGAAAAAATATCTGTGTTACTACCAGTATTGAAAACAGTTCCAAAAACTGCACATCTTATGGTTATCAAGAAAACATCAAATCCAAGCAATAGGAAACTAGTAAAAATGAGCCTCCTTTATCTAATGAATATTGAAGTTGACATCAACTTTTTTGGTAGCTATCAATGATTTGAAAAATTCTACAGTAATAGTAAACATGACAAAATCTGACAAATCTGGTGCACCAGTAATTTTAAAATGTTATACAGAAAAAATGACTAATCTTTCAAGTGATGAAAATACATATATAGCACTAAATACAAAACCCACAGACAGTGTGAACAGTAATTTCAATAAAAAAAAAGTTCAGAACTACTTGAAGGAAATGAAACCTGATGTAAAGGTTGTGTGTGACCTCTCCATTATTACTATATATAATGAACATGGAACCAAAACAACTCACAACTGC